>NC_137672.1:16203126-16563126 GCF_963422515.1 Blennius ocellaris | reverse complement strand
AAATCCTGACAGTTATGAGGGACGTGGAAATGTAAAAACCAACAAGGATATTTAGATAACTAAGTAAACATCTAAAGATAAGCAGTGTCAGTGGTGTTATGCTAAGCATACATCTTGACATGATAAATACACAGATAAATGAGACAATGAAGCCCAAAATAAATAAATAATGAAAGAATGCATGAATGATTGAATGATTACAGACTGAGTTGATCGATGCATTTCCAATAATTCTGCAGGAAGTTGTTGTAAGTAAATGCTGTGTGTGTGTGTGTGTGTGTGTGTGTGTCTGTCTGAACAAGCCCACTTCCTCCAGGCTATAAATAGAACTAGTAGAACCTGACTGACTGAATGAGTCACACACACACCACTCGTGTGTGTGCGTGCGTGTGTGTGTGTGTGTGTGTCTGTCATCCAAGGTAAAGCAAGAGCTTTTTCTAATTGTATGTGTCTGCCTGTGTGTGTGTGTGTGTGCGCGTGCGCACACTATTAGATAAACACACACTTGAAGGAGTCTCCAGTTGCACACCTGAGGGGGCGTGGCTTCACGAAGGGGCGTGGCTACCTGAGAGGGAGGAAGTAGGAGTGCATTGTTTGAGGAGCTGCTGGTGTGAGAGTAGGATCTGGCAGCTGAGTTTCACCTGGGGGGAAAAAAAAGAAGAAAGCCATCAAACTAGCTTAGTTGAAGTTGTCATAGAAGAAGCGATGGCCGGTAAACAATCCGGGTAGCAAGCAGAAGGACAAATACTCTTTGGCCACTCCACCTGGTTGACAGTCGGACTGGTTGTGTGTGCGGCGACTGTCTCACCTGCGCTGCCGGTCATGCTGGGGCTGTGCCGGCCCAGCGGCTGCTGTATCGCACCGCTGCTGTTCGGAGAGGGCGTCGAGGACGACGACGGCCAGCTCAGCCACGAGGACCACCTGGAGTGCAACCACCACGAGAAGCCCCAGGATGGCCGGCTGGTGGAGGAGGTCAGTCTGAGCGACAGCGAGGGGTTAACACACACACCATAAAGGAAAATAATTCCTTTCTATTTCTGGCACATTTCTTGTGGTTGATTGTAATTACAACTGTAGGTATTTATAGACTACAGCGTGTCATGAGCACATATCTCACCTGTCTGTGTGTGTGTAGTTTATCATTTTAACTCGGTTCCTCCTGATCTTCATTGTCTAGCCGACTAATTTGCTTTTGATTCTTTTTGCCATTCTCGAAGGACTGAAAACTTTTGTGTATCGCTCGTCTCACATAAACCTCAGGTCTGAAACACATAAACCAACTTAAAGCTCAATTGGTTAAATGACATCATATTAACTAACCACATTTCTCAGTGTTGAAACTTGAAAATTTAAGTCTTTTCTTTTTTTTTTAAGGAAAACCTGAAAATGTTGACGTTTACATATAAAAAAGTATCATCTCAATATCATGCCATTCTCAAGGATGCAAAATACAGTGAAATTATGAAATACCATGGGTTTTTTTGTGTTTTTTGTGGATGTTGCAACGAGCAATGCAGGAAATGACTCAACTTTTACTTTTATTTCAGTTTTTATTGCTTTGCGGGCCACATTTGACCCAGTTTAGTGAATCTGATTTGATCTGTGGGACACGTTTGACACGTTTGCCGAAATAGATTCTTTATTATTTAAAATAGAGGTTTTCTACTTGATGTAAGGTCAGAGTTGCACTAACAAAGTTGCTAAAAGTTCAGTTTTAGATGAAAACATTCTTGTTTTGTGTTCATATCATTAGAAATGTGGCTGCCATATAACATGAAAACAATGGGTGAGTCCAGCTCTCAGCATAGACCTTTTGCAGACTACAAATATAAAGCAAACTGACTTGTACTGAAGAACAGACTAGAATACATATTTGAAAAATGTAATGAGAAAATATCTTAGTTCAAGTCCAATTTGTATTGAAAATGTTTTTTGGGAGGTTATTTTGATGTTTTGATGATTGATTTAAAAAAAATACAAACTTTTCTAATGTATTTGGTTTAAAGACTCGATTTAAACCAAAAAAATCTTTATCAAATAAAGTTTTTTTCTTCAGTATGAAGTCAGTTTTGAACTATTGTTGGATAAATAATGTTGCTCAGGAAATTATTTTACTTTATTCTGAAATATTCAAGTATTAAATATACTTTATGCTTCTTATTACAGTAGAAACATTCTCTATTCTACTTAAAGTCCTAGTGAAATGAAAATTCCACCTCCAAAACACTCTGGCTATCACTTCTAGGGACATTTTTATGCTAACTGGCTCAAGGGTTAAATGTTAAAACACGGCAATCTGCGAGAAAATAGCCGATAAACGGTGCTATTTTTGCTGCTCGGCTGAGCTTCTGACAATAATAGAGCGACGTCACTGGTTGTGCACACGCCCAAGTTGTGTTTACATTATGCCGGATCAGAGTTTTGATGACGAAGAGGCTGAATTTAACGATTATTCATCATCATCGGGCATTTCAAATCCAGTGATTGTTGAAGAAGACACAGAATGGGTCGTTCTGCCATCGGTGACCCCGTTTTGAACATGTTTGTGGAAGCAGGAGACTGTTCGTCTGCGCCTCAGCAGCCGGCAGTTTTCACCGCAGCCGCTAGCTAGCCGCTCCCGCTAGCTCGAACTAGTGGCTCCCGCTAGCTCGGGCTAGTGGCTCCCGCTAGTTCGGGCTAGTGGCTCTCGCTAGCTCGAACTAGCCGCTCCCGCTAGCTCGGGCTCCCGCTAGCCGCCCGAGCTAGCGGCTCCCGCTAGCTGCTAGCTCGAGCTAGCGGCCGCCCAAGCTAGCGGATCAGAAATCTCTGATCCGTCAATTACGTTCATGTCAGAACCCAATACTGATCCCGGATCAGGCAGGACCCCATGCGTCCTTTGATCTTTGTTACGTGATGTCTGCAAGATCAAGGGTTCACAATGTCACGATATCGTCCAATGGGCTTCTTGCATTTGTGCCTTTAATCTGAATAGAGGGCGCTCTCACCCACTCACTCTCAAAACAAACATCTCAACTGCAGACCTGGAAGGACATAGCACGAAACTGTCACAGTAGCCTGTAGTTGATAGTTTTTTCTGATTCTCATAATTTTATTTAAAAAGTTTTGAGAAATGACACAACGAGGCGGTAGCAGAGGAGGTTTTAAACAGGACGTGACCATGGCTCCGACGACTGCTCGCGAGATCATCATGCTGCGCAATCGCATCGGTGAACTCGAGAAGGCACGCCAAGAACTGTTCCAGCAGAAAAGTGCTTTCAACAACCTGGAATTACGGACAATTGAAGACGAGCTGAAGATGAAAAAATCCAGACTCGAGCATCTCCAGATGGCTGATGGACAATTGCCGGAAGGAGGACAGAAGCACGTCGCCTTGAAAGACCTGGCTAAAAGACAAAGACAGAAACTCCAGAAAGGAAAGAACAAGGTCAAAGCCCTGGAAGAGAAGCTCCAGCAGGTGGCAGAGGACAGAGACAGACTCCTGGCTGAGAAAGAGACTCTGCTGGAGGAAAAGGAGACCCTCCACCTGCAATACAAGACCCTGTTGAAGGAAAAAGAGACCCTCCACAGTCAGTATAACACTGTGCTGGTGGAAAAAGAGACTCTGCTGGTGGAAAAGGACACCTTAAACATTGAACTGAATGCCATGTTGGAGGAAATGACAACCCTCCATGGTCACGTCAAGACCCTGCTGGTGGAAAAAGAGACCCTCCACAGTCAGTATAACACTGTGCTGGTGGAAAAAGAGACTCTGCTGGTGGAAAAAGAGACCCTCCACAGTCAGTATAATGCTGTGCTGGTGGAAAAAGAGACTCTGCTGGTGGAAAAGGACACCTTAAACATTGAACTGAATGCCATGTCGGAGGAAACGACAACCCTCCATGGTCACGCCAAGATCCTGCTGGAGGAAAAAGAGAACCCACTGCAGGAAAAAGAGATCCCCCACAGCCAACACAAGACCCCATTGGTGGAAAAGGACACCTTAAACATTGAACTGAATGCCATGTCGGAGGAAACGACAACCCTCCATGGTCACGTCAAGATCCTGCTGGAGGAAAAAGAGACCCTCCACTGTCTCTATAATACTGTGCTGGTGGAAAAAGAGACCCTGCTGGAGGAAAAGGAGATCCCCCACAGCCAATACAAGACCCCATTGGTGGAAAAGGAGTTCGTCCACAGTCTGTACAATATCGTGCTGGAGGAAAACAAGACCCTGAACACTGAATTGAACGACATGTTGGAGGAAATGGCAATGCTCCACAGCCACTACAAAACTGTGCTTGCTGAGAAGAACAGGCTAGCGGAGGCCAACAAAGACTTCGAACTCCAGGCCAGGAACAAGAACCAAAGACATTTCTGGAATAGACTCTTCAAAAGACATTGAACATTATGCCAGATGACAGAGGGAGGAGGAGGAGGAGGAGGTCGTCATCTTTGGACATTGTGAATTATTGAATTTGATATTTGCATTTGTATATTTCAATGTTCTAAATTAAAAAAAAAAATGGCAGTAAATTAAAGGAGTTCAGCGCTTAACTATGAGGTCAAAGTCCACTGCAAACAAAAACACATTTAGTTAAAAAATGTTCTGCACAGTGTTACATCTTATTTCAGCTTTCACCTGGATTACAACACCAGACACTAAACGTTGATAATCAGAGTAATCTGGAGTGAAACATATGGGTAGTTGCGAGGCAACAGGTTACTAACAGAACTAGATTAGCTTGAATTTAAACATTTTAAAGTTGAACACATAACGCTCATGTGAAATGGTTTTGTCTGTAGGTTACTGGTTAGTTAATTTCTTGCTGTATAAATGAAAGTCATTTAGGTCAATGATTCATTTCCCCTTCTTTTTCACAAAAACGCCATAATTTCACGTTATTTGTCAAAACACTTGAGAAAGCCTGAAAATAAATATACATTCTCCAATACATGCATAATTTAAAAGAGCAAAAACATTTTTTTTCCCGTGTAAAGTCAATTTTAGACTGAAAAACTTTGGTCTTTTATTTGTTTTCGTTGCTGTCGGCTAAAGTTTGAAGTTGAGCTGGTTTTAAAGTACAAATATGTCACTCCTTTTGTAAATATTTGAGTAAAAAAATAGGCAAAATAAGTCATGTTTTTGCATTGTCGTCATTAAAAAATCATCTCAAAGTATTAACTGTATACGAACATTCAGCAGAGCTCAGTTCAAGGAGGATGGAATTAAATCGTCAATAATATCTTGATTTTCTGGCTACGGCTTCTTCTGAACTTTATTTAAACAGATTTACAGAAGTGAAGATTTAATGCCTTTTTAATATTTGTGACTTTAAGTCTTAAAATTGATTAGGTTTGTGTTGATTTGGGATATTTTAATATTCACCTGTGCAAATCCATAAAGTATGTTGAATTTATATGTAGTTAAAACCATATTTAAAAGAATTGTGCTTTAAAATATTCCATATTCTTTTTAAATGGTTAAATGTACACTATTTCTTCCACACAAACTATTATGTACCTCGTCCGACTGAAAATTAAATTAAAGTAACTTTCGTTGTCATGGCGACAGTAAAGATTATTCCAAAAAAAAGAATTGCATTATTTTCCCAAAAGTGTTTTCTTATTCATCCCAAATCATATTAGGATCAAATTACATGATTTTTTTATTTTAGTTTTTGAATCTGTAGTGCTAAACTTGAAAATAAAAAAGGTATTTTTTCCGAATATGCGTTTTTCTTTTCAGCATTTTGCTTTCATTTTTGATGTTTTAACATGTGACCTAAAAAGTTTTACTTCATTATTAAGGATTTGCTTTAAAAAAAAAAACATTTCCATCTTGAATCTAAATCGTAATGTTCAAGTAGATTTAATTTTCTTCCCTTGATGTGAATCTGCTTGTCAGTGTTTCGTAGCTGTGTGGTTTCAACACGTGGCAAAACTGCGATAAATTATGTTAATGTAATAAATCACAATTCTTTTTTTTTTTCTTACTTCAAACCTGTTCAATCTTTTATTTGCTTCAGTAATTTGTGGCTCTTTATAGCTGTGCAGAATAGAGATATATTGCATCACAGTGTTCATCTGCTTATAGGGAAGTGTTGATCTTCTCATCATTAGACATCATTGTCTATCAGAATAAATCACTATGAGCTGCTGTGAAGTTCTCCTTTTCTCTTGTTGAAACGGCATGGAGTGGTTGACCGAGGAACTATCGGGCCATGGTTGTGTGCAAACTCGGCGAGCGGAGGCCTGCAGGTGTTTGCATGTGGAGGCCATTCAAATGTCTTTTAAAAGAAAAGAACAATGGCGCAGCGCTGAGGCGGTCGGGTTTGTGTGTGTGGGAGCTCTGCAGCCCTCGCGGTGAAATCCTTTCTATGCTGCTGCGTGTCGCAGCGCTCCAGCCAGATAAATGGAACGATATTATATACCGTGTACTGCTTTATCTTCTTTAATAACCATACGACTCGTGACTCGTCCCGTTAACGGACTTCATTACATTTTGCCTCAACGCGGCGTGTTTGTATGAGAGCTCAAATCTTTGCATATTGATTGTTTTCGCGTGATTCCCGCCGCTCTAATGAGAAACGCAGATGGAGAGGGTGTGGAGACGGCGAGTACATACCGACCTTTGAGTACTGTATACGTTGTGCTCGTCGGAGTGGTGTGTACACGTGGGCTGTTTGCTCTGCTGATATGCTCCTGTGCACAGCACATCCGCTTTAATAAACCCCCAACATGCATATACAAAATAGCCTGGAGGCCTCATGCAGAGTGATTTCCTCTTATTATTATTATTATAGGCGAGATTAGAGCAACCGACGAAGGAGAAGCCGGACACTTTATTCAGTCTTCATCTCTGGGGCTACTTCGCTAACAATGTTATTTCATAGAGGAATCTCCCGGAGGAGGTGTTTTAAGGAAGGTCACACATGTTGAATAAAAGATGTGGTTGGTGAAGACGAAGGATGCAACCGATCCGCGTTTTTTTCACTTCCAATCCCGACACCTGCATTTGGATATCTGCCAATGCTGTTCCGATACCAGAGCTCTTTCCTTTACTATCATTGCTATCCTTATCATTATTGTTGATTTTATATGAGGCAGTAATAAACTCCTCTCTACTGTAAAGTATGAACTGTACAAACGTATTCATGTATTCTCCCAAAAGGCAACTTGAGGTTAGTGTGAGGTCAGAAATGGAAATAGTCCAAACTATTTTTGTTCAATTTGGAAAATGTGTGTTTTAGATTCAGTTGAACACATAAAACTCAACATATTTCAAAAGCAGGATTCAGGAGGAAATGATAGTGAGTCTTATCTCTGAAACTTTTTGTCAAATCAAAACGCAAGAACGTGTAAACGGGGCCTCTATTGGCAGCGATTGCATGTTTTTCTGCACGTTATGTATTTGATGTATAGGTCATCTTTTTTACACCTCGGAGACGGAAGAAAACGTCATTGTTGCGATGCCGCGGTCATCGCCGTTGTCCTCGGTGAGCTAGCGTTTTAAAACGGTGACGCTGCACGGCGGCTTCGCTAACTCTTTTTCCTTGTCGCCATCCTCGCCGCCTTGTTTGTTTCCTTCTCCTTGTTTCCGCTGTCACCGCCGCCTTCCTTCCTCTCGCTAATGAGCCGTACCACGAGCCGATCCATCACCCCCCCCCCTGTCTCTAGCACGAGGACAATATGTGATTTTCCTCCCCATCCCCCCCCCTGAGGGTTTAAAAAAAAAAAAAAAACATTTATCGTGAGGGGAAGTGGAGCGCCCGAGGTGGGGATATCTCCCGATCGCACCCCGGTGCACGTTTCAGGAGAGAAATGAGTTTGCGATGAAGTGACGAATTAAATTTATGGCTGGTTTGACGACGCGTCTGCATTGTTTTGCTCCCCGGCGTTCAGATGGACGAGGCCATTAACCGCCGTGGAAAACACACCAGACCGAGATGAATGGAGAGCGACGATTAGATTTTTTAGCAATAATTAGGACGTTAAACTTTATTTGTACGATTAAACGCAACCAAGGGTGGAGAAGAATGAAGACTGCAGAAGACACAAAACGTGGGAAAATTAACAAGAGCTGCACCGAGAGCCACAATCGATTTACATTTCTTGCACTGATTGCATGTGAAAATGACAACTGTTGAAAAATGGTGGCTCTAATTGAAATGTAAATGAGAACTAGTGCAGTTGAATATGCAGAAAGACAGATGTGGTTATGTGATTAAAGCACAGAATGCACCACTTTTTTTTTTAAAAAGAATTATCTTGTAAAAGTGCACTTTGGAACTTTTAATTTCACTTTTTCGTGACTGAAATAGTTTACAGAGCTTAGTTCATTGTGTGATGGAGCCCAGCTAAAATGAAACCTGGATTTCCTCATTTTCAGACGAGTCGTGTTGAACTGTCATGAAAAACAACACAATTGTGTCTCAAGTACCGTATTTTCCACACTATAAGACACCGGATTATAAGGCGCACCACCATTGATTGACATATTTTACAACTTTGTTCATATATAAGGCGCATGGAATAGACCAGTGGTCAGCAACCTTTATAGCTCAAAGCCATTAGGTTACTTTTTCCACTGATTCTAACACCCAGAGAGCTGCATGCATTTTATTTTGATAGTCCTACCTGCAGCCTATGCCAGGACGACACTACACACAAAACCTTCTTCACTGCTGGTTGACAACTTACAACTACCGGTAATAAACTAAACTACATGAACTAAGCAACAAAAACACAACACAACACAATTATTACCGACACCACAAACCAAATATAACCCCCAATAATTGCATTTAAAACACCACAAACAGAAACTCCCATAATGCATTGCAGCTATCGGCTCCTTTATGCATTTGCACAGAGGTGGTCGCTGCAAGGCATGATGGGAATTCATGTTTTGTGTTGTTGGAGGTTATTGTGGGTCGTTGTTGGGCTTGGTGTTGTGTTGATTGTGTTTTTGTTCCCCAGTTTAGGGAGTAATTATTTCATCTAGTTTATTTTGGTTTGTTAGAATGTTGGTTTGCAACCATGAGTGATGAAGGTGTTGTGTGGAGTGTCGTCCGCTCTGAAGATCCAGTTGCAAAGTTAGAGTTGTCAAAATAAAAGCCTCTGGTTGTTAAGCTGGCAAGTAGCAGACTCGAGAAGAGCAATTCTTCCACGGTGCTCACCACAATATATAAGGCGCACTGGGTTATAAGGCGCACTGTCAGCTTTTGAAAAAATCTGAGGTGTTTAGGTGCGCCTTATAGTGCGGAAAATACGGTATGTGAAGCAGCTGCACTTTTCAGGTGCAAACATTACGGTATTTGAATTGAGCCAGTGGTCTGGTAGGTTTTTCACTGAAGGCGTCAGGCAGTTCCCCAGATCTCGTCTTTATTCTCGAAAGTATCTTCATATAAGTTTCTAATGTTGACAACTGTAAAGAAGGCTAACAGTCGCTTACGGCTCAGGCACCGCCGACATAAACAGCCCTCGTTATGAGCGGGAATTTCATCAAACAAATGAGTTTTCTTTGCCCCGACGCGCCAAGACGTCGTGACTCCAGCTCGCAGCCTTTTTTCCCCACCGTCGTCATCCGCTCGGTTTTTATCATGCAGCTCATGCTCATCCCGTCTGAGCCTCGTTTCTCCCTCCGGGGCACATTTTTCTGGCTCGTGCTCGCCCATCTGAAGCCTCTGCCAAGGCGCAGCTCTCGGGCTGTGAAGTTTAGTAGTTTATGCTGGAAAACAAGACACGGATAGCGTCATCGTGGAGAAAGTCTGTTGTCATCGCCTCATTTGTTTGAAATGAAAAAAAAACCCACCAAACTGTGATGATAAGTGACTCAGACGAATGGTGTGATTACTCAGAATAAGTAGGATTTTAATTTGATAAAAGGGTGTGAAAATCCCGACACCGCCAGAGACGCCATCACGATACATCTGTTTACATAAAGAGAACGTTTATTGTTGCCGCAGCAACGCTGGTTGTACGAGCACAAATGCTGTCTCGGAGGATCGCTCAATTTCAGAGGACGTGATTCATTACTTCTGATTACAGCTCAGACGATTCCTGAAAGCTCCATTACTCGGCTTCAGGAATGTCTCGTCATTTTCAAGTATTTCATAATTCTTACGTGTGCTTTTCCATTTGTGAAATGGCTGTCTGTAAATTTCTGATAGACTGTAGGAGTGTGTTTTAAAAAATTTTACAAGTAAAAAATAATTAATAAATGAACTACAGATCATTTTAAGAATCTTTTTTTGTTAAAATTGGAATAATTAAAAATGTATATTGAAATAATTTAAGTGTAATAAATACTTAAAGGATATTTTTTATTCATTCATCTGATGTTATATCAACACAATTTGACTTTGGTAATTTTCTGAAGTTAACAGTTGTATTTTCATAAAATGTTAGGATCTGTTAATATTTTTTTACGCCTACAGGTTACAGGTTGATCATTGTACGTGTATATTTTTGAAAAAAATTTTTGGGTGTACTTTTCAATAATTTTAAGGATCCGTTCTTATATTTCTTTTTGTCTCGAGTATAGTTTCCAGTTATCTTTTAATAAGTTTGACATTCTCATGGTTTTCAGGATATATTCAGATGGTTTTAAGATTTGTTTTTATTTTGTTGTGCGTGTATCTTCATCATATTCATACAATAAAAACAACAAAGAGCTTCACGAGTATGTCGGACGCACTTACGTTTTCATCCCATCACATTCCTCATGTGATAAAAATCCAGTTGGAGAAAACATGGGTTTGTACTGCGGACATATTCAGGCACGTTGTTATCTCCATGAGAAAGTCCCAGGGTTGTCCCGGAGGCTGAATTAATGACGGTTGCCATGGCGACCGGAGCAGGAACGCCAGCGCATTAGCCGACACACGTGCAGGTACGGAGGCGTCGGTTAACGTGACGGGACTTCCAAGATCGCTTTCGAGCATCCGTGATGGGGAAACGGGAGATCGCCACGGCGACTCCTCCTCCCTCTGATGCCCCATCAGAAAAATCGATTGCCCATGGTGCATTTCCTCCCCCTCGGCGCACGCAGTCGTAAAGAGGGGGACGGGGAGAAGAAAGTGAAGGGAGAAGCCACCAGAGCAGGGTGGACGTTTTCAGCAGAGCAAATCCACGGGATGAACGAAACCCATGTGTCACTTCCTGTCAGGGGTCACACAAGCAAAAGGCAAGAAACTTGCTGCAGGTTTGTTTGCGGCGGGAACCTCAGACCACGAACCACAATCCACAGGAAAATCACGGAATTTTAAGGGACATTTAACTGCGAAACATCACTGTATGATGTGTCCCAGCATTCTAAACCTATAGCAGCTTCACTACAAGACGTTCCAGGGTGGCCTGGACTGGAAAACCCTAAATCCTGGCGTTAAAAGTCCTTTATTAATTAAAAGGAGAATTTTAAGCTCTTTTAAATAGCAGACGCATGCACCATTCTCTAAAACACTGTCGAAAATCCTACTTTTTCCTTCGCACAACCTTAAATTATGCGACAGAAATGTCATCCGAATGATCGAAATGTTTTTTTTCCCTCGTTTGTTCTTTTTTTTTTTTAAAGAAACTTCCCCCTGTGCCTCAGCACGAATCCCGACAGACTCGGTCGTCACGCATCCGCTCATCCAGCTTTTCCTTCCGTCTCTTCAGTGTGTTTGACACAAACGAGGCGCACAGTCGCTCAGTCCCCGTCCACCGTGGTCGACTCTCCTTCTGCTTATGTGTGAAGTCCAAGAAGAAGATCCGTCACTTATTCTGAGGATCTGGATGCACTAACGTCTGTTTCTCTCTCTCTCTTTCTCTTTCTCTCTCCATGTCTTCTCTCTCGCTCTCTCTCTCTCTGTGTAGAAAAGTGTGAAGGAGGGAATCCTGTTAAAGCAGACCAGCTCCTTCCAGAGATGGAAGAGGAGGTATTTCAAGCTCAGAGGAAGAACCCTCTACTATGCCAAAGACTGCAAGGTAAGTAGATGTGTAGAAACTGTCGAAAAGACGCTTTCAATGGAGGAAACACAACCACAAACCATGTTTTATTGCTGTAAAACTGCAAAAAAAAAATTTTTAAATGACGCATTGAGATGATTTTTCCAAAATAAATGGACCTTTTTAATATTTAGCATTTCTTTGATATTACTGTGTGTTTTTGACATTTCTGAGAAACTCATGTTCCTGTTTGACGCCAAAAGCTGTATTTCAAATATATGATGACAATTACCCATAAATTACTTCACGATCTACTAAAATCAGGAGTTAAAATTACAAGTTACTGCAATTAAGTTGTATTTTCTTTATACTAGTCCTTTTGAGTGTTTATTTTCATAGTATACAAATTTACTGTGATTTCAATTAAATGCATGTCATGTAATATTCCTTGCTACTTGTATAATCACTGCTCATCTATAACATGTATCTGCACTTTACTTGCTGAAGTGTTTAACAAACAGAAAACAACGTTTATTTAATTCAAAGGTGCTTTGAAAGTTGATATTTCATGCAGATAGATTGATAAAAAATTGTTGATGACCCTATAAAGCAAGGATTAACAATTGAGAAGTACTTTTATGTGAATACTTGTCACCTCATACAAATGAAGTAATTTATTTCAGTCCTCATTTCACTGCTTCCAGAAGTAAAAAGGGACTGAATTCCTCTTCCTCACAAATTCTGCCTTTTAAATAATGTGATGGAGTCGTTTCTTTTTCAGTCCCTGATTTTCGATGAAGTGGATCTGTCGGATGCCAGCGTGGCCGAGACCAGCACCAAGAACATCAACAACAGCTTCACGGTGAGCAAGGGGCGAAAAAAAACAACAACTAATGTCTCAACCTGAAAATCTCACCATTTCATTGGTCGAAATGTTGAAATCTGCGTCTCTCCGTCGCCCGCAGGTGATCACTCCCTTCCGTAAACTCATGCTATGTGCCGAGAGCAGGAAGGAAATGGAGGACTGGATCACGGCTCTCAAATCCGTCCAGAAATGGGAAACCTACGAGGTCAGAGACTCTTAATCGCTCCACCAGCTTCTTCTTCTTTTTTTTAATTATTTAATGTTTCTTCCTCATGTCTTGTCCGACATCAGAACCGACGCTCATCAGAGGGCGATCGCATCGTGTCGAGTGTAATTCAGTCTGACGACAAGATTAGCACCTCAAGCCTTCTTTCATCTCTTTCTCGCTATAAAAGATAATTTTCTTCTTCTTTTTGGCGGAAATTATTCCCTTTTTCATTATCTTTGGTCTTTTACATCTCTTATATCCCTTCAGTCTTTTATGTTTGCTTTTATCCGCCTCTTATTTCAGCTCCATGCCGACGGATTGATGCCTTCCATAGAGCCGAGGCTTCTGCGGCCATAGATTTGAAAGATTTGACCTTTAACTCCAAACGGACTGTTTTTTACAGGGTATTTGAGATAATTCACCTTTAGGATGAGATTATTTCACCTGTTTCTGAAGCTTAAAGTGGCATTTTTTAATAGGATTTTTTGGTTTTTTTGCTTTTTGAGTCCACGTTGTAGAAACTGATCAGCTAAAGTTACAGACCTACAAAGGTCCCCACAAGAAAAAACCAAAAATAAATGACAGAATCAGAATGTCTTTACGTGTTCACGTTCAAACATCAGATAATCTTTTTCCAATTTGGGTTGAATAGCCACTAATTCCTGCAAAGCGAGTTTCTTTCTAAATGACGAATGAAACTAATCGGATATTTCCGTCCGTGAAGGTCTACGATCTTTCCCAGCTTCGTTCACCTCTTTTTTTTTTTCTTTTCTCCTCTTCCAGGCCAGTCAGTTTAACATGGAGCATTTCTCGGGGATGCACAACTGGTACGCCTGCTCTCACGCCAGGCCGACGTTCTGCAACGTCTGCAGGGAGGCGCTGCCGGGCGTCACCTCCCACGGTCTGTCCTGCGAAGGTACGTGGCCAAATTGACCTATTACGTAAAAGGTTGGCGGTAAAAGAGACGCTTCTGGATGTGAAACATAAATGTTATTCTTCATTAAATACATTAAATACCTTGTTAAGTCAAGTCAGGCTCAAGGTCATCGTCAAGCACCCAAAAGTCCATTTATTTGAAACGCAAATTACATTTTGAGGCGTTAGATTGTTATTATAAAGTGTCAGATTGTCTCATTTGTTCCGTCTCGTTTGTACAGTTTGTAAATTCAAGGCTCACAAGCGGTGTGCCGTCCGCTCCACCAACAACTGCAAGTGGACCACGCTGGCCTCCATCGGGAACGACATCATCGAGGATGAGGACGGGGTAAGTCATCTCCCATTACTAAGAACTTTTAATTCTTCATATTGGTTAAGATCGGTGCTCCGTGGCCTTTAATTTTTCTCCAGCCCCACCCCAATTATCAGGTGATTATCATATTTTCTAGACTATAAGTTGCATCCAGTCTGTCTCTGATTTGAGTGGTTTTCCCATGTTTCCTCCAGGTGTCCATGCCCCACCAGTGGCTGGAGGGAAACCTGCCTGTCAGTGCCAAATGTGTGGTGTGCGATAAGAACTGCGGCAGCGTGCGGCGGCTGCAGGACTGGCGCTGCCTCTGGTGCAAGGCCATCGTAAGTCCGATCGACGTTGACCTGTTTTAACTCTACCGGCCTGCAAGAGGCTTCGATCCGGTGAAACGAGCCAGGGCACTTCTCGTGAGTTAGTGAAAATATGCATCTTTAATAGCTGCAGAATAATGGAGTTGAGTATGTTCACTGGTGCGACTTGACGAAAATCAAACGCAAAGTTTGACGCACCTGTTGTAGCCTGTCAAAAAAACCACCTTGTATAATCCTGCTAAACATAAAGATGAAATATTTCTGGCCGTAGCCACAGTTTTAACTCGAAGTGAAAACACAGTGCAGCTCTTTGAAATTCATCACTTGGTGTAATTGAGTGAGTTAAAAAAAAAAGAAGAAACATTTGATAGAAAAACAGTGAGTCACAGGTTTAAGTAGCACTGCGGAGCTTTATTCATAAAGGTGAAGTTGTCATGCTGCTTATCTGCCCTTGGAAAATGTTGATTTATGCCTTTTAAAGAAATCGTGACTCCGACAAAGTTTTGCCCCAAAAAAACTCCCCTCAGGACTTGAGGCTTTGAAATGTTGAATGGAGCCATCAGGGTAATAGGATGGCACTTGAGCTGGCAGCACGGATCCTCCAGGGGACAGGAGGTTAAAGTCAGAGATAAAACTGGGCTAATGAATTGCTGTCAGGTAAAAGTGTTTTTCGGGTGCGAAGAAGTTAGTCCAAGGTTGGATCATCAATCCTGTGTGCATCACCAACAGGAACGTGTGCATTTCAATAAAATTATACATCTGTGCTCAAAAAGGTTGTCGCAGATTGGATATTAGAATCTGACTTCGCCGCCTGTCAAAGTTGGATTGTATACGTTTAGAGGGTATCGTTCTCGGCGTGCACGCGTGTGTGGTTTCATTGCAAAAACAACCAACAGCTCCCACTATTGGCCCTCAATGAAAACTAAATTTTCAGCGTTCCCGCTGTTTCCATGTAAACGGACACAATTTTTAAAACGTTGTCGTGTAAATGCTAAACTTCTCTGACATGAAAGCGCAAAAACAATATTTTTTTTCAAAATGGGACCTTACGTCATTTCATCTGTCTCGACCCTGCCTGTCTGTAATCCAGTAACCAAATAGTGAATTTTGTCAACTATCAAGTTGCTAAAGAGTTTATTTCTGACTTAATGGGGGCGGAGGAGACCAAACACTGAGCTAAAAGGAGAGAAATGAGCTTCTAAGTGAAAAAACCATTGCTGAGAATACAAATACATATTAAACAAAGACTGTATTTCACATTATTTATATTCCCCTTTAATTATTGTAATCATTTTAAATGATTTTTTTATTGCTTATATTCATGGTGACAAAGATGTGGCTCGACTCTTTCTCATTATTCCGTTTAGTGAAGGGTGCATTGTTTTTTTTCCGAGTGCTTCGGGGCAAAAGGACACGCACATAATGTAAAGTCAGACCCTCCGTATGCAGGCGCGCACAAAGAAACTCGCTGGCTCACACACAAATGGATCACAGTGGCATTTGTAAAGGTTGCAGAACTGGCATTTACTGTGTTTCAGAGGGATGTAATGACCTTTCTGCTTCGACTGAAATATAGAATTACGATGGCAACCACTCAGTCCGCGTGTGCATGTTTGTGTGTGTGCATGTTTGTGTGTGTGTGTGTGTGTGTGTTGCAGGTACACAGCGGCTGCAAAGAACAAATGGGGAAGGTGTGTCCCCTGGGTCAATGTCGGGTGTCGATCATTCCTCCCACTGCACTTAACAGCATCGACTCAGACGGTGAGACACGACTCAGCTCACATCAAAACGCATGCAAACACACACACACACACACACACACAGACACACAAAAAAAATGCAGGGCTCTTTTCTTTGTGCTGCTGCGTTAGCGGCACCGGGTCAAAGTGCAGGAATGTCACCTTTCAACTCTAGCAGTGTAAATCCTTTCAGTGCACTGGGTGTGAAATCCCCCCCCCCGACCTTTAGCGTCCTCCAACATCGACACCAGCAGTTTGAACTCCCGTGCAAAAACATCAACCTTTTGCATGTATGGGATATGTTTTCTATTTCCTTACATATTGTCACCGCGAATTAGCGTCCGGCGTCCGTCCGGTTTTCGCAAACCTGAAATTGCCTACTGAGAGTGTTTTTTTTGCTCTCAGGCTTCTGGAAGGCCACCTCGGCGTCGTGCTCCAGCCCTCTCCTGGTCCTGGTCAACTCTAAAAGCGGGGACAACCAGGGGGTGAAGTTCCTGCGCAAGTTCAAGCAGCTTCTGAACCCGGCTCAGGTCTTTGACCTGATGAACGGAGGACCGGAGCTCGGGTACCCCTTCATGTTTTTAATGGTTCAAATTTGGAAAATTCCAATACATAAATCTTTTTTTTTCAGTTCATCAGTTAGTGGAAGGATGATGCTCTGTAGTCTAGATGTTTTTTTTGAAATGACATTTTCATGGGAGGGAGCTGCACGGTTAGCGTTAGCATTAGGTTTGGGATTATCTCCAGGGTGGAGCAGGTCTGTTTCTATTTGACTAAAACTCCTGTTTGCTCAAGTCGGAGCACCACATTAATCCTAAACTCATTCAGCAACATTAATCTTGTATCCACGATAGCAGCCTTAAAACAACTTTAGCTGACGTTTCAAAGAACTGCCTGTTGTAGCTTCTGCTCATTGTTAGAGCATCTTCCTCCCGATAACTCCAGCTGAACCCGCTTTATCTACAACAATACACCTGAGGAAGACAATAAATCATAACTATCCGGTTACTTTTTATTGTAAAGTTGCAACTTTAATCGGTTCCAAACTGTCTGAAACTTCCATGTGACTCAGCCAGAAGTTTTAAATGCCGATAAAACGACTGGAAAAGTAAAAAGCTCTTCACAATAACAGCTTTGCTGGTGGGCGTCTGAGTCCATCACGACCGGTTTTAATGTGGAGCCGCTTCTCTTTGACACATGCCTCTTAACATTATCCACTCCGCCTTCACCCTCTTTTTCTCTGTCCTCCAACTCCCCCCCCGTCCCCTCTTCTCTCTCTCTCTCTCTCTTTCTCTCTCTCTCTCTCTACTGCCGCCAGCCTGCGCCTCTTCCAGAAGTTTGTGACGTTTCGTATTCTGGTGTGCGGAGGAGATGGCAGCGTGGGCTGGGTGCTCTCCATGCTGGATAAACTGAACCTACATAAACAGGTAAAGAGGAGGAGGAGGAGGAGGATGATATAATGGTGAAGTGTGGAGGAAAATGGATCGCAGAGGTGTGTGTACCTGTTGTGCCGAACTCACAAAGATTCAACCTATCCTCCCGACGGGTAAAGCGTCGGTATTTTAAAGCCTTAATCAGAAGTGGATGAAGGTGGAAACCGATGCCGCCGCTCACCTGACCTAATTAGACGACGTCGTTCCTCAGAAGTCAAATGTCACGCTCGCCGGACACGGGTGTTTATTCCAAATTAACGCTCGGTTTACACGAACGAGCGCCGTCGCAAATCGGCTTCGAGTCACTTCCATTTAAGTCGCGTCGAACTAATTGGATAATAAAAAGGTCAGCTTTAACATATCACCTGGTGCGCTGACCTTTCAGTCCAACATGGGAGGGGGTTGAACAGATTTTGCTCTCCTGGAATCGTTTTTTGAGATTGGATTATGTATGACGTATTCCATTTTAAACATATATACTACTTTACTCCTGTCTTACTTAGAAGCCAGAATGTGTCTCGTTTTGTGGTTGTTGGGAGCATCGAGGGACATTTTTACTGTATTATATTAATAAAAGTTAAAAAACACTACGAAACATTGTCAGTTTCACTTGCAAGTGTTAGTGTGAACAGGGCCTCAGTGCTGCCACCTGGAGAGCAAAGGCGGCACTGCATGTTGGAGAGACGGAAACGGCGAGGTGAACCTGGGACTTGACCAAACGTTTGTCTCTTTACGTCGCAGTGTCAGCTCGGCGTGCTGCCTCTGGGCACCGGGAACGATCTGGCTCGGGTTCTCGGCTGGGGAGGCCTCTGCGACGACGACGCTCAGCTGCTGCAGATCCTGGAGAAGCTGGAGAGAGCCACCACCAAAATGCTGGACCGGTGAGACTGCGGAAGGACTTTCTACTCTTAACAAGACTGAAATCCTAATTGAGAATGAAATGAAGAGTCTCTATCAACTGATTTGACTGTGAAGGTGTTTGAAACCCACTGCTGCTTATAAAAACCTAATAAGGTGCAGCAAACAAAGAATAAGCTCGTCAATCCACGACGGCTCATTCCACAAATGCATGTTACTGACATATGAGGCACTTTTGTGTTTTTGCATTGTTTTGAAGCTGCAGAGAAAACCGTATAATTCTGCTTCAAGCTGCAGCGATGAGCACAAACTGAATGAGTTGGAGCATAATTAACTCACGACGGTCGCTTTTGTTTCCCAAAACCTTCAGCTGCAAGCAATTAGTTTTATGGACAACTTTAAAAAATAAATAAATAAATAAATCAGTGCCGAGTTTCATGAAATATTGAAATGACCTCCATCCACAACACCAGTGGGCGAGGTGTTTTTGGCTGCTTTTTGCTTTTTGTCAATATTAAAACATGCAAATGAGGCAGAGCTGGATTTTAAAATGCAAGCGAGGCTTCGTCCCCCCCCACCCCGTCTGCCTTCCTCTCATCCGAGTGCCCGTCAGCATTTGGCTTTCTTATCGCCTCCTTCGTCGCAGGGTGCGGCGTTTTGTTTTATGCGAAGCAGCCGCGGAGGAGAGACGGCAGGCTGCCGAGATACGAAACGCTCCCAAAGCCACTTGTGACGAAGCTCTTTAACACGTCCTCGGGGGGGGCTGTAAAGCCGGTTAAAGTCTGGTCGCTTGTTACGCCGGGAGGGGATGTGCTGTGCATACCTGACTTCGTAGGAACACGCTCGTCATGCACTTCTTATCCTTGGCGTTCGTCATCGTTTTTGTGGCGCAACGACTTGTTTTATGAGGATTGCTTCACTCCGGCGGATGATTTGTACATTAAAACACGGGAAAAAAAAGCTGTTGATGTGGGTAAAAAGGTGATTTTTTTGTTTGTTTTTTGTTTTAAAGAAAGCCAAAGGTTGCCGCCTTTCGGAGGTTTTATTCAACTCCTGGCAGATAGACTTGCGTGTTGAAGAGCAATGAGTGACGTTGAACTGGTTTCAAAGGTTTACGTCGTAAAAAGGGAGAGTCTGCATCTTATCTTCACCTGAAATGAGACACTTTCTTAGTGGTACACTATGATTATGTTTTGTTTGGTTTCTCCTTTTTAAATGGTGGTTGTTGATCAATCATGATGTGGAAAAATGCAGAAAAGGAAGCGCTATGTTTGAAGGCTTGTTTCCTTCAGTGTATTTCACCGTCACTGCAGAGTCCATGAAAACAATCACACCTACTGGCACATATAGATTCTACTATTACCCGTACTTCAGACACATGTATTCAGATTGGGAGAAAACATTTAGTTACTCAGCCACTCGGGCTGCACGATGCATCGCAATGAACAACATGCAGAAAATTGCAAATGACTTAACTGCAATCAAATCGTGTTCGTGCGTCTTAAGCCCGCTGCTTATCCGACCAATCAGACGGAGCCGTGCTGACCTACATGCCCGCTGTAGACACATAGGTCAAAGGACCTCCATTGGCTGACTAGTGAAGCAAGACAAAGTGAAGCACAAAACCAGAGAAATTGACATAAAAGAACACATTCCACCAGAGATTTGTGTGCCTGGAGGAAGAAAAACGCAGCTCGGTCACAGCTGGGGTAATAAATGAACTAAATTGTAATAATTTTGGGACAAATATGACATTATCTACATAAAATAATAGGTTTTTCTTGTGTTCTTGGTGCACAAATGATGTAAGAGGACGTGTGTAAAGTTGATCTAATTTCCATTAACTTAATATTTTAGCTTATAATTGCATTCAGACCCCTTTTATTTCATGATACTTTAGTTTTGCTAACATGATTTATCTCTACTCACGATAGAAATGAAGCATCAGAAGCAGTTTTATATTTAACCAATTGAGGGAATCCTGATTACACTGGAAATGTACACTATTAATTATTGAGCATTTAATGCACAAAAGTTTACAAATTACAAAAATAAACAGCTTACAGTTTTTCAAAATGATCATACAAATTCTTTAAATTATTCAAAACGACTGCAAAGACAATCAGAATATGAAATTATAACGGTAAAATTATGAAATAGATGTTAATTTATACATAAAATACTCCTACAACAGCACATGGAGCATAAAAGGTAAATAATGTATTCTCTTAATGAGAAAGTCTCAGATCTGTTGTTGTTTTGTGTGATTCTCATTTATCCCACTGTACAATCAAGATGTTCATATAGTTGGAAACAGATACGTTTGGTATTTAATGTCAATGACAAGTCGATTTTAATTAAATTGAACTTCATTGTCATTCATATAAACGCGACATACAGAGAACGAAAGGTTGTTGCACAGGTAAGTGAATAATTAAATCTGAAATATGATGTATTCACATCTGAAGTATAAAGCATTCATTTCAGCTGTGGGACTTGAATTGAGTAAAAAAAAGTTGTTGTGGTGCAACGATATTGCCACGAATGCATGTCAACCACTGGATTTATACATCATTATTGTCCATAACTGTTTCATTTTCCTATGAAATGACAGGTGAATCAACTTAAAATGACAAGTTTTGCAGGAAAAATTCTATGTAAATTAAACATAAAATTAAACAATCATCCATATAGCAATTTGTGGGTAAATGAAAAAAAAAAAGTCACTAATAAAATTCCTGTTCTGCTGCTTGAAGTTTTTCTTTTTTCCTCCTCAGGTGGAGCGTGATGACTTACGAGGTGCCGGCCTCCAACAAACACACTCCGACGGTGAAGGAGGACGACGGCCCGGACTCGCCTCTGCAGGTAAAAAAAAAAAAAAAAAAAAATCCCAACACCACACGATCCCGTCTCACAAAGCGCAGAGGAACGATCGTGGAAAAGCATCCGGAGAGAATCAATCCGGCCCCCGGCGGGTGGAAGCCGAAAACAATCAGACGTGAACGGCGGGGGGGGGGGCCGGGGGGAAATCGACAAAAGGCCGCGTCTCTGTTTTCAAATCCAGCTGAGCCTCTAAAATACAGAATATACCTGGAAATAGCAGGTGACTAAAGTTTTCGGTGAAGGATTTCAACCAGTTTTTGTTTAAAACGCACAACTTTCCTGTTTCCTGCAGAAACCCCATTTAAGTGAATGAGATTCTTGCCGTTACACTCGGATGCACCTTCTCTATATTTTCTATGACATGTTTGAAACTTTCAGTGGCGACAACATTCAGGGAGAAATCCACGTTTCGGTGGCCTGAAACCCGTTAACCGGCGTCACGACCTCCGAGTGGGAGGATGCCGTCAAGCAAGATTAGTTTTCCAGGCTTTTTAAATGGGGGAATATGAAAATAACACTTTTAATCCTGTATTTCAACTCACAGGCTGCCAAGAGAACAATTAAGAGAAAGTTTCATTATTCATAAATAGCACAAAATGAATTAACTTCATCCATTAAAACGCTACATGATTAAACAGTTTTCAGGAGTTTTTTTTTTTTTTGCACAACCATTAATACTTTTTTAATTTGTTTTTAAACTTAAACTGCTTTTATATATTGACTCAGCCCAGGTATTACTCATATTTATAGATCTTTAGTGTATCATTTTACTTTTATTAGTGAAAATAGTTTGTGCCACAAATTAATGCTTTGAGCTTGTAAGACTATAAAAACCCATAAAAAAGCAAATGAACTCTTCCAGGGTGCGTCGTCCCAACATTTTGGGAACATTTACTGCGATAAATCTGTTTGTACTGCATGTACTTTAGTATAAAGTTACTTTTTTTTTGTCATACTAGGCAACACTTTTTATTTAACCTACTTTATTACAGTGTTGGCTGCTATAAATACTCCTTTTAAGCAGAATTCCTCACGTTTCATGCAAACATTTTGAGGATTTCCTCAAGTAAGACCATATCGATGTGGTCTTGTGCACAAACTGTCGCATCCAGGTTCTGCAGGGCTGCACGTGAATATTCGTATATACTCTTTTTTTTTTTTTTTCTTTCTTTCTTGATTCTTCTCAGGTCCACATCACTCAGTATGCCGACTCCGTGGCCTCCCACCTCGCCAAGATCCTGGACTCGGACAAGCACAGCGACGTCATTTCCTCTGCCAAGTACGTGCGATGGAAACGATGATGAGAATGTAGAGACGAGTGGATGGAACCGGGATGCGAGCGTCTGGTCGGCCAGTATTGATTTTTCTTTTTTTTTTCTTCTTTTTATCCCTCCTTCCTGCTTTAGTTTCATCCGGGGCACTTACACACTAAGTCATGAGCAGAGGAGACTGATGAATCAGTATTTAGAGTCGGTCCTCAGTGCATTAGTCCGTCAGCGCTCCTCCTCTGCTGCAGCCATTACGGAGCGTTAAAACGCCTCGGGGACCTGCGGACGCGCTCGCCGTGCACCGAGATCGCGTAACGCCGGCCTGTCGGACACGGGCGTCAGGTTTTTAAGCGGGTTTACCGCTGGGTCAGGAGAGGAAACGCTTTAGACAATAAATAATGTTCCGATTTCACTCCAGGTTAGACTGTCAGTAACTGCATTTTATATTTTACTACTACTTCTTTCTGCCCTCCTTCCTCTTCCCAGCATATTCAAGTCATTCAAGATAACGCGGCTCCTGCATTTTAATATACCGAAGTAGTTTATGTGGCGTTTGTCAGATTAGAAGCCGCATTTGACTGTTTACATCGATTTTATTTACATCTAAACTGAAACATCGAAGCTAAAAAGGATAAACGTGTTACATCAGAGTAAAAATCAACAAAAAGGAGCAGTAGGAATGTGTTGTTGTTTTCCATCACATATGTCGTATAACATGTGGGAAAACCTGTCAATAACTGTAGTTTATTCAATATTTGGTTACAAGAAATCGAGGATTTTGAACTTCAGCTTTTGTGAGTTTTTTTGTTGTTGTGAGTTTTGTATTTTCTGCGTCTGTGTTTTCTGTTGTGGAACAAACATGCAGCACAAATACAAAAATGTATGTAGTTTCTTTTGTATTTGTGTTTAGACACTTGCAGTTTTGTTGTGCATGAATATTTTGCTTATGTATTTCTATTGCGGAATTTATATTTAACATTGTGGCTTTTCTATTAATGTTTCTACTTTGTATGCGTTACAACAGCAATGCCATTGTGCATTCATTTAAAACAAATTCTGGCAGTGACTTAGCCTGTCTTCAGGTTAAATTGACCTGAAATACTCTATTTATATTGTTTATTTACTCCCATGTTAAGTCAGAGAGACATTAACACAACTCTTGGTAAGACCTTAAAAAAAACAACAACCACCATATGAAAACTCAGACTCCCAAAACGGAAGGGAGCGTGTTCCTCTGCAGGAGAGGTGTGATGTGAAGTCAAATATTTGCCAAATGCACAAGAGCCTCCTGAGTTTTGAGGAAAAAGCTCCCCTGCTGAGTCACAACAGCGGCGATGTGGCAGCTGTGAGTAAACAGTGAGTGCGGAGGCGACGTGGCTGACGGGCGGGTGGGCGGCCATGAAAAGAGCGCGTGTGTGTGTGTGTGTGTGTGTGTTTTGTGTGTAATCCCCGACCGCACGGTGAATCACCAAATCTGAAAGGTGTGAACCGTATAATTAGAATCATTCTGGCTTGTTAATCACGTTAACCTCCACCTTCATCACCCCTCTCCCCTGTGTTTCCCCTCTTCCTCCTCCTCCTCCTCCTCCTCCCTGTCAGGTTTCTGTGTGGGACGGTGAACGACTTCGTGGCGGAGGTGGGGAAGGCGTACGAGAGAGCCACGGAGAACAAGGAAGAGGCAGATGCAATGGCAAAGAAGGTAAATGGCTTTGAGTGTGTGTGTTACGTAACAGCTTGTGTAACACTAACTAGTGGGCAAGCGTAGGTGTGTGTGTGTGTGTGTGTGTGTGTGTGTAATGGGGAGAGTGCAGTTGAAGGTTCAATGTTATCACTCCTTTTAGTGTTCGGAGCCTTCAGCGCTTCGTGTTTTTTGGAGGTTTTTTTCTTTAAAAAGGATTAAACAGCAGGTCAAAGTCACTCTTCGTAAAATCAAACGCCCACGGATGCCGTGGCTTTTCTTATTCGACTTTAATTTGATTCGAGACTTTTGAAGCCGCATTTTACCTGCTTTGTTTACGTGTCAATTGAAGTGACGTTCACTACAAAGAGTCAGTCTATAAAGGATGGAGGAAGAGGCATTTTTCGAAATTAGTCCGAATATGAGAGATTCATCTTTTCAGGAAAATAAATCTGCGAAATTGGGGTCATCATGTATTCAGGGTCTAATATTCAACTCGTAGTGTCAAATAAATGTCATTTTATCAACCAAAGGACCAATTTGTAAAGGATTATTGACAAATTTATGTTCATTTGTCATTTAATGTTTCACTAAATTGACCTTACTACATTCAGATGATGCATACATTTAATTATATCCACCTTAAAATGCATTTAGTCTTACAATATTTAAGGAATACTTGCAATTAATAATGACTTTTAAATGTATTTAATCGACTTTCTGCATCCTCTCTGTTGCCTGTATATGCTATAGATTTTGTATTAGTTGCACCTATCTTCACATGATTAGAATTCTAACTATTATTCATGTGTCTATCGACATGGACGCAGCAGCAAATAGCAAAGGCTATTAGAGTTCAGCTTGTATCAACGTTTTGAGTCAAACTGAATTATTATAATAATATAGAACAAGAATTCATTAAAAAAGAAAGAAAACTACTGGAGCAGATTTAAGTAGCGTCGTGAAGTAGAAATACTTTCATTGTTGAGCTGAAGATTTTCTTCCTGGTTTCCAATTCCACTGCACTCATGTGGTTTCTGTAGAGATCATAAGTAATGTCTTCTCTCTCTCCCCCCCCCCCCCCCCCCCCCCCCAGTGTGCTCTGCTCAATGAGAAACTGGACTCCCTGGTGAAGGCATTAAGTGAGGAAGCCGAAGCTCAGGTGACGTCATCCATCAGTTTGAATCCAGACGGGATCGATTATCACATTTTCACACATTAAATACATTAAAATCATCGAACTGAAAGAAGATTTTAAGAAAAAGTGAATGTAAAAAAACCAAAAGCCATAGTAAAGATTTCAACACCAGGCTAATGTGATTTAGACCAGTGAAAATTCAAGGAGTAATGGAATTAAATCATGAGAATAAAAATTAGACTTGCATAAAATGTTGCCCTTTGCACTCATTTTCCCAGCAAACACTCATTCAGGACATTAACATGCATTAATGGTCAGAAAAAAAGAAAGAAATACGACTTTTAATAACATCACTTTTATTTAAACTAAAGCTTGAAATGTTTAGAGACTTTATCATAAAAGTTGGAGTTTGTTCAGACATGTTATAACCAGTATTCAAGATTGGCCATCATCTACTGCTCCTTCTCCACTTTCTGAACATTTTTAAATGCATTGTTTTGCATTTCTGTGCCACTTTAACACTTCTTTAGGGAGACGCACAACAAAACATCATTTAGCTTCTTCTTTTCCTTTTTTTCTTTTTTGTGCCTCCGCTCCCTTCTGAGACTTTCATTCAAAGGTTGAAGAAGCAGCTCAGCCCTCAAAAGTGTCAGATTTCGTTTAAAAAGAGGCACAGAACTCACGCTTTGAGTGAAAGTGGCGTCTCGGATCACGTCTGAACTGCGAACGAGCTGCGATCCGGAGACGTCGCTCACCGGAGGAGAGCGGCTTCATGAATGAGAATCCAGAAGCCATGATGTGATTAAACTGCAGGAATCCTACTATCAAGAGGAGAAAAGAAAAATATTCCCCAGATGTGGAGCTGCATGCGGCTCCCTAAAGCTTGCACTATATTGAATATATTTTTTTTATATATATATTATTTGCCAAACTATTTTCCAACAAAATCTTTGAAAATGGCTTTTAACCCTTAGATGCACCTGTGGGATCGTTATTCTTCAACATCTTTAAAATGAAAAGTTGTAATATCTTCATATTCCAGGTATTCCTCAAAAAACATGTTTGTGACATGAGGCCATTTGCATTTTAATTTATTTTTTCATTAATGGGTGAAAATGACCTCCAGGGTGGTGAGACTGCTGACATCAGATGTGTAAGTGGGACAGTATTGACAGTCAAAGTTGCATTAGATGTTTAAGATGACATCACATGTGTAAGTAGGACTGTCAGAGTTGCTACGAATTAAGTTTCATAAAAGATTCCATAGGAACTGCTTGGGGTTTATTTTTGACCCCACTTGTGGAAGAGTGGGGGTCGTGATACAAAAAACTGCAATTTCTTAAAATTAATGAAAAAATAAATAAAAACGCAAATGGCCTCATGTCACAAACATGTTTTATGAGGAATACATGGAATATAAAAATATTACCACTCTTTTGTTTTAAAGGTTTTGAAGAATAACAATCCAGTATGTTGCAAAAACGCATTGATTTGAATTGGGGGTCATTTTTGACCCCACGTGTGGAAGAGTGTAGGAACTGGTAGGTTGTGCATCTAAGGGTTAAAGACAAAATTGCTCAAATAGATTCAAAAGAAAAATGGCCAAAACCACGAGAAAAAGTGAAAAAAAACGGTTGAATTGTCTCAAAGAGTCAAAGAAAACAGCAAAAAAACCACTAAAATTAAAAATGAGGGATGAAAAACAAGTTAAAATGGCTAAAATGAAAGCGACGGAATAAAATACCGATTAACATCCATCACAGAAGCAAACTAATTGCATTGTGCCTTTTTTCTTTCCCGTCCAGGTGGTACCAGCTGGCTCGGTGCCCAGTCGAGAGAGCGACGGTTCGAGTCCCGTGGAGAGCGGCGGCGAGTCGGGCTCGGAGGGCAAAACATATCGGTCCAAGGAGCAGCTGATGCTCCGAGCCAACAGCCTGAAGAAAGCCCTGCGGCAGATCATCGAGCAGGCAGAGAAAGGTGGGGGGAAACGGTTCTTGTTGGCGCCTTTCCCGTTCTGTCTGTGCGTTTCGGTGCGAGGAGTTGAAGTGAACCGGCGTTCGCTCTCGTTGCTTCAGTGGTGGACGAGCAGAACCGACACACGCAGGTCCAGAGGATGTCGTCCTCGTCCTCCATCAAGAGGGAGAACAGCGAGGAGCTGAAGGACGCCGAGCCACGTACGTGTGTGGAGGGGAAAATCCTACTTTAAAAAGTTTGCTGAATCAGTTTCTTTCTTTTTTTTTAATTTATTAATATACAGTACATCCTGTTATTTTTTTATTTAATTTTATATTCAACGCCAACACTTATAAACACACAACAAGTATAAATAATTGAATTAATTATTCATAATAAATTAAATTGGAATTAAGATGAACTTAACATTTAAAAAAAAAAATCTAAATAAATAAAAAAATAAATTGGCTGGATAAGACATTCAAAATTAAATAAATACAATTAAATGTAATGGATTAAAAAAAATAAAAAAAATATATGTTTAAATAACTCAATACTAATTTAGATTGACACATTTTTCTCTTTAAAAAAAGAAATATTTTCAAATATTTAGTCAATATTTAGAAAAAAACTTTTGAAAATAAGTTTTGATTTTAACTTGTACATTTTGATGGTCTATCTAAAGAGTCTCTAAAGTTTTAATAACATTTGAATTCATGCCTATTACAGACATATTGATTACGAAGGCTCATCCAAGCCGACAAATTATATAAAGATCATAAAGCTGCCTGAAAGAGAAACCTGAAAAAAGAAATCTAATTCATCTGGGTCAAAGTGAGCAGAAAAAAAAAAAAGTTTTATTTTTTTTATGTGGATCCTCACCTCTTCTAGCTCGCCTCCGGTAAAAAAGTAAGGCCCACATTTTAAATTGTAATTTTCTAAAGATGTATAATCTACTGGTTCGAATTGTGTGCAGGCGTCGGAAGCCTGAGTCCCACCTCCCCCATCGTCCTGGAGAAACCGGAGAGCCTCCACACCGTCACCTTCAGCGAGGACTCCATGTAAGTTAACCGTTTGTTAACCGTCGTCGCGCATCATCGTGTCGTTTATTGACAGCGGTGTGTGTGTGTGTGTGTGTGTGTGTGTGTGTGTTTGTAGACAATGCTCAGAGAAGTGCGTGATGAACAACTACTTCGGCATCGGCCTCGACGCCAAAATCTCCCTGGAGTTCAACAACAAGAGAGACGAGCACCCCAAGAAGTGCAGGTACGGGATTGGCGATTGGTGCGTCGGCGGGTTTTCGCGGTTTTGAGATCTGGGTTCGATTGGTTTCCCCCTCTTCTCTGTTTACCGCCTGCAGTAGTCGCACCAAAAACATGATGTGGTACGGCGTCCTGGGGACCAAAGAGCTGGTCCAGAAGACCTACAAGAACCTGGAGCAAAGAGTTCAGCTGGAGGTCCGAAGAAGAAATGACACGAATGTCTCAAGTTTTGTTTTGGGGTTTGTTTGTTTTTTACACCCCCTTCTCTCTTTCGTCTCCACAGTGTGACGGAGTCCCCATGTCCCTGCCGAGTCTCCAGGGCTTGGCTGTGCTCAACATCCCCAGCTATGCAGGGGGGATCAACTTCTGGGGGGGCACCAAGGAGGACAATGTGAGCGTGACGCAGACTCACACCTCCAAGCAGGAGCTACATTTAGAGCTCGTTTGCCTGAAGCTTGTTTTTTTTTGTTGCGTCGGTCTCCAGAACTTCGGCGCGCCGTCGTTCGACGACAAGAAGCTGGAGGTGGTGGCCGTGTTCGGCAGCATGCAGATGGCCATGTCCAGAGTCATCAACCTGCAGCACCATCGCATTGCTCAGGTAACACTGTCTGCTTTTTGTTTGAAAGTTGCCTGAAAATGGAGCTCGATCTTTCAGAACCCGATAGCCTCCAGGTCAAAATGGCTGACAATAATGTTGAGCAGCTAAACTAGCTTTAAATTTCAATAATGCAAAAAAAAAAAAAAAAAAAAAGCCCAAAAATGCCTTAAATCAGTAAAAAAGATGATCAGACAAAATTTCTAAAAATTGAGAGGCTAAAAAGGATAAAATGGTTAAAATAGCCAAAACAGCTGAAAAAACCAACAAAGATTTGAATAATAAAAAAGAAACAAAACGAGTTATGACGGGTAAAATTGCTAGAATAACTGTAAAGAGTAAAGGTGAGAAAAAAGAAGCATAAAGTGCTAATAAAACTCAAAATGAAAAAATGTGAAACATCAAGCACGTCTTTATTTTCAAGGTTAAAAATTGCGGCTCCAAACTATTTTTTATTATAAAGAACATAAATGTCACAGACCCTTGGTCTTGATACATCACAGTGTGTTTGTATTATATTTACTATTATTTTGTGGCTTTTGAATCAGAATTCCATTCAGTTGAGGTTAAACTTGGAGCTTGATCATTTAACAATGAGATTTTGACGAGTGCTGAGAAAATGTCTTGAAGATTCACGAACCCTGAGCGCAGAAATACAAACCAAGGTTTCGTGACGAGTTGCTGCGACTTTTCTCACCTTGAATTTCAGTGCGATTTTTCAAAATTTTCGGGTTTTCCGGGACCTGCTCAGCGCTCGGCAGCAGATTACAGAGAATGGTTAGAGATGAATAACTAAGCTTGTTTGTTTTGCCTCTTGTTTCCAGTGCAGGCAGGTGAAAATCACCATCCTGGGGGAGGAGGGGGTTCCCGTGCAGGTGGACGGGGAGGCCTGGATCCAGCCGCCCGGCATCGTCAAGATCGTCCACAAGAACCGAGCGCAGATGCTCACCAGAGACCGGGTGAGAACTGCTGGATGTTTAAAATAAACAGGATAAAGCTCCAAACCGTGGAGAAAATAAAAGAAGAGTGATTGTCCTGCTGAGTCGGGGTTTTTCCGGGGGTGGGATTTCTCAAATCAAATCCGTTCCCGCCGTGTTTGTTCCCTCTTCACGCCGCTCAGAGCCTTCAGGGAGGACGATGGGTTTAACGTACAGCTTTTATTCTGATGATCGGCGATTTTTGTCTCAACGACCTCAGGCCTTTGAGAGCACGCTGAAGTCGTGGGAGGACAAGAGGAAGATCGACAGCTACCGGGCCTCCCGGCCCCGCCTCAACTCGCAGCAGTCCATGGAGTACCTGACCGAGGAGGAGTGCGCTCAGGTGCAGCAGCTCGGCATCGTCGCAGACACGCTCATCAACAAGTGAGTGACGCGTGTCAAAACTTGTGCAAAAATGGTGCGACGTCACTTCCTCGGGCAATAACGGCTGATTGCAGATGACTGAAGTTTCTTATCAACGCTGTTTTGACTCTGATTCTGAACTGAACTATCGTAATACCGGTGTTTCTCAAATTAACTAGTGTCCCTAGTGGTGATTTAGGAGTACTTACAGAGTATGAGTGAAAGTAGATCGACCCCAGCAGTAATATATGGGAACAAAAATGATGGAGAAAAAGTAAAAGAAATGAAATCAAACTGTGTAAACTGATAAAGTGGTCAGAAATCTATAAATCGTAAATATGATTACGCTGCAGTGAGTGCCTCCAGTGGTAGTTTTAGGTACTTCAATGAGTATGTGAGATTACAATTAAATTGTGAAGACAGAAATTAAACAAACCACACTTGTATACACACATTTTCATAAGACTGAAGCAAGGCAAAATACTTTAGATTAATTTACTCTTTAAAAAAAAAAAAATACAAATACAAAATGCATCCCAAAAAATGTAATTTTTTTGAATTTGGACTTTTATCCCTCCATGTACTTTCTCATTTTATATCACTTTCTGGTGATCGACTCAGTTCTTAAAATTTTGCAGTTCTAAAATTGCAAGGATTGTATCTTTAACCCTCAACCCAACGGAAAGTGCAGCAAAACAATTGTGAATTTTTACTTGTTTTGACCGGCAATACTCGGTTTTGTTAAACTTTTGTAATCATATTTGTAATGTTGCTGGAAACTTGCTGGAAAGAAATTAGTGATAATTAATCGTTTGCTCTAGAAATGCATGTTATTTTTGCAAATGGAGACGACATAATGTAATATATGGGTGTTTTCATTGGTTTCCTCACATTGATCATCTTAAAAACTGATTTTGAACCCATTTTAATGCAAATAACATAATAATTGATAATTGACACCCATCATGATCGTTCATCATTTCTCCGCTCGTCGTCTCTAGGATCCGCGAGGCCGCCAAGACCCACAAGCTGGTGGAGCAGGAGCTGGCTCACGCCGTCAACGCCACCGCCCTGGTGCTGACCGAGGCCAAGCTGTCCAGCCCCGAGGTAAGACGCTACGGGGGAGGGAGGGGGGAGGAGGGGGGGGGGGGGGGGGGGGTCCGGGCACTGACCGGCCAACAGATGGTCCAGAGGAACAACCAGTATTGTTTGTATTTCACATCCATGTTACCAGTAATCTATTACTGTTAATCCCGGTGTGTTTTTCCACACTTTGCTGAGTGAATACATCTTGTGTGTTTATTTTTTTAGTGTCTGAGTCGCAGCACGGCGGTGGAAATCGTCAACAGCAGTAAAGTTCTCCAGGCTGAGACCAGGATGCTGCTCGATGGAAAACTGCTGGTAAACTCCAACTCCAACTGGTTTTCTCAGGGTTTTTTTTGTGTTTGTTTTAATGCTGAAATACTCAATGTCTCAGGTTGCAGTTTCTGCTTTTCTGGTTCCTTTGTTAGATTTGCCCTACCTTTGTTTACTCCATAACGGCTTTTAACAGCTTAAGGAATAAAATGGAAGCACTGGGAGACACAGCTCAACGATTCTCTTTCAATCAGACCTTTAATCTGCTTCTCGTATAAAACTCTTTAAAGGCTTCCTAATCTGAGAGGCAGACAAATGGCTAGCCCCTTTCGCCAATAAACACTGAGCATCTACACCGGAATTATCAGAACGATTGCTGATCTACAACTGATCAGGGAAACGTCTTCAGCAATTGAATTTGAGTTAATGGAAGCATTTCCTTGCGATTTTGCAGTCGGAGTCTCCGGAGGAAGAGGAGCTTCGCTCGACTCTGAACAGCCTCAGCGCCGAGCTCCACAAGCTGGACGACATCCACTGGATCTGCCCGCTCATGCAGTGCTCCGAGGAGGTGAGGGGAAGCGGTGGGGGTGGGGGTGTGTGTGTGGGGGGGGGGGGTACGCCGGTTATTAACCTGTCAAAATGGCTGCCCTCGCCAATATCCCACATTTCCAACGGTCCTCTGCTGGTTTGGGTAGGACTCGGTGAGGAGCAGCGTTAAGAGTGGGAGCAGCAGCATGAAGCTGAAGATCATCCCCAAGGTGAAGAAGGAGAGGGAGAAGCTCCACAAGCAGAAGTCCAACAGTTCCCTGTCAGGTAAAAAAAAAACAAAAAAAAACAAACTTAAAGGGGCCTCAGACCAACATCTCCCCTGCAGTGCTGTTGTAATCGTTGGATAAGATTCATAAAGCAGCAGTTTATTTCATCGATTTACAGTCTTTTCTTCTTCCAATTCCCCCTGAACGCATACAAACACATGTTCATGTCTATAAAACTCTTGTTCTTTTCTGATTTGATGTAGATTTCAGACTTTAATGTTTCCAGTTTAGAAACATGATTTGAGAATGTATGGAAACAGAATTTGAAAAAGTCTTTCATGACATCACGATTGTCGATATCGCAAAAACGGTAAATGTGCAATATATTTTGCTCTCCAATTGGGGACCCCCGTAAAAAGGATTGCCCCAATAGTCCATTATATTCATATTAGTAGCAAGAAAGGTTCAAAATGTCATAAAAAAAAACCAATGCTGTACACATTAACAATTAAAGAAAACGGTTGGAAAGTGTCAACGCATAGAGCTGGTCAATGAAGAGTATGGGACCTCGCACCGAGCCCTGGGGGACACCAGAGGGAGAGAGATGGCTGAAAAATGACTGCCATTATTATTATTATTAGACATTTGAACAGATTTGTAGTTTCCGGGCATTGTGAATGTTTTGAACGTCAATTTCCACGTGCCGCAGGAACTCTGGATGTGAAAGGTGCGCCGGCTGAGGGCGACTCCTCCGGTAACTGAACTCCCGCATGAGGTGCTTTATTCCCAAGCCGACCTTCCGGACCGCCGCCGCCGCCGCCACCAGGGTGAGGAGCCACCCCCTCCCCGTTCTCTCCATGCGCGATGCCCGGGTGGCTTCAGGAAACAGCGGAAAAACCATCTTCCCGATGTTTTCACTCCTCTGTCACCATTTTTTTTTTTGTCATCTTGGCAAAACGCAGAGGATTTGATTTCCTGGATTTTGATGGGATTTTTTTATTTATTTATTTTTTCTCTCGGAGGGGCCTGGCTTTGCATCGCTTCGTCACTGTCGCTCTGCTTTTAGTTGTGCAGGCGATCTGAAGGATGGAGGATTTTGGAACGACGAGGTTGTTTTGGTTTTTTTTGTTTGTTTTTTTTGCTTTGTCCGACAGAGAAATGTGTTTACGCGGCGCTCTCTTTGCATGTCGAGCGCAGCCGTCTGATTTTATATCTACTCTTCGAAGTTGTTGAAGTCTTTTTGCCATTTCTTCTCTTTAACTTTAACCGGTTCATCTCTGAATAGCCTTTAATTCTCTCTCTTTTTTTGTTTTTTTTTGGGGTTGAGACTTTAAGATGTTTAGCGCTACTGCCATGAGAAGTCCCAACGGCGACGAGTACGAACAAACGTCTCGAACCTTTTCGAGATCTTCTTTCAATGTTGCAAAAAAAAAAAAAAAAAAATCAACCGAGGAATGTACCCGTGCGGACTTGTATTAACCTGTGAATAAGGATTATACTGTCGTGGTTCTCGGTGAGCTGTGGTTCGTGACTTGTGTGTGGTAACGGAGGCTATGCAGAAGAAAAAAAAAACAAAACAAAACAAAAAAAAAACTAATACGCAAAGAGTCGCTTCATCTGGATTCGGTGGGATTGATAGAAGGAATCGGGAAATCTCATCCCTCTGTGCAGCTTTTCTCTCGATTACGGAGCGTCGGCGAGCGGACGAAGCGACTCGTTTTAGCGTCTGAAGGTGTTTACAGGAGGAGGAAGCATCAAGGACGTGTCCGCGACACATCGCAGCTACTTCCGCGTGTTACTCCCACTTCGCCATACTTTGATGATTGTACTACAAGAGTCAGTGGATTTATTTTGTGTGTGTGTGTGTGTGTGTGTGGTTAAAAGCTATTACTAGAATTATTACAAATCTATATACATATATCTATTTTTTTGTAAGTCTTATTTCCCCCCCCCCCCCCCCCCCGACGGCTACCTGTGAAGACGTCCCGGCTTTGCTGCTTCCCCCACTTTGACAAACTCCTCGGCCACAAATAACCGACGCATATTAATGCTGTTCTGTGTCCCTGCATGCGACATTTTTGCCTTTTTTCCTTCGCCTCACAGTGGAAGTTGCGAAAATCTTTGGAGGGCTTTTGAGTGACATTTGTGAACAAACGAGAGTTAAAAAAAAAAAAAAGAAAGAAAAATATGGGGGGAAAAAGAAAATAACCATCCAGGTTAATAAAGAAACACAAATGTTCAATTTTGGAATATTATTTTAGAGGCAACTTCTTTTTGGAAATGATCCTTCAGGGGAAATGTGCAAATTCACTTGTTTGCTGTTTTGACTCCAAAAACTAGCAGGAAACATTTTGTACTCATTGAAAAGTGGAGCTCAGTAATAGTATTATATAGTATTATAGCCACCCTAATATTAAGTTATTTTGAATATTTGCAGAGAGAAGGAGATAGTTTAGTGTATGTCACCCTCACGCGTCATTTAAACCTCTAAAAATATACTAAAACCCTTTATACTGCCAAAAATCTTGCATTTTCCACCATTTCTCACTGTATTTTGTAAAATACATGCTATGCAGTACTACTGTCCTAATAACCTAGGAGTTTTAGAGTCACTGAGATTTTTTGCAGGTTCAAGAAAACGTGTCACATTTTACTATCAATATATGCAAATGTTAAATCGGAACACCGCTTTACTGACAATCGTGTGTTAAGGTCGTACTTTTCTTCTTTAGTGTGTCGTGTGTGTGCTAAGCTGAACAACAGGCTGAGTCAGAAAACACTGAACACTATTAAGATTGTCTTTCAGTGTTGTATTTAAGAGTTTAACACAATTTTAATTTTCATGTTTCATGATATCGGCGCAGGCTAAGCCTTGCAGAGGCTGATGTCAATCATATGTTAAGGTTTTACAAGAAAAAAAGCAAACAAATCACTTTAAACAGCAAGAAAAGTATATTCACTTACTTAACTTTATTCCCTAAATTCTGAAGGCTGAAAGTTACCACATTCTTTGCCATTTGTTTTTTTCTTTCCTCCCTTAGATTGCGAGTTAGCATCAATGTTAGCGAGCACTCCTCAGATGTTGCGCTCAAAATGTATCTTTTTCTCAAAGTGCTCTTTGTTTTGTATCATTTTGCGATTTTATCCTTAAGGTACTTACTAATTGTACTTTCAATTCAACAAAAGTTAACATAAATAAATCGAGTTGCGTCTTTTTACTCTAGCGAGGCCAACATGCTTAAAAAAATGAAAAGCGGCAAACAATCGAATTCACAATCCGTCACGTTTAAAGTTTCGCGAGCCTGGAAGAAGTAATGTTCATGTGTGAGCTGCATGATGTACACATTATATCTTGACAACCACATAAGTGTCTTTTTTCATTTGACTCAGGTCTGCTAAAAAAATGTGCAAAGCTGCATTTTTAATTATTATTATAATTGTTTTAGCTTTAGCTTGGACATTACATCCTCGATGCAGGCAGACGACTTTAAGAAAGGATCATTTCCAGCTTCCTCCCTTCCACTTTGACAGGGTTCGCTCTTTGATTTCCTGTTTTGTTTTGTTTTGTTTTATTTTATTTAAAAACACAGAGCCGACCCGCGACGGGACGAGGTCGCTGTGAGGCGTTGTAGATGTAGGATTGTGCTAACCGTATCCATAGTGTGCCGGCTATACGCTCTACACCTTAGAGGCTTTAGTGGTGTCGTGCCAAGTTCGTACTGCGTCCAGTGGGGTTTACGAAACATTACACAAAGCGTGCGTGCGGAAGAGCAAGCGAGACCAAACGTGTGCGCTTTGGACACGCGTGTCGTCGTTATGTCGTACATTTCAAAGTTTACTGTATCTTGCCTTGCACTTTACGGAGAAGCAAACTTTACGAGAAAACAAAAAAATATTATGCGTGCGTTAAGAGTGTTTACGAGCATTTTTTTTAAAAATTATTATTATTATTAGTAGAAAATAATTTGATGACGAGAAATCTTTTATTTATGACAAAGGTATATACGGACAAAAACGTGGATAAAATGTAATATAACCAATCGTGGAAGAATGATGTTTATTACTTTGTTGGGTGTACAAATATTCCCACAGCAGCTTAACACCTCCTGTGTGATTGTTTCATTTCACTGTCACAGCAAAGTCAGGTGATATTGAGATGATGCTGTAAAAATTCAGGAATGGAAAAGTTCTTTTTTTTTTTTTTTTTTTAAGTAAAAGTTATCGACACACTTTCAGTGTTATGTGGAGAATAAGAGAGTGATCATCTTCAGACCATATCTGGGTGAAATTTCCTGAGTTGATTTTTGATTTGACGTGTCCGTTAAACGTATTGCATTCACACTATGAAAAAAAAATGTTTCTGGATTAACAAAATTACCCAAATTTTCTGTAATTATAATAAAATTGTGGTGGGGGAAGGTCAATATATGTATATATATGTTACTGACCATTCAATAAAAAAAATAATAATAAATAAATTTCATTTGTATGAAGTAAAAGCTGACGCTACATTCCAGCTGTTGTATTGTGCCAAATTTTACTGATTCAAGAAAAAAATTGCAACCCCCCCCCTTATAAAATTTTCTCACCGAGTAAGAAAATAGGAGCCAGATACATTTGTCTGAGTTTTCTTCGTTTATAAAATCACAGATTTCTTGAGTAAAAACTGTAAACAAAGCGTTTTTTTTTCATGAGTGAATGTAATATGCTTTCGTAGTTCTCAAATAAAAAAGATGTCAGGAAACAGTTTCTCATTGAAGCCATTTTTGCATCATTATTTAACATGATATCTAAACTTTTTCAATTTTTTTTTTTTTTTACAATGCTTTAAAAAAAAGTTTTGTTATTGTTCCAGTGTGGTTTTTTTTCCCAGTTGCAGAAATGTCATTTTGGACTGAAATGACTGATGGAACTGAAAGATCGTCGTCATGGAGACTGGAAGCTGGACTAGATGTTGCACGACCTTGTACGTTGCGAGGTGTTTTTATCGTGTTATCGTGTGCAGTGTGTAACAAAGGTGAAGTCGGCGCGACTCCTGGAGATTAAATTAATTATTGAAGTGTGAAGCCCGCGTCCTTTGTTTTTTTAGTCTTTGTCTTGCAGGTGGACCCGAAGAGTAAAACGTCTTCACCATCAAAAGTGCTGATTGTACGATCATATACCAAAAATACCTTTTTGGTGTGTATCTGCCGCAGCGCCATCTATAGGCGTAGTTTTCATGGTGTCGTGTGGAGAAAAGAGATTATTTGGGCTTGTGTGGACCCGAGAGTCTCTTTGGCTTTAGAATAAATCAAAATATTCTTAGCAACTTGAGTTTTTTCAATCAGAAATAATAAAGACAACAGTTCCCCAAAAAAATACAAATACACTTTATTCTGTTTTATATATGAATTCTAGTTAAATAAAGCCAACTAACATTCATATATAAAGCTGAATTGTCTGTTTTCTTACATGTATGGCTTACAAACAAAGCTTAATGTACATTTCTAGTAAATAACAGCTCAAGTGTTTATACACTGATCTCAAATCCTATTTGTCTTGTTTACTAGTAATGCTTGTAAGAATCAATTTCCTCCCTCCCATGGTCTTTGTTTGGCCGTAGTAAAGCCGTTCAGTGAGTAAGACGGTGTGGGCTGAGCTCGCAAAATAACACGGTTCATAATAATGTGTGGAAATACAATGGTATGACTCATGAACTAAATGCTGAACTGATTGTTTATATTGTTCATTAATTTAAAGCTCATCTTAAAGGTTTGTGTAGGTTTGTTTGAAATCACAGTGACATATCAGTTTCGACTATTAATAACAAGCAAACGCACCGATTATATACATAGAATGAGACAACTTTGTAAAGATTACACCCCCATCTACCACCCAATGTTTTCTCCTGTGGATCAGTAGAAGTGTGTTAAATAATCCGTTTTGTTTGGTAGATTTTCTGCTCTAATTCTTTCGAGGACTGTATGAAAAATATATCTCAATAACTGATATTTCTGTTTATTCTTCCATTAATCGAAAGCATTTCTCAGAGTTTATTTTTTATTTAAAACTTTTTTTTAATCAATAACTTAGTGTACAGTTCCCATTATACCCGTACAACACATTGTTGAACTGAAACTTTAGTGGAAGCAATTTTTTTTTTAATTTTTATAGAAAATACACCAAAAAACAAAAACAAAACTAAGGTGTATATTAAAAGTTCATCCAGCTATAAGTATTGGATTATTATTACAAAATATAGAATCTTGAGGAAATTAATGATTACGCATAAATTCCTCTCAATAATAAGTAATTTGAGATGATTGACTGCAGTTGGTTGATGTGAATTGACGCCTTAACACATGTAATTGACTTTGTTTTCCACTAGATGGCGGTCCTACAGAACTTAAGAGACTGAGAAGGGAATTGCGGTGTGAGTGCGTGTTTTTTCTTCAAAGTCCTATATTTCAGTCTTAGGTTTCCAAACTGTACATCTCTTGAGAGATTCTGCAAAGTTTAAATGAGTAAAAATGGCATGAGCTATCAGCGATCACACAAAATCACTTCAACGTGTTTGTTGATTAAAAACAAACACAATTCAAAGACCCATTTCAAGGTATTTCACAGTTTTAACGCAAGCCATGATTTCGCAAATATGTGGGCCTGCAATTGTTAAAAGTTTGGTCTTTAATATTGTCCAACAAGCATTTGAAATTTCTAAGTATGTCGCCAAAAATTACAATACGATGAACTTTGACCTTTTTGATCAACACGTGTTTTTCAGAATATGAGCGTCAGCAAGAGAAGAGGATAAATATTGCACACTGTTTGGTACGACAGCAGTATTTATGTAAAATGCGAGACAAAAGCAAGATGGGGAGATTTTATGTAATATGCTGATTTGCCATGAGATCCTGATCAATCTCCAATGTATTGATTATCTCTGAGGAGACACATTAACTAAACGAGTTGCAATGCAACAACAAATGATGGCATTGGAGCCACTTGTCAGTGCGTGCCTGAAGCACGTGCTGCCCTCTAGTGAGCAAATGAAGAAGTGAAGTAACTTTTCACCATTTGACAGGTGAGTTTTACCCTCCTGTGTTGTTTCACCAGGCTCCTTGTCAGTACTGTCAAACATACACACAGTAATAATATTAAAGAACATCCAGATATTTAAGTTTAAGGGATTTTAAAAAGAAAGTTGCAGGAGCACTCACTCACTGCATTTGTTTTGACAAATCTTCAGCCTCATAATCTAAATAAATCCAGTCAATCTTGCTGTAAGAAGCCGGAGCACAACCACCATGTGGTATTCGACTTAACACTCTGACATGATTCCAACCGTGAAATGTGTTAAAGTTCAAAGAACCTGAAGTGAACATGCAGATTATAGCAGCCTTTGGAAATGGCTGTTTGCATTCCTGAATCTGGAGGTCAAATAATTATTTTTTTTTGAAAAAACAAACAAACAAACAAAAAGAAATAATAACATAATATGTTAATTTATAAAATGAGGATAACACTCTCAAATTTTTTTAAATTTTTTTTTACCTGTTACTTTTGGATGGTGAAAAGGGATCAGAACAGTTTTTCAGTTTAAAATAATTTCAGGAAAGGTTAAATGACAAATGTGCCACTTTCTACCCATCGCATAATCACTTCAACACATAAAATATGACTCGATGAAGATTTCAGATTAAGTCACTTTGGAGACTGGATTGGCTTAAATATGAAGAAGCTTCATCATGGGCCAAACCACCAAAGCAAATTGTAAAAATTTCCAATAAAACAATTTTTTTTTAAAAACATTCCACTGTATTTTACACCAAAATTGGCTTTGTGTTGAAGTTGTAATACTTTAGTGTAGTAATTGTTTGTTTTTTGTCACATTTTCATCATGTAGAGGGCCACAACAAAGAAAAGTTGAAATTTCAAGGCGATTGTGGCACTATTTTACCGGTGTGGTCTGCTCAAGATCAAATCGGGCGATTTGTCACCTCTGAACTGAAATGTGTTTGACACCTGGGAGAGGATTACCTCTGGGGTTTGGCAACAGGAGGTGGAGGTGTATTAAATATCCTCCCTGCTGGTGAAGCCACGTCTTCGACACCAGCGCCATTGTAAACACGCCGAGTCCACAGATGGACGCTCAGTGTTTTCTCTCCTGCATGTCATTTAAATATTTATTCACCTTTGAAACAACAGAAGGGAAAACCTAATCGCGCATGTGCAGAAATCCCCAAAAGAATGTGTATTTCCATTTGTGGGCTGGTTTTGTGGAATGTTCTTGAAGACAAGATTAAACAAAGTATGAATCTAATGCAATTAATATTAAATAAACATTCTTTTACAAAAGAAGCACAGAAATGAGGAAGGAGAATGTAAATGTTTTTGTTTTATTCTGTTTTTCACAAGTAGCTCAATTGGAGTAGTTTTTTCGGGTGTATTTTTGTGTTGCCTGTTTAGTTATTTTTATTAGATTTTGCATTTGCCAATGGTGAAGAATGGGGGTGGGACTTGACCTATCCCTTTTGGAACGAGTCAAATGTCTATTATATTGAAATTGGCTTTTTATTTATTTATTTTTTTCTTTTCCATCGTTTCTCCATTTGAAAATTATAAATAAATCAAATCAAATCTGAGCGCTGAGCCCGACTCCACAGACGTCTTAAGAAAATATCATAGTTTGTTTAAAAGTGGGTGGGGGAGCAGTAAGTGTATATGCAACTGTACAAAAGAGGAATTGTTCAGGGTGGGCGAAGAGGGAGGGTCGTATTTGTGATGGACTGCTTCATTCAGAGGTGGTCTCTCCTGACAAACTGCTTTTTTTTCTTAGACTATCTGGCACAGCAACAGCTGCACCAGATGTGACTTTTATTTTTTTAAATACAGCCTGAGTGGTGAAGGATGATATCTCCCTTTCATTGGAGCTTAATTCTGGAAATGACAAATTAACTATGATGTTAGTGCCTTTTTGGTATCATCATAGCACACGCGCTCCTGTTTCTGTCAACATTTCTCCCCAACAGATGGCAGCATCATTCAATAAATCCGATAAAGAGTGTTAGGGCCTCTCTGACTTCTACAGACACTCAGACGTCTCAAGTCGTTGTCCTCCGAGGGTTTAGTGTCTGTGCATCATTTCAGAGTTGGTCTGGATGAGAGGACGAGCCACTGAGGGGCTGTGGGCAAATCAACATATATTTTCCTAAGATTTGATGTAAATCTGTCTCACTTCTTTGACATTTTATCGCATGTCAATCTTCCCGAAGGACATAGACCATCAATTTCCATTTACTACAACAGATTAGGACAGCAGGCTCTGCGGACTCGCCCCACCCTCGTCTCTCTTTCCGTTCTCATCCCCCCACCGTCCAATGATTCCTGCAGAATAGACAAAAAAAAAAACCTCTTTTCCCCCTTTGCTTTTGCCCGCTGCTCAATAGTTAATGACCCATCCAGAGATAAGTGATGGCACCGAGGGGAGAACAGAGGATGAGGAAGGGCTGCGAAGGCCCGGATGGAGGAGAGGTTGACAAAGTGCAGGATGACTGGAGAAGAGAGCAAGAGGAGATGGATGGAGACGAGACAGAGCGTAGTTTAACTCTTCCTGTCAGGGACTTTATTAGGAAAATAAGAAACTTTAAGTTCCTGGACTAAAAATATGCTTTTTTTTCCTTCTTGTTCTGCTTCTTCTTTCATCTGTCACAGGCGGTTGGAGCTATTTTCAGTTCTGGGCTAAAGTTTGCAAAAGTACTTCATCTGGAAGTAAGTACTTGTGGTCTGATCTGAGCTGGATGAATCCAAGAGGGATGAAGGCTTACAGAGAGAGAGGGCAGATTTAGGGGGCAAGAAGCCGTGCACTAATGACACTTTAACTTCACCAGGCTTCATCTTACGTGTCGGAAAAGCATTAACGTTGTGATTTTTTGGTTTTTAGCGTTTGAGACGTGACATGTTGGAGCTTTAAACACAGACTAAATTACGTCATCTGATCATCACAATCACTATGTAAAGGAACTTATTGGCAATTTAGATGAGTATAATGAAGAAAATAAATATTTAGCAGCCATAGTGGAGATACAAGATTTGCTTTCAGAAGAAGGAAGAGAGTAAAATAGCACGTTGGCTTCTTCACATATGAAGAGATTGGAGGGAAAGACTCATGAGGTAGACGAAAGCAGCTTGGAGAAAAATCGATCGCCATTCCCTCACATAATGCCTGTCTGGGGAGAGTGACTGGGGGGGGGGGGGGGGGGGGGGGGGTGTGACAGAGGGGGAGAGAGTTAGAGAGCCAGAAAGAGAGAGAGAGAGTTGAAGGCAGAGAAAGACAGGAGAGAAAAAGCAAGCTAGAGAGAGTTCGAGGTTTTGAGGTTTCAACATCCTTTAAAATCCGGTCCGTCGCCACTAAAGCCTACCAGACAAAGACGACAGCGTTTTATCCTGCTACTGTCCAATTGGTACGGCCTGTCTCTTTGCCTTATTAACCCAATGTTGCTTTTTTTCATAGGTTGATAGTCTTTTCCTTTTTTTTTTGGCCTACGAGATGTAAACATCCCTTGTACAAGTGATGGAGGTAGTGACATCGTCGGCATATAGTGTCATACAGCTGAAGAAGCAGACCTTCTTTCTGACACTGGAAAACGAAAGACTGTCAAGATGACCTTTCAGCAAACCCAACAAAAGCTCAATGGCCAGGCTAGAAATAGGACACCTTGTCTTATTCCCTGCACAAAGGGATTGGCCGGTTCTAAGGGAACAGTACTGAAACTTAAATTGTACAATTTGAAGTGTAAGAAAGATACTGTCCATGATGGACTTATCAGCAAGACTCCAAGTCAAATAATGACCCAGGAAAGTCTTTCAGTCTGTTGGATAGGGGTCTGGAGAGAACCTAGTTATTAAACAGGAGTGCTACTGCCTTCGAGTTCTTCAGCAGAGAGAGAACAACTCTCGAACGAGAATTGGGCAGCGATCCTGTTCTGACAACTCCTCAACTGTGAGTCCCCAGCATCTCTCTTTTCCTCGCTGCATTTTGGAAGACCGTGAAAAAGTCTCTCCGGCTCCTTCATGTTCCGATCTTCGGCCCTGAAGTGGTCGGCGTAAAACTCCACTGCATGACTCCTCGATTCTTTTGGGTGTGCTGTGACTCTCCCTCCAGGAAGCTACAGACAAACCATCTGCTTCCTCTGCGCCACGGAGAGATTCAGATTGAAGAAGAAGGTGCTTGGGGCGTCTATGTCCTTCATTTGATAAGACAGCGAACCCTTACAAGACCCCCCCCCCCCAACTCTCTTGTGCAGTAGGGATCCAGTTCAGAGGGAAAGAATTATGGAAGCTGCTATAAATGACAGAAAACCCCCGAAAAGGAGGCAGAGCGGGAGGCAGAAAGTGAGGTGAGATAGAGAAGAGATGGATGTGTTTGGTGATGGACTGTTGGAAATTAGTCCATGAAGTGTGTCTGCGTGTGTGTGTGTGCGAGAGAGATAAAGAGAAACGAAACAAAAATGTAAGGCATGTTTCCCTTCATAAATAACACCAGGCAGCCCATGCTGCGTGTGTTTGTGGAGGAATATATTGCAGCCCAGAAAGAGAACAGGTGAGAGTATTTAACCTCGGTGTGTACGTGTGCGTGTGTGCCGGTAATGATACTGTCTGCTTCTCCCCAGCAGTCTTATCTGCGTTCACGAGGAATGTGTTTACGCTGCTAAATCCTCCTCCAGATGGTCCCGTCCTCTTCGTGTCTCCTCGGTTCATTCAGTGTGTGTTTGCATCGGGTTTGCGAGATCAGACAAATCAATTTAGTGTCGTCATCGTCCGACACTATCGCTCTTCGCTCTGCCCGTCTCCACTTTCACTCACTGGAATGAGATATTGATGGTCTTAAATTATGAGCCAAGTAACCCATCCCTGAGATCTACAAGTCTAATTGTGCTCCTGTATCTCATCAGCATATTAGGTGTGTGTTTATGATTGTGTGTGTGTGTAACCAAAAGCCATGTATTCCAAAGTGTTCACACAGGAAAGCAGCTCAAATGAGTGGAGAAACTAAGTTTAACCGAAGTGAAAACTCGTTTTGGAAGTTTTGCAATTACAAAACATCATTTTGAAAATGATGTCCGTTTATACGGAAGCGGCACAAACCCTCAAAACTGTAGTTTTCATCTAGGGCCACTAGTGGGCGCTCTATGTTTTTGTCATGAAACTATATAAGTATAACTATGAACATAAAATATCTATATTCTTCTATTTATTATTGTTGATGGCCATTTGAAGGGGCTTAACTTAAATATCTGAAAAGTGCATCTAAAGAGAGAGGAGTTAGAGCTATTATATAGTACTTTGTACTTTTAATCACCATAATGTGAGTATGTAAACAGATTCAACGTTATCAACTTTATATGAACCACACACACCCACACAAATACCCACAATTTGATCAGAGAGAAATTAAGTCACTTCAGTTTCACTGTAATTTCCCTGGAAAGAGTTTTTCTTTGTTAAATGAATGACTGATGACATTTTTCAGAGAAGGCTGAGTTATTTTCCACGATAGTGCCCAAGGCACAGCGCTTGTCACTTCTCACAATTCCCACAACAGTGGTGGGAAAATTTTAAAAAATAAATTAGATTAGACTTTTACAAGAAGTGACAACCCTACAAACTGTGGCCACCTACAACTTCTACAAGATGTCGGTGTATTTCTGCTTTTCTGCCCACGACCCTAAAGGGCGTCCGAGAGTGGGGAGAAAACTCCATTAACTGCTTTCTGCGATGTGAGTGACCTTCTTCTCCTCTTATCAGTCTTCCTCTCAGTAATGCTTCCTCTCACTGTGTGCATTAGGATCATCCTCACGACCATACATTAGCTACGCTGGGAAAATTAATGACACTAATGCTCTGCTGCAAGCGAAAGCCAAGCTCATCTCTGCCTCAAGCCGGTTTTCAGTCCTTCACGGAGATAGGGATCAACCTTTTCCACATGTCCTTAATGGACGCTGGCCCTTTAATGGAGGGAATCTTCATGAAAGCTTCTGGCTTCTAATTCCAGAAAGGTTGCAGTAATGGAAAAAAAAAAAAAAATTTCAAGTTCAAGACATGAAGGCAACAAAAGTTTGGAGTTGTAAGTTCTTTCTTCGGTAAATATGAAAGAATTTAATCTAATCTGAACTATCATTGATATACACGTAGATTGTTGGCTCTTCACAATACGTATGGCCATTTTAACACCATTTATTTGGATTTTCAACTGATTATAGAACAATCTTGTCTCATGTTTATTCCAAAAATGTGAAAATATGAATAATTAAGAGTAACATGTACTGTATCGGCAGTTTGTTGCACATATTTGCTTTTACTTTTACTATGTAAGTCAAATCAGGTTAGAAATAAGATGGTATTTTTGTAAAATATATCTGTATTTATCACAATGGCAAATCACAGGGTTACCTCTATATTGCCACTTTCTTTTTAGTTTAAAACCAGACTTATTATTTACAAAAGTACACTTATAATTCTACTCTTTAAGTTTTCAATGATATGTTTCCTGTATTATCATATTCTGTAATAAACTTCCTCTTGGACAAGTTACTATGAGCCTAATGGAGCTCATAATATCCAAGAGAGTACATAACACGAAGCCGATGAGCGTCTTTTTCCGGAATTTCCCTCTCGACATAAACATTTCACTCAGAGTGACACTGACGGCACACACTGTGTCCTCGCCTGCCGGCGTCGTCCCCGTCAGCATGAACGATGAATGGCTCATTGATGAAATTTGAGTCTGTGACAAATGGGACATTGATCATCTGGTCTGAAACGCGACACACTCGCCAGGCCAGCGGCTGTGTGCCCTAATTGCCTTGCAGTCGCTTCTGTTAAAGCCGCGCGGTCGTGGCGACCATTAGAGTGGATGGACACTTGAAAAGGACAAGCGGACGAGGGGGAAACAACCACAGCGTTATCTGGTTGTCATCTTAGAGGATGAAGAACAAAGGATGAGGATGAAGAAATACAAAAGAGAGGGTTGAATCATGGGTTGCTATCTATTTGACGGCTCATTAGGGGAATTACAGGCTTTTTGGTATTTTCTTTCTGTACGTGTACGGTTGTGCTATGTGACATGAGCACTATGAACTTTACACTAATGACGTCTTATTTTATTTCAATTTGTGCCAAAAGTTCCTTCGGGGCTTCACAGTTCATTCAGCTAGGGATGGACCTTATTAACAGTTCATCAGAACAGCAGGCCACTCAACACACCAAAACATCTGCATCTCAGGGTTGAGAGTCGTCTGTAATACCACAATGTCTTCTGTCCATACAAATGTCCCATATTTAATGTTTTTAGCCTGTTGTTCTCCGTGAGTATGTGTGTAGATTTTCATTACATAAACAAAACAAAACCGCATCAACTCATGGCCTCGTAACTACACTATTGTCGATTCCATGTAAACGGACATCATTTTCAAAATGTTGCCGTGTAAACAAGAAACTTTATTGAAACGACTTTGAGCCTGATTCATTCTCAGTCGAGCTGGAACAAGAATTTAGTCTTAAGTCTTTTATCTCTGTGGTTCAGGAAGTGAAACTTCATGTTTCGATCAGATAGTTGTTCAATAGCTCAATATAAGTTCAATATTTTGGTTTAACATGATTCATACGCATATCCTCCTTTTGCCCATAGATCTGTTTCAACTACCGGAAAAGTCTCGCCTTTCATAGCGAGTCGCGCCTGAGCCCGGTCGACTCATGACAAGAAGCGAAGTGGAGCCCAAAGATCAACCGGCTGAATTCAAGCAGAATCAGGAAATAGGAGAGGAAGAGGCGGGAAGACGCGGCGCCTCAGAGAGGACTGGATGACTTCTTTGAAGCTCTCAAAGAAGACGAGAGGACAACGGACTGAGAGGGACTCGGCAGGCTGCAATCCGCGGGGGCGCGCGGGAAAAAGACATATAGAGACACAGATAGAAACAACAACAGACACTGAGCTTTTGTGGCACCGTGTTTATTTTAAGGACCGACGTTTACCACAGCGCGGCCGAGTTCTGAAAAAGCAATCAGTCTGAAAGCGACTCCCACACGTTCCTGTCATCCGACTGAAAAGGACGGTGACGACATGTGACTTCATGTGAAAGGAGACGTGATGGGGGGTTTAACGCGTGGCTGCGTAGACCGATAAAAGAGCGTTGGGGGAGCGGCTGAGATATTGTGGAGGTGATAAAAGATGACAAACATCTAAGGAGAGAACAACACAAGGTGGGGAGTTTCTGAAAGCCGCTGAGCCAGTATATCGACACAAACAAGTGAAGAAAGACAGTAATTCTGTCCTCTCGGCAACAGGTTGTTAAAAGCACGGACCAAAGAAGCAGGAGACTATACATTTGTGAGAAAACAGGAGCAGAAGGAGTGTGTTATTACAGGAGGGAGGACAGGAACAAGAGAGATCCAGAGATATTTGGGAGCCAAGCGCCGCTCGGGAGATTAACCGATGTTTTCTTGGATACAATTCAGGAGTTCGGGCAAATGTTGGCGCTTGTCAAAACACAAAACTCACCTTAGGCAGACAGGAATTAGAAAGTGAGTTTAATTAGTGTTCGGTGGCGATAAGACGATCCTTGCGGGTCATTTCTCGCCGCAGCAGAATCACTGAGATACCAGTTGTGTTTCGGAGTTTAAAGGGCTTATCTTCCACAGGAACTTGAAACTGAAAGCTAAAGAGTGCGACGATTGGATTGAACGAGATCCAGAAGGAGGGTGTTTTTTTTTTTTTTCTTTGGTTGCTTTTTTTTTTTTTTTATGGGGACACGGCGTGGTGCAACCCGCCACACTCTGTGCGACTAATAGGTTCCATATCCCAGTGTGAAGAGCGATGCCGGCCTCCATCTGTGCGATCACCTGCTGCTCCGCTAACGCGGAGGTGTGAACAGCTTGACCTTGGCTCTGTTTGTGCAGATACACGTACGTGCACTACCGATTTAAACGCAGCAGTAATGCAGAGTGACAGAGAAGCAACCTTTCGGTTGTTAGCTCTGTCAGTCATATAAAACCTGGGTTATTGTGTGCGTGCAGAACATATGGCCAGTTCTGGGTGGGGTTTCCTACCGCATACTAAACTGAACGAGCTGACTATGATGGAAAATCAACGAGACGCAGAAAAAGGAAGCCGACTCCCTGGTGAACGACTGCAGGTGTGTGGTTGTAATAGTAGCTGAGGAGGAAAGCTCTGGTGGAAAGTTGTTTTTCTTTTTTTTTTTGCTTTTTTAAACACAGCACCAATTACGCAAAGAGGAATGATCGGAATGGTGTTTATTAACATCCCGCGGGAGCTTTGAGTTCCTGCTGGAGTTGAAGACTGAACAGATCAAAACTACTGTCAAAGCTTTCTGATCAGATCGCTTCTCTCTTATCGTATGTTTCCGAGCTGGAACATCTTACATGGTTTATTTACAAAAGTATTCATCATTTAGACCAGAGGATTTAGTTGAGGTGCCACATACAGCACAATATCATCTTGAGTGGACCAGACTGGTGAAATAATGCCTTCATAATAGTTTTTCTTAGTAGTGGCCAGTGATTGCATTACAATAATATGACAACTTTTTTCAGCAATGAGTAATCTAATGCATATTTCCAAACCAGTAATCAGATTAAAGTTACTTCTCAAAGGTCTCTGTGCTTTACTATTGCAGCGTCCCCCAGGACGTTGGAAAGGAAGAGGTGTAAAGACGTTTTATTATTGAACAGAAGCAGCCAGCAACACACATGCAATGCATGCAGTCTCCAGATGCTCATCTGACACCCCCCCAACCCCCCCCCTTCTCCACTCTCTGCCAATCGCGGGCCATGTACTCCTAACCGTGTGTTCAGATGACACAAATTAATCGGAACTAACAAACAAGCCTCTTTTTTTTCAATCGATCAATCCATGAAATACTTTATTAGTCCCCGTGGGGCAATTAAAAGCTTGCATAGAAAAGACGGGGCAAATAAATAAAGAGATAAATAATACAACAACAGACTACAACTACATCACCTGGTAAATATATACCAGTATTAGCAAAAAATGGACAATAAAACTGTTAGTCAGATACAAATGCAACAAAGAATCAAAGGTTAAAATATGTATAACGTGGTAGTGTGTTGTCGGCAGCTGATGAAAGTAACTACTTTTAAAAACAAGTAATCAGTAAAGTAACTAAGTTATGGTTTAAAGGAGTAACTGGTAATCAGTAATCATATTACTTTGTCAAGGTAACTGGTGACACTGGTAGTGGCACTAACTTTACATGATAAATCATCTATCGTCTTCTAAATCTGAACACTTAGTACCAAAAATGACTTATTTTCACGTAAAGCCTATTTTAATCATGCAAAATAGAGTAAAATGTCCAAAAAAACTGCATGTTTTTCACTGTCTTTCATGGCAGCATCACTACTCTTAAGACAGTTGTTTAAAAAGAATAAACAAATCAATGGTTCTTACCAGTTTCTACCATTCGGTTGGTGGTTTCGCTGGATTTGAGCTTCTTGCAGGCCCATTTTGGACCACAATCCTTACGCTTGATTTTGCTTTGAACATTCTTGAGACGTCTATTCTGCAGCTGCTGAGTCGTCTCCTGGAAAGTCTTAATCTCAGACAGCTGGATTTGCATGTTTACCCGCCTCACGCTCCACCGTGTCTGTGAACTGTCACCTCCGCGTCGCGCTGCGGACGACCCGCCGTGTTCGGCTGGGTCACTCAAGGACAGTCAAGTCTGGAGTTATTTTTTTTCTTTAAGATCCTCTCTGAGTTTCAATGGTTTATTGTGTCCTTTTGCTCAGACTGATGTCTGTTTCTCATGATGCTGAAACGCCTGCCTTCAATTGTGTTCGATAATGTAAGACAAACAATCAGATGTTACCGAGTGTTGGCTGAACATTTCTTGGACTTTTGTCCAAATAGTTCAACTGAAGACCCGTCTGAACCGAAAGTCTCTTTTCTTCTTTGCCCTGCTGCAGTTTCGGCGCTTCCAGATGGATTCTTCCAATTCCAATGTTGCATTGCGGGAATGACATATCTCTGTGGGCCAAACCGAAACAGAGCATTCGCTGTGGCTTTCTCAAGAAAACAGATGTTTTTCATCATTATTCATCGTTTTGGACTGCAAGAATAGTCGAGCTCACATGAAAGTCATAATACTTTGACCTCTTTTATTTGTTTTCCCTCTTGAAACCGACTCATATGTGACTAGTTAGCTACTGAAGTAGATTTACCAGAATATCATTAGTTCTTTTCTTACTATGGAACTCCCAAAAAAGACAATTTTATTTCTGGATTAAGGTCAAATTCAGTCAGTTCCGATGCTTCGATTCAACTTGTCGGCCTTGTTTACGCAACAACAATTTCAAGTGACAATGGAACACTTTTATTGCGTTATTGGGTGTCCGTTTACACGACAACCGCACTCGGAGCCAATGAAATTGACACTTTTCTGAAACTTGATGAGAGAATTAACTCGGCATTATGATGACACACTATTCCAAATCTCAGTTTACCACAAAAATAAAGCGACAGTTGCCAGAAGCCTGATTCTGTTTCAAGGAAACAACATTTGCATATTCACAAAATCTGAAAGCCATTCATAGCTGCTTTTAGTTTTGGCTCGGGACTAAAGAAAAACACTTTTCACAAGATGTCGACGTTTCCAAAACGTCCTCTCATCATCACCGAACCTCAACAGTTTTCTGCCCCGCAAGTCGAAACCCCATAAGTTGAGGAGGCCATCTGAGAAGACAGTTCCAACAATGTTATTGTAATGCAACAGGAGAAATGCGACTCATTCCGAGCCCCCTAGGATGAAGACTTGTCTCGCCCCTTTTTATGATTCCTGGCCGTGGGCCAGTGGATTATAATCTTCCTCTCAAGGGACAAAAATGTTCACGGTCGTCATTCTCGCGACTCAAATGTGGATTTGCGCATTGTGTGCTGATCCGAGTGCAACTGTGTGAGGTGTGGGAATGGCTTAAGTGATCTGAAGGAGGCAAATAAGAAGAGGAAAAGCTTCTCTGAGCAAGAAGAGCATTGCTTATTCGAGGTGGCAGCGATAAAGATGGAAAAGAAAATACTGCAGGCAGTGGAACACTTAATATGATTACACGATGAAGAACACCCACGAGGTTTCAACCGTGACCTGAGGTTGATTGTATAGATTGAGAAGATGCTGTTTCACTCTCCAGGAGTGTGTATTATATTGTTTCCATTGATTTCTATGATATTTGCTGATCAGTCTTTGCATGCCTATTCAACTGCACAAGGATTTTAAAGGCTGAATGATGATATTCACAATAACAGACTGCTATGAAAGCAGAGAAGTTCAGCAGTTTTCAAAGATCACTACAGTTTAACGGCGGGGACGTACAATAAATCGTGATTAAACTGAAATGGGATAAACCAAGATAAAAGAGAGAGGAAGAGATATGAGAGGAGGAGCAAGAAGGACTGCAGATGATTTCTTTCGACCACTAAAATGAGATATGAAAAAAAGGAGGAAACGGGGAGGAGGAGGAGGAGGAGGAGAAGGTAATTATGCTGTTGCAGAGTAAAGGAGGATGGAGGAGAAAGTCCTGTCATTGCTCTGTTACGCTTTGATGGAGTGAGGCTGATCCTCTGAAGAAGGCTGTGATTAAAAGAAAAGTGAAAATTATACAGGCAAATTACATCGGGAACGACCACACACACACACGAAACCGCGTGCACACGCACTCAGTATATTTTAATACAAGCATGCAAGCGAGAAGACTGCAGAGTCACTTAATCATGAGTCTGCCCAGTGAATGCATTGCATGCATGCAAAAGTTGACAATATTTCAAATGCAAATATGAAAATGAAGGTACACACGCACACTATTCAATGCCCTTAACCACAACAGGCTCAACCACTATCATACACCCGCCTGTAAGAAGCTACTTATCTCTCACACAAACTGGACAGAAAGACAGCAAAAGATTACAGAAATCCGGAGGGAGAAAAGCAGTGAGCTTGCACTGCGGTTTGAGAACAGCGGGGAGGAAGAGCGGGAAAAAAAAAAAGAAAAAAAAAGGGACGAGAGTGAGAGATGGAAAGGAAAGAGAGGGGATTAGAGGAGATATAATGAGCTGTAATCCTTTTCTATTGAGAGACGGATCCCTGAATCGCTGATGGGGTGTCAGTGCGAGAGGGGTATTTGTCCGAGATATGAGTTTCTACCTTCAGCCCCCCGGACCCAAAGCAGAACAAGACAGAATGTTTTTAATGCTCCATGAGTCACATTTCTTTTAAATGTTTTGGGATAATCGTACTTACTACTTTCAGCCAAACATATAGAAATATATCATCAGTCCTCCTCGGATATACAGTCCCTCTCAGTCATACTGTACTTTTTGTAACATTGAACAAACTATTACAGCAGCTTTACTTGAGTTTAACCAATTTTCTTTGTTTTTATTGGTTTCTTTTAAAGCTCCATGTCAATTTCTTTCATATTAACTGTCAGATCGAGATTAAACTGTTTGACCAGTGGGACAATCATTAATAAGAGTTCACAACTATATTGATACACTCGTTACATCGACTTCTTTGAAAAATGTTTTTTTTTAAGAATTAAATGACAGCTTACACTTTGGATTATTTGTAGTCATGGTAATAACAATAACCCTTCCATTTTATTATGGACTTTAGACTGTGCAGTGAGGTATTAAAACTCATCTCGTCATTCATGAAGTCCTGGATTCAACCCAAGCTTCTGCAGCTTTACCAACAGTCACACATCGTACCGACGTCTGTTTACCGATAAAAGTCAATATTTGTGTTCAAGAAAACAATAGGCTGCGGCTCTGCGATGCTTCAAATCCCGGCTGCACCGTATTCTGCAGCCTGAATGTGTTCATGTGGGTGTGAGGAAATGGTGTTTACCCCCAAGCGCAACTGGAGAGGCAATAAAGAGGGTTGTTGATGTGAGACTGATGACTGGATGGATGGAGGGTAGATCAATGACGGAATAATACACCGCCACCAGGATCTATAAAAACACCCCGTGGTTGGCGTTTGAATAGAATAAAGGGCGTCACTCGAAACCTGGATTTGGAGGCTAAATTTATACGGCTGTTTTGTCACTTTGCAGAGCAATTGAAAAGTTGGTATTAAAATTTGAGTGAATGCCCTGACAGCTGGGAAGTGATGCGAAAAAAGACTAAAACAGTCTGAATGAGTATTTGCCAAAATATGATGATGGGGAAGCAGTTTTTTTTTTTTTTTTTTGTCAGCCATTTGAAAGGGGTTTATAGAGAGGCTTGAGAAGCCTGCGTCACATGGATTTTCATAATAATGCATTATGAGGTAAATACTGAGTCGGAGGAAAGGGTTAAAAAAAAACCCCACATAAACGCTCAAGTAGAATTTATTTGCATGTCAATTGAAATAATGGAGCTCTCAGAGAGTGTGCGCAGTCCCATATACTAAACAGGCAGGTGATTGTTGGTTTGTTTTGGAGGAATAAAGTCCCAACCGTTTCTTGAAGCATTTTCATACTGAGATTCTTTGTAGTTGAAAGGGTTTGACGCACAGTGTGTACTTACATAGTGAAAAATCTTTTTTAGCCGTGGGTTCAAGATGAAATGCTTCAATCATTCTATTCATCTATCTTCTATAGCTGCTTTATGTTGTGTGGCGTGTTGAGTTGCAGCGTGAACCGCTGACATAGGGAAAAAGGCAGGGAACAGCGTGAACCAAGTATATCACAGGACACTTTAATAAAGACATGTTGTGCAAAACAGAGCACATGTCACTGTAGCAGTACATCAATAAGGTGTTAAAGAATAAGTTAAGATTAGTATGGGAAAACAATGTGGGTTCACCTGAAGCATTGTCGTGTTAAACGTCCTTTCAAAAAGTAAATCAGTGAACCTCAAATACGGTTGTGAAGCAAGAGCACCCCGAAAAAAAAACCCCCACAAGACAAACATACAAACCCTGCAAGGAAAAGCCACCATTGGACCCATAGAGTGTGTATGAACCAAAACAGCTCCAGTCAGTAAACAGGCAAGCAGAGTGATAAAAAAAATAAATAAATCAGATTTAGAGGCGCTACACTGCTGAGAATATCGCCCGATGGGTGGAAGTTTCCAACTGTGCGATCCCATCCAGAGATGTAGAGGGGATCTGAAAGCACACAGCCTCTTTAAAGAGAGCGCTGTGGTGTAAGTGGGTGTAGCTGCTGAAGTGTTCGCTCAAAAACCAATACCAGCTTAGACTTTTGGTGGAATGTGAAGGCGTGTGAGTGTCCCTACGTTGATGGACTGGTGCTCTGCCTTGCCTTCTTCCACGGTCAGCTGCAATCTACTGTACTCTCTGTGCTGGTGGAGCGGGGATGTCAAACATAAGGCCCATGGGCCAATGCCAGCCTACATTGGGTGTAGGAGTCTTGAAATCTTATACTTACTGTATGTTCACAGCATCACCACCGCATTCAGTAAAAACAGGCTACAATCAACACAAGACTGTATGGGAACACTTCAAAATCAAGAAAGAAAAATCAGAACCAGCCAGAGCATGCTGAATATATGCATGATGACTGCTATTCAACATGTCGTGATAATTCAACTAAACAAGCTCTGACATCATCTTGACGTCTGAATGCAATTTAAATGAGTCTGTTTAATAATATAAGCGGATGAACGGCAAGCAAGCTAAATGACGTGCAGAGCCGTGAAGCTAAAAATAAATAAATAAAAAATTCCTTCCTTTTTCTCTATGAGGATCAACTTGTAACAGAATCTTCTCCATCATCTTTCACAGCTCACACAGCATCAGAGATAACACAGTTCATAAAAGTCTCCCTGCTGAGAAATAGCGAGGAACAAAAGAGTAACATCAGCAGAAGAAAAACATATTTTTCTGGATTGAGACATTTACCACGACCATTAATAAAATACCACATTTTCTATTGGGGGAAGACGTCAAGTCTCATTACAGCGCTTCACAACGTTGGACATGACGTTTAATATGTAAATGACCAAGCGCGTGACGGGAGAGATCTCCATTCAGATGAAGGGGAAATGAATTGTCAGGTATGTATAAGAGGCTTTGAAAGAAACTCCCTCTCATTTGCAAACTCCCACATCGATTCACTGGCAATCGCGTCATTCATATAGTCAGAGACCTGCTGTTTCCACCTTGGAGTCAGAGCACCTCCGACATACTGTAAAGAAATCATTATATAACCGACAATGTACCAGCAATGAGCTGAAAACTTTCAGCACTTTTCACAAGATTACAAGAATCTTGAATTTACTAATGCTCCTACATCAAAATGACAATTTTCTGCATTTCTGCCATTTCCATGGAAACAAAAAAGCATTGAAAATGCAAAAATTATGTATTTGCACTTGAAAATGATGTCTAAGGGTACATTGAATTCCAAAAATGTTTGTCAATTAACTCTGTGACTCCAAACCTTGAATTTAATAAGAGGCGACTGTGACTGCGACTCAAAGTAGGACAAAGTGAATGGAAATATGCAGATTGAAATATTGAGAACAAGAGATAAACTATCCATAAACACACACGTTTCATTAAAAAGAGATTTGTCCTTCGTGTTGAAGATATACATTCCCCCAAAAAAAGTTTGACAGAAGACAGAAAAGAGTCTCTCCTCTCACAGCACGGCTTATCTCAAATGGGTTTCTTATCTTCCGACACCGCAAAGGCTGATTTATGTAGCGGCGATAATGTCCCTGACACGGACCAAACTCATAACAAGTTCAGTGTTTTCACAGATAGAACATCAGTGTGTATAAGCTCCTGCAAATAAAGCAAGACTCTTGTCATAATTTGTCTCATTATCAGTTAAATCCTCCCGACTCCAGTGTGGCGCGAGTGACTGATGTCAACAACAGAAACGTTTCCTTTTCTGCAGACAGCCTTGAACAAAACCCAATCACTGAAAATCGATTCACACTGCGCTCAAGTCAACATGTGGGATTGTGGGGCATCAGCTCCAATCAATCAATTGACAGTTACAGATTCAATGTGGCGATTTTTTTTTAATAAGCTGCAATGAGCAACAAATAGAAAACCTTTCATCTAAGCATACAGGGACATTTATATAAAACTTTGGTTTGTTTTGGCTTGAGTGTATCACGTTTTTGGACACTGTCTGTGACACTGACTTTTTTTTTTTTTTTATTATTCACTGGTGCTGAGCTCTGGCCTAAATTTGCTCCAGATCTCTTGAGGTTCAAATAAAAACAAAAACAAACACACAGAGATGTGATTGTGTTTTGGACTAAATAATAGAATTCATATGACTAAAGAAACTTAACATAATTTGGAAATTGATGCGTATTGTCTTGAAACATTGGAAATGAGGCCTAAAAGGTATAAAACCCGAAAAAAACAATCTTTAAAGGGGTCATGTTGTGCAAAAATCCCTTTCTAATGGTTTTCCAACAGAAATAATCATCCCCATACCTGGAATGACACCACAGAAGTGAATAAAGTGTGTCCTCTCTCTCCCTGGCTTGTTTTATTTTTTTTCAAAGTGTGTTGCTCCAAGAGCGAATCAGAAATCAAACCTTATAAAGTGTCATTTGGGAGTTTCGGGATGAATGACAACAAGATGAAAACCCAAAAAAGCAAAAACTTTGAGCTCTTACTCTATCTTATCTTCTGTTTTAGGTTTGAATTGCTCAGACTGAGGCAGACAGAAAGAGATGCAGCTGAGGTGACAGGGGGCCAGTTGATGATTGGAGGCAGACGGTAGAAAGTCATCAGTGCAGCTGGTCCAGACACTGTGTGTGTGTGTGTGTGTGTGTGTGTGTGTGTGTGTGTGTGTGTGTGTGTGTGTGTGTGTGTGTGTGTGTGTGTGTGTGTGTGTGTGTATGTGTGTGTGTGTGTGTGTGTGTTCATGCAGAGCCGTCCCAGCAGGACTCGTCCTCCAGTGCTCAAGATGACTTTGCATAAACAAAGTTTCTTTCTCAGGCCTCGTGATTCATTCCTGATAAACTCTCCAGCCGTGTGCAAAACTGTTGTCATGTGGCACACGTTCAGTAAAAAAAACAAACAAACAAACAAACAAAAAAAAACCTCCAGTGTGTTAAAGCCTGAATGGAAACTATTGAATGTGCCGGTCTGTGTGCAACAAATTGAACATGCTCTCTTTGTGGTGGATGCACCACAGCAGATGGAGGGAAAGCTGCAGAAGAGGAAAGTATTAAACCGCTCGGGCTGTCAGCGATGCACTGTCGTGGATCTGATTCATGCATGGTATTATCTGCTTCTTACAGTCAGCACATTGCAATCAGTTGAAAATTTTTTTTTTATGGCCAATCGACACTCTTAAGATAAGTTGTGCCTCACAGTATCAGGATGTGATAATTCATCAGCTTTAAAAAAAAAAAAAAAAAAAAAAAACTGCAGTGAAAAGCTTCTTCAATGGCAACCGAAATCTGGCAAGTGGCAAGAAAACCATAAGAAATCATGTTTGCAATTTGTAGAGGGCACACCTAATATGTGGAGGAAGGTGCTCTGGTGAGTTGAGACCAAAGGTAAATGTTTTGGCTAAAATGTAAAAAAAAAAAAAAAAAAAAACTACACATATGCAGGAAAACTATACAACATGGTGGCGGCAGCATCATGGTGTGGGTTGATGTGATGATGGATGAGCTGAATACAGGATAATAAAACAATATATGGAATAAAACATCTTGGATGTCTGTGACTCGTTGTCTATTCCGTCTGATCATCTCCCTTTTTCAGTTTTTTTTTTTTAAAACAACCTTTAATCCCTCGATCAATATCTCTCCCTCGCTGTCGTTCTTTTGCAAAAAGCAGAGTGCTCTTCTTCAATTCTTTGCCCTTCACTCTGTCACCGACTTTTGTATTCCCCTCTTGTCACTGAGGCATCGAGCCTGGGTATTTATTTTATTTTATAAAAGGACAGCAGTAACGTGGCTAAATAATTAATTATGCCAACAGGGGGGGGCTGGAGGAGGTCAGCAGAGATAAAGAACATTACGTCAACCGATGCTAAATATGTACGCCTCCTTGGGGAAATCTACAAACAACCTTGTGTCTCCGGGAACACAAAATTGCCTCGACTTCTGACCCTTGTTTAATCAGGCATGATTAGAGAAAGTCTCTTCTGCATTTAAAAGGCAGCACGTCATCGGGAAGCCAGCCAGCAGTCTGAGATTTGGTGTGACGTGATGTGCCCCCAACCATGTCGAAAAAGATCCACGTTTCAACGAGAAACTTAATGAATACTGAGTTGATTTATCAGGAGAGAGAGACGTTTACGGCTCGACTGGAAGCTGGAGCACACACTTTCATGCTTTTCAATTTAATCCCATAGATCAGGGGTGTCAAACGCATTTTAGCTCAGCGGCCACATGGCGGTTCGGTTTCATCTCAAATGGGCTGGACAGGTGAAATAGAGCCAAAATGACTTTTAATTTGAAACTTTAAATTCTTTCTTTGTCGTTGTGCAGAGTCTACATGATGAGAATGTCTAGATTTTGACAAAACCAAACGATTACTACTGAAAATCACTTCAAAATCTCACCATTAATCCAATTTTAATGAAACTTTCTGGTGCGAAATATAGCAAAATACTATGTTTTCTTTGAAATCTTTAAAATTTTCTCACTGGATTGGCCCGTGGGCTTCATGTTTTCCACCCACCGCCGACACCAACGACGATCTGTCAAACCTGCGACTTTGTCCTCTTGAATTATTGAGTATGAGCTCATTGTGATAACCCCCAGGGACACCTTGTTGCCTCTTTCAGTAAACAACTCTGCCGCTCAGCTGTGAAGAAGGAAACCAAAAACCATCCACTTCTGCGTCTCACTCTCTGACCCATTTATCTGCTCCCTGGTGTTCGGCAGCACAATTGCTGAAGAGACCCCAAGACTCCAGGATAGTCTGGCAAAGTTTCAACAAAAACAGGATGCTGATCAAGGCGATGGCCTTCAGACTCTTACACAAATATAAAAGTACGAGGACTGTTACTGAAATATGGGTGATTCCAATGAAGCTTCAAAAATTCCTTCAAATCTCCTCAAAACAGTATTTAACACAGACTATTTCAGATATTTTCTATAAAGAGAATGGAGTGTACTATTAGTTGTGACTCCACCTTCACACACGACATAAAACAGTGACTGGGATAGCTATTACACTTCCTGCAGTATGTGGCACTCCGAGGAAACAAGCCAAAATAAATAGTCTGGTGTTGAAGGATGCAGCCTGATGCAAAGGTTCAGCCAGAATCAACAAGGTATCCAGACATTTTTGGGGATCAAGTTGTGAAGAAAATACTTTAAAACTGCTGCTTTTGTAGTTTGTCGGATACACAAATGTTGTATTTTGCTCTATGAATTACCAAAGTTGGCAAAAGAGCTGTTTTGACAACTAACTGCACTGACGTATAAAGTTACACAAGGAGGGGAAGTGCGTGGGGTTTTAACGTCTTGAGTAAATCTGTAGTATTCATACTGTCCAGACAGCTTTGATTGATGTCGGCCTGCTTTACAGCCCAAATGGCCTCCGAGGTCGACGCGACTCTTGGATGCGGTGCTGACCCCGTTCCCTCGTCACTGCCGGACAAATCTCACAGAACCACGTCCAAAACGTCTGAGGCTTTCCTGTGAGTCACAAACTGTATCAGATGGAGGATGTACTTCAAATTTCTTGGATGTTTTATGGCAAAAAAAAACTTCTTGATGTATATTCTAGATCAGGGGTGTGAGATACCGCAGCCCAGTTTCATCTTGAGAGGGTCAGACTGGTAAAATAGTGTCATAATGGCCTTTAAATCTAAACATTAAAGTTTATTCTTTGTCGTGAGGAAGAGTATACGTGATAAAAATGTCTATATTTTCATAAAACAATCACTACAATCTCACCAAAAAGCCAATTTTATTGATATATTCCAGTGCAGAATACAGTGAAATCGATTCTCGAACAGCTGAAAATTGACATAAGTAAATAATGTTTAAATGTTTTGCACTTTGAATGTCGCACTTTAAGGTACATCCTATGTGTCTTACCTCAGCCTGGCTCCTAACGCAGACTGTGTTTCTGTTCATACAAGAATTATGTCGACACATCTTCTTGTCTTTGTTATTAACAGTATACTGCAGTTCACAACGGTCTCCTGCCGGGCTTTACTATTTTAACTTGTAATTTGTTTGTAGAACCTGCCTGGTATATTTTCCTTTGCACCTTAAGGACTATTGTCCATTTTATTTTTTCTTTGTTTTAATAATTCCTCATTGGACACTGTAGAGAAAGAGAGAGAAAGATATGCGACTCGACTTCATACCGATCGATGAATATAATAAGAGACAAAACATTTTGCTCTCAGGGACACAACTGATTGTGGATACTTATAATACTCACCCTTTCTTTTATCCTCTCGCCATGCAAAGTTACAGCCAAGCTCAACAGCTCTGATCCTGAATGGGAAGCAACAGCAGGGTTTATGAACGAGGACGAGAAATAGCAGTCTTTCTTAAGATATTATGTAAAAGCAGTGTCAAGGGATGAGGACAGGTTTGCAGGCAGTGTTGCATAAGTGATCTAACTGGGCCAGGTACGTTCAAAACTCTCAGTATCATTATTACAATCGTTCACATGCAGGCTTCCAGTCAGTTCCGTCCTTTCCCGCAGTGATACGGAAAATCTTTAAACACCATGGGATAAATATTTTAGATGGTGCATAAATATTTTTACAAGACGGTCTTCACCCTCTCCCTCAAAACTTGCTCTCATTATTCTTTAAACTCCTGGAAGTCAGTCACTGACAATTCGACTTCTCTCCTCATCCGTAGAGCACTCCGGACTGACAAACGTGCCGTCTTCGACTTAAAAACATGTGATGATGAAACTATGATCGAGAAAATGTCCAGATTGTTGCAAATAATTTTTTTTTTTTTTTTTGCGACGTGTCAACACACATACATAGACATACAGAGAATAGCAATATTAGAAATGGGTCAACGCAGCACAACTCAACAGAGGAATGATTTGGAAAAGTATGCAGAGAGTGCGGGGGAGATAAGTCTGCTCAGGAAATAGATAACAGACCTCCTTCATGCCGCTGGAGTGTTTGGGAATGTTCTTTTCCAGCCACTTTCAATGGAATGACATGGTGTAGTTCCCCGTGCACTCACAGTGTCTGCGCTGTAACGACCCAACGCTTTGAATTAGTGTCGTTTCCTGTGTTTGCATGGGCGACTCGTTCCGTCAGCGTCCCGGCTCAGGTGTCGCTCTGCATCTTCAAGTTCTTCCTTTAATTGCTGAACAATGGCACGCTCTGTGGGTGGTCACCACAGTTATCTAGGGATGTATTTAGGAGACAAAATAACCATTAAAAGTAGTGTTTTGTTCGCTACGTAAATAAAATGGCCAAAATACAGTACCGGTCTGATTTTAAGGCCCCGTTTACATGTTTTCAAATGAAAATGCAAAAAACTTTACAGTATTTTGGGCGTCTTTTGACATGACAACGGTGCTTGGAAACATTTGAAATGCAACTTTTTTTGGAAATGGCTCCCAAGGTGGAACATAACACAAAACGCCCCGACTCTGTCTCCATGGAAACCAGGAAAAACTCAACTTTTTGAAAAAGCTCAGACTCCGTGGAAATGGGGAAACATTAAAAAATTTAAAAATGTTTATGAAGATGGCCAATAACAATGACGTTTGAGTTTCATGACGCCCCGTACATATTCTCCTGGGATTACAGTTAAAAACTATAGTTTTTGTTGAGAGTCACAGCGATCCAACTGAAGAAGAAGAAGAAGAAGAAGAAGAAGAAGACGACTGTTGAATAATGGTGATAAAAAAAGAAACAAAAGTCATTCAAATAAAGCCAAAACAATACTTCATAGTTAATAATCCTTGCATCCTGGTTTAGTCATCAGACCCATAAAGCACCAAAATATATGATAAAAGTATGAATAAAAAAGCCACAAACACAATTCACACCCCACTGGCTTTTGATATTTTACTCACTACAAGAAGTGTCCTGTAACTTAAATCCGCTCGTCGTCTTCCCTTGAAAGTAAGCCAACATTTGCCGCTCCTCCGCAACCACATAAAACAAACACTGTCACTTTTAACTGCCGCCATCATTAAAGCCTCGCCGATGATCCAATCCACAAGTCTTTCCGTATCTGAGTCGTTCCAGCTGGCGACGTGAAGGATCGTCTGCTCCGCGGACACAACATCGCCACAACAAAGCATTCTGGGAGTCTGACCGGAGTGATGCTGGAGTACTTCATAGGGATGTGACACAGCAGTGAATTAGTTACTCACTTGAACATATGATGTCAGACGCCGTGTCGTCGTACAGCAAGTTCCCACCAACGACAGAAAAGCAACGCAGGGTTCAGAGTTTTTTTCAGGCGCCAAAAAGCTTTTATTTTGGTTTAAATGTGATGCTATTCTGTGAATGGATCCCTGCGGAACAACTGCAACATTTCCTTATTAATCATTCATATTTCTAACTCAAAGATTTGCACAAGGAGGCCGCCCGACACGAAAATCTGATAATGGATAGACATGAAATCGGCCGTCTGTGACATTTACATGCTTAATGGCGGTGGGGGTGGGGAGTGAGCTAATGTTAGGCCCATGCTGGCACCCTGCTGAATCACATTAAAGGAGCAGTAAATGGTGATTATAATAGGATTATTGATGTGCTCCGGTCTCTGCTTCCGGCTGTTAGGCTTAAAGTGGAATCTGTTGCTCATCGTGAAGCAGAACACATGTGGGATGGATGGCCACACAGTCATGTCATGAATGAAGACATGTGTTGTACTGGCGGATCAGAGACGCGCCCGTCACGTCTCCGCTTCGCGTCTCTGAGCGGTCGTTCATATCCGCCGCTGTCGGAAACAGTTTGGTCTTAATGTAATCATCCGTGCAGAGCTTCCCCAGAACATCTGGATGGGTTGGAGAGATCGAAGTGCTGTGTAAGGTTACCAAGAAGAGCAACATCATGCCCCAGCTCGTTCTGTATCGCCTCCTGGTTTCAGTAATTTCACCTGATTACTCCTTTCCCCCCCGGAAACTGTCAATTTGCCGACATCAAAAACGCATTAATCCTCACTTTCTGTGCTTTGTATCCTCTGCTGAATGTCAGCCGGAGGCCGGCTCTGAATTACATTCAGATTAATTAAAAGTTATGCTAAGAGCACCGGGTGAAAGATGTCAATAATTTCCACTGATGTCAATAATTCCCCCCACTTAGAATGACTCGAAACACATTATTTCACTATGGTGCACCGAGCTCACTGTGAAACGATTGGAGATTTCTGCAGAAAAGCACTAAAGCTTTTCTGATGTCAGTTTTGCAGGTTTATCCGGACAGATGATTAAAAAAAAAAAAAAAAAAAAAAGTCCTTTCAAAAATGTGCCAAGAGTTGGTTTAAAGTGGACTGTTTCACATAAGATGTGAAGAGTTCTCAGCGCCTAAAACGGATGGAGATGGTTTAAAAACATGGTAACGAGCTCCCTAATTCAATATGTTTTTTTTTTTTTTTTCTTTTGCAGCTGCTAAATATGCTGAATGGGATCCAAGGAGAACTCATTTAACAGGTGAAAGTGGAACCCCTCCTCTACATTAGCATGAAGTGCACAGCTTGAATAACAAAGAGGATCTATTCAGATGGAGCTGGCCGGCAGCTGAAGAGACGCTCCTTCATAACGGATATGAAGAGGGAAAAAACCCCCACAAAAACAGACGAATAGTTCAAAAAAATTATTTCTATAACAAAAAAAAGTAAAAAAACAAAACACAATATCCCATATATCCTATCATCCACAAGGTCCACGTACACATTCGTCAGGGTATGGTCAACGTCGATGATTGTCAGAACCACAAAAATCCATTTTTACTGCCAGAGGACACATTTTGAATAGTATTTTTCATCAAAACACGTCTGTGTCCATCTCCAATTCAGGAAATAGACTGCGTTTTTGGAGAGGATTTACTAACAACAACATCATTTGTGATAGCGTGCACAAAGAAGTATTCAAATGTGAGTTTTGCGTGCGTTAGGCTGCTTACACACATAAAAATAACATCTATTATTTGCTTGCGGTTTCCACGGAACGACTGAATGGAGCTGTAAAAGGAAGTAATCAAATGACGATCAGTTATGAAATGAGGCTGAGGAGATGCATCCAGAATTGCACCCGTTGGATCAGGACCTGAGTATATGCCTGTTTTATCTTGGTAATCTGTACTGAAAGCATGCATTTAAAGGTAACAGCGTCTCAAAATACAAAATGACGAGGAAGACAAAATCAGAATAAAAGGATAAATTGGGTAACATGATGCAGAAAATGTAAAAGGATTGGTCTGAGTTAAGAAGAAAAGCTTGATAGGAAATAAAGTAATGTGTGTTTTTAGTACTTTCAGAAGTATTTAACCTTTATCTGCCTTACCACAAACAGCAGTCCACATTCCTGCTGATGGTATCCTGCAGAGTCCGTCCAGGCAGCAGGCCAAGAGACAAGACGACGTCCAGAGCCTCGCAGATAACCACACACGTCTCCAACCACCACGGTGGTCAACCAGGACTCTGGCGGGATGCCAGGGGAGCGAGGTGGGCCAAACCGCCCGGGCTGGAGGAACCTGATGACTTCTTGGTCATGCTGACAGGTTAATCAGTAAAACACTTCGATTTCCCTGGATTTATTTCATTTTGGGACTTTAGTGAAACTGGTATTGAAGGTAGTGGGTGAATTTGTCGAAAACTAAATTCATTGGTCACATGGGGTGGGGTGGGGATCAACAGGGTAGACCTGCAGGGGAGAGCAATGATGGTATGGTCTACCTGAAGAGAGGGGGTTTTGTCAGGAGTTGTGGGTTTGGCATCCGGCCACATTTACACGTAGCTTGGTATTTACAAAAAAAAAAAAAAAAATGCTTCCCCTCTCTCAGTTTTCAAAAGTAACATTGTTCACACCACTCACTAGGTGTGTATGTGTGGTTGTGGATCTTCCTGTTTGTCCGGTGATGGAATGTCCAGGATGTAACTTGCCTTTATTCAACAGGGATCAGGTCCATATCACATAATGTTGTGTAAAGCTGTTCAGATGGTGGGAGGACGGATCCTCAAAAGCTCTGTGCTGCCTCCCAAATGTCAGGATTTTCTACAATATCCATTTTATTAACTGTACACTGAACATGAAAGCTGCAGCCGAGGCTGCTGGGAAACGGACAGGTTATACATAATAAATATCAGGATACACAGAGTAATGAAAACAATCATACTATTTCTCAGTCAGACACCTGAGGTGTTTTAGACACGTTCCAATTCAGCCTCTGTCCAAAGACTCAGTTTACAAATACTATTTTTGAAACCGAGAGATGAATAACATTTCAGCTTTCTGTCATCATGTTGCCATAAACCTTCCAGTGGGCACGTCTTACATCATTTTCTTGTCTCAGGGTTCAAACACGTAACTATAAGTGTGGTTTTTTTTGTTTTTTTGTTTGTTTTTTTTTATCCACGAAGCCTTTAAAGTCACTGTCCTGAGAGCCAGGTCTGTTGTGAGGTTTCACACAGACGGGCCATTTCAAAGATGAAAAACCCAGTGCGGATGGCAGATTGAACAGATGCGTGCGAGAGCTTGATCTTGTGCCTCTCTCTTAATACCCTTTTCTGAGGCGAATCCTCCTCGTCTCACAGCGAGATCAATCACACGTCTTTCACCTTAAGACTTTAATCTTACATCATCTCCTCAACTATTCTCGGTGCAAAGATAAATAAAGGTAACCTCATTCAAAACGGAGGCTAAAGAGCAAAAGTCCTGTTTGCCTGTATTGAACTTTACAATCCGTCTCTTTGCTGAGACAAAGTGCTCATCGGCGTATTAACATGAGGGAATTGGTGAATTACACACAACATGATATCAAATGGAGTCGTTTCACAATAAACTGAAAACTTGTTCTTATCAATGAAGAATGACTCATTACACTATGAACTTAAAAATTACAAGTTGGATTAACTTTAGGATGGCAGGTAAAGTTTGGGGCGTGTGTGCATTGCACGTGCATGTTTCTGTGTGTGTGTGTGTGTGTGTGTGTGTGTGTGTGTGTGTGTGCTACAACCTTGATGTTGCAATGAAGCTTAAACACAGGAATCAACTATTTTAAAGCCCTATAAATGATTATTTTCGCTAAGAATAAGCAGTTTTTTAAATTAATTAATTAATTTATTGGTGTGTTTTGCAGGTCCATAGGTGGAAAACAAAGAAAATATTTCTTTCTTTCAATTGTTGAAAATCGTTTCAATACCAATATCTTTAGCGAGGTGGTGGAGATGTCACATTATAGGCTTTTTTTTTTTAAGCGTAAATTATTAATATTACAAAATCTGAGGTTAAAAGATGGTTGAAGAGGATCTTATGGTCGAGTTTGGAAACAAAAAAAAGGGTTTTTTAACTGAGCAATAACTGCACAACATTGATGTGTTTATCAAAAGACGACTTTTATGATTCTTAATTTAGTCATTTTAGAAAAGTCACATTCGATATTCTTCATCCTTTTCTGCTGCCTTGATTACTGGGAAATGGGAGGTTCCAACTTCCAAACGGGGTAATTATGTCTCCTTATTGTCAACCTGGCGAAGTTTGAGAAATCACACGTCACATCAGATCTCCTTGTAACGACCAGGAAGCTCGTTCCTTTATTTTGATGCACTCACGGCACTTTATTCAGCACTTTAAAAGGTTTATCAGCACTTTAAGAAGCACATGGCACTTTAAGATAAAGATATTTGCACATATATAAATGAATTTGCACACAATTGTTTTAATTTATTTATTGAATCTTCTGTTGTCGCTAGGTCCGGCCCCCTGTGGAGACAACACAACAATGAATTGAGCAATGTGCAATGTGTGTATTTAAGAATATCTTATTATTTTAGTTGTTGATGTGTGTGCTGTGAATGTTTGAGGATGTGGTGTGTGAGGAGTTTCCACTTACCTTGTCTTGTGTTCAGGCTGGTGTCCGAGTAAAAGATTCCCCCTGGGACGGACACGTTGAAGAAGGTTCCGGGCTGAACCAAGAGGAGGAGCAAGCGGGGGTGTTGCACATAGTTTTAGTAGGGTTTACAACTTAATTTACTATTTAGGTGTTTGGTTTAGAGGTATTGGTTAATAGGAGTTTTGTTTCATTAAGTTATAGTTAGGGTTTTGGTTTGGAGGATTTTAACTTGGTTTTTAGACACTAATGTTAACTTTTATTACCTATGGAGTTTTTAATGGTTTCACCCAGTTGAAGGAAGTGTATTTAAGGCGCCTTTTTTACATCATTCACTGTTCTGCTGCTGGAGAAGCCACATTCCTCAATCCTCCAATGCATTTTTAGCACTTTGTAAGTTTTTGTTTTGGTAACGTGTGAAAATAAATGAAGAAAGATGTGGACCACTCACAAAGCTGACTCCTCACTGAGTTTACTCACTGCTCCAACCGCTCGCCAGCCATTCTGAGGCCATATCGGAGATCCGAGGCCTAACACTACTCAACAGTCAGCAATATGTTCAAATAATAATTCCTTATTATGAGCTTCACACTTGGCAAGTCTGAAAGTTGGCCATAAAAGCCTTCCAGGTTTTCAACCTTTCACATAGTTTTTTGACTTCATGTAGGATCTACAGCGACTTATTCTTCTATCCAAGGTTATCAGATAAGAAATTGCAACGATATAATCTAATTTTTAAGAAAATAACTGACTTGGATGTCACTCGGACTACTTGAACAATAAGTGTGTAATGAAAACAGTGCTAACCGATCGACGGAACCAAAATCAAGATGTAAAAGGAGCCGTTGGTTTTGGGCATGTCTCAAGAGCTGAGAGGGGAAATTTCTTCCTTTTTTTCCTTTCACACACACACACACACACACACTCATTTGCTCATGCACACACACACACACACACACACACGAAGAAGTGTGAAGCACGCACATGTGTTTATGGGAGATAAGATGAGGTGTGTGTGGTTTTCTGAGAAACCAACTTCTTCCAATTTTCTGCCAATTCCACCACTGGGTGGTCGCTTCTAGAAGACGACCCCCCCCCCCCCACACACACACACACACACACCCCACCCCCCCAATTAAATTGCTTGCCATGTTCCCGGTCACAGTTTCCCCCACCTTCAACATACATGCCCGTGCGTGAGATTGCAGACGGGATGCATCGACTTGACTGCTCAGACTGAAATACGACGGTTTCCTAACAGGATTATAGGTTCGCCGATATGATTGGAACTTAATCAGTCTTACACGTTTTAATAAAATACACACATGAATGTGTTTCCTAATTTAGTTGCGATGAACAGGCGTACTTCTAGGTCAAGAGGGGCTTTGCAGCAGCGCTAATCCTTTTTGATTTACTCTGGAGGATTGCAAGGGGGAAAGTTTGCCCGGTAGTTTCACGACTTATTCACACTAGTTGCTTCTTCCATGTCACTATTTTTGCCCCCCCCCCCCACTTTTATTCACCGAGGCTAAATTAACTCGCTTGTGTTAAGTTGTTCGCTGCTTCGAGAAGTTTTGGTGAAAATCTCCACGCTGGGAACAAGAGCATGAAATGAGAAAATCCTCACTCTTCATTCAGGACTTGACAAGAGTCAGATTCAAACTGATAACAGGCAGAAATCTGCTTCTACAGCTTGAACGTCCATTAGAACAGCTCAGGTCCAACCTTACTAACACAATCATTACATTGCTCGCTTTTCTGCAGGTACTTCAAATACCAGGTGGGAGTTCAGTTCAGATATTCAGACACCTTGTTGGTATTTTTTATTATTGACAGCAGGTGTGTTGTGTTGTTTGAGGTTCCCGTTGCACACATATTCAACTACCGTGGTCCATTCTTATTGATCCTTTTATCCGTATGGGGTTTGCATGCACTGTATTTCTGCAGTTTTCTGGCAGAAACACCAATTATTATTGTTATTATTATTATGATAATTCTTATTACCAATAAATGTAAATGTCACTCTGTCTCAGTCTTTGCTCTGAAATGGACTATTGACTCTTCCAGGGGTGAAACCTGCCGTCAAAATCAGCTGGAATTGCCTCTTACACCCTCTGACCCCGAAGATGGGTCAAGAAGACAGATGAGATTATTCTAACATGCATGTCCAGAGACAACACACGGATTCCAGTGTGCAGGAATTCATGAGAAAAAGACAAAAGGCTCGCTGCAGCATGTCTGCGTGTTACGGTCTGTGTAACAACCTGGTTGAGGCGGAGATGTGAGTCTGTCATTACACAACAGAGTGGAAATCCGCTCAACTTGTTTCTACACACAGAGCTGAGTACGGTCTGAACGTTGCAAACTTCAGAGGTTTATTTTTTTGCCTCGCTGAGGCTCCACTGCGCTCCGGAGGAGGAAAAGAACCGGAGAGGGAACTGATCACAACTCCCGAATCCTTTCATAGAGCGGCGACTGGAAATATGAAGACGTCTGCGGAAAGTTTGCAGCGGGATGTCAATATGTTCACATCGCAGCGCACGCTGATTCCACCCCACACATGTGTGAGCATGTGGAACAAAAAAAAAAAAAAAAAAAAAGAGGATTTATCTGAATCACCTGAAGGCTTCTACCCTCAGGTGGAAATGAGACTGACTCCATTTTTCTCTGAAACTCTTGCATCAACGTGAAACTTTCCAACTTTGTCATCACAAACTTTTTAAGACACTGAGGCATTCATTATTCTTATTTCTAAACACTTTGAGTACAAACCGGCACAAATGAGGCTGATATTGTATCTGAGAGAACCCCTGTCTGAGGGGATCCAGTCCTATTGTTAGAGGATCCGTGTGTCATTTCTGTTCTCGGAAGTGTGTGTGTGTGTATGTGTGTGTGTGTACGTTTTAAGCTTAAAGAGGGTAAGCACTAATTCTCTGAGCGTGTTTACTAAGCTGGGTGGGAAAATGGCGACACTGGAATGCTTTTTTAGCCATGTGTGTTGAGCACAAAGCCAAACTTAAGTACTCTGAGGGTTTTTAATGGTGTTGTTCTACCTGCCTGAGATTGCACCAGCAGCTCAATGTACACACAGTATTTCAAAAAATATTGATACGCTATGGATTATCTTTAGTCAACTTGTATAATACAACATAGTGCAATACTTTTTGTACTCATTTGAAATACTAATGTTCTGATAATTATCCTGTTATTCTAACTTATTTGCGATGATTTTAAATATCTTGTAATGGATTTCATTTTTGATTCCACTAGAGGGCACTTCAGTGCTACTGGCTCCACTCCTAACACAATTTAATAATCAATGCTGTTGAATGTGGAAAATATCAATAGTATTAATAAGTATCTGAATACTGGATACTACATTTCAAAATAATACATCTAGTGAGTCAATTTACGGATTTTGTTAGTTATGTTGTTCTTTTTTTAGCAAATAACAAATTAAATGTTAGGACCTTATTATTTATAGCCTATACTGTTTTTCAAAATGTATTTTTTAGCTTTAAATTCTCAGAAAAAAATACAGTTTAGAACAGATTTATGCATTGAAACTGATTTTTGTTTACAATTAAATTCATACTAACTTACAGTAAAGTAACAAAAACTTAATCCATCAAAAGGGTTGACAATAAATGACTTCTTTATTTTTAGTCCAGACAGGCCTTGTTTACGTGACAATTTAAATGAAAATGTATAGTTTTTGTGTGTTTGCTTCAGAGAAGTTTCACATTTACACAGCATTTTCAAAACAATGTCTGTTTACACCGAAATGGCAGAAGCACTGACAACCATGTAGTTTTCTTTTTGGGCCACTAGTGGGTGCTGTCATTTGTTTGTAATGTTTTACACCCTTGAAAATGGTTTCGTGTACTTATTAAAATAAGTAAATAATAGTATAATCTGGGCTGAATCTAGCTTTTCGGTACCAGTATCCATTAAAGCAGCACTAATGTCTTTTTTTTTTTTTTTTTAGTGCTCCTCTCTTTGTCTAGGCAGCACTTCTTCTCACACCCTCAACAAATAAGAGTGATAAGACTGATGTCAGGGCTGTAATGAGGTCAGAGAGCACAGACATCGGACTTTTTAGGTCAGACGCTTCTGCTGAATGTGTAAATAGGCGAGATTCCAATTATCGACCTAAACGGGTTGACTGTCAGCAAATTGTGCAGCGGTTGTGACCAGAAGGTTTCCCACACACCTTCTTGGTTACCGTCTAAAATTAGGATTCCCGATTGTTTTTGATTTCCATGTGTGTATTTGGTTTGATGAAGGACTTACACTCAGTCAATCCTGCTGCTCCCCACCTGCTCGTTGGGCTCGTAACCGACACCATTCGATCCATACCGTCCGCTAGATGTAACTATCCATTACGTATCAATCGGTAATCTAATTTGTTGTTGAAATCAGGGGACACTAATGAGATGATGGATGGAGAGCTTCTGCCGCTCTGCCTCCAGGGAACATTTCCTGCAGACGAGAGGAGAAATGGGACGGTCTGCTCTCCTGCCGTCTGTTTGTCAGATGTTTGACACCGTTTGCTTCGCGGCACAGCGGGCACGGCATCCTCACATGCGTTTGTTTTTTTGTGTTCCGGGGTCGAAGAAGTCAGGTTGGAAGCTCCTGAGAGTCCTGTGACTGGAGCCTCATCAATAAGTCAGTGTTCATAATGTAACCACATGAGCGGGAGTGATGCTCTCCAGAGGGGGAAAAAAAACTGTCTTCGATGACTCACATTTGCCGGACGAAAAACACGCCGGTAACTAATGCTGCGAGTTGCATGACGTGATTCCCGTCAGGTCATCCTCCTGCTCGTCTCATGGGCTCATTAATACATACATCACATCCTCGTGACTTGTTATGTCACCGACAAGGCTTGCAGTTGGCTATTTCAAGACCACATTGCTGTTATGTCATAAGTCCCGTACCTCTTCGGCTCAGTTCGTACGAGACAGTTCAGAGTGGATGCATCCCTGAAGCAGATCTTAATTGACGTGTGCAGCGACGGTTTCCCCTGCTGCCAGCCGTTCAGTAACACCAGCTGCATTGCATCACGGCGGACTCATCTGGGCACAAGTCATTGTTGTGGAACTTATAGAAGATGTGTTGAATTATACATTTGGCTTGCATTTGTTCGGTCAAGTAATGAAAACGTGTATAAAAGGAACAACTACGTGTGTTTTTGTGTCGTGTACTTTTGACGGTTTTTCTGCAGAGCTTGTTTTTTTTGGCCTCAGTTTTACTCGCACCTCACAAAGGTTTTTCGCTCAGTAGCAGATTCAGTGAAAAGCTTTTTTTTTTTTTTTTTTAATAAGGTACAAAAGGAAGCTTTAAGCATGAGACGGCTACAGCCAGCAGCAACAATACACATTGCTCTGCTTTGTGTCCCATCTCCATGTGTGCGATGCAGGGATGTCAGGAAGCACTTCCTGCTTTATCTCTGCCGAGGGACGGTATAGACAGTATAGCTCTTGTACAGTAACACTTAACACCACCGCATGGTGCCATCCGATCGTCCGACGCGTCACGTGGATCTCCAACAATCAACGCTGTTGTTGCTCGTAATTGTTCCATACCACATGCAGAAAAGGAACAAGTGGCAGTATGGGCCATGTAATGAGCAGCTGCGCTGGCGTGACGTGTTTTAGTGCCTTTAAGCTCAAGGATTTTCTCTCCTCACTCCTGTTTCAATGGTTCAGTGTGATTAAAAAAAGAAGCTTGAAATGCATTGATTGATTGGTTTCAACCCTTCAGGGTCGTTGAAGCGAACAAAACATCTACTATAAGTAAAGAAAGCTAAAGTGAGCAACATTTTTTTTAAACTTTTTTGTGTCCCATTTGTTGTGTTGTTGTGTTTGTCTGTGTTCCGCACATTGGATGTTTGTGATTATTGACACCAGTTGGTTGATTGCAGGAGACCTTGTTTCGGCGTTTTAACTCGCTGTAATAAACATTTTCACGAGATATCGGTCATCAACGGAAGAGATATTTTTGTCCCTGCCTCAGAATCTTTAGTTTTCCTGAACTAAAACTCTAGTTTGAAATTGAAAAACTGAACAGACAGAAGTAGATTCAACTCTACATATGTCTGTGCAGAGTTTGCATGCCCCCCATTGTTTATGTGTAGGTTTCCTCCAATTTTCTTTACACACTGGAAAACATGCATTTGACTGGTGGCTGTAATATGTGTGTGTGTGTGTGTGATGGCGTGCTTCCACCGGAGCCCAGTACTTGATGGTAGCGACGTCCCTGCTTCTCCCAGAACACCGTCTTCCTTGTGTTTATCTATGTGGGCGCCATTGTGAACATGATCATGGTTCTTGTTCAACCGATGATCATAAATTAAAGACTCGTGTCATGAGCATGTATATTTAAATTGACAGTATATTAAGGGAAAGTGTCACAATGTTTTAGCACAAAGGCTGAGGGGGGATCAGTCATCCACAACACTGCATTTCTGTATGATTGTGTCTGTTTTCAATGTGTTTGAAAGGCTTTGCGAAGACAATCCATTTTCTAGCATATTGTTCATGTATAAACAGAACCTAATGCACTCAAAACACTCATTTAAATACTTGCAATTGATCATCTGCGACATTAAAAGCGCACCCTATTTGTGTGCAACGGGATCTTATTTAATCGAGATTTATGCTCCAGAGCCTCGTGACCATAAATTCCGAAAAAAAATCATATAGAAGATTGATGAGCGTAATCAGATCTTTCCGACACTTGTCATGCAGACGAGTCCCGGCTCGGATTGCTGTCAGACTTTTTGCAAACTTTGACAATTAGCATAGCTTCGCAGTGAAACGAGCGTTGTCCGCTCATTATACCGAATTAATTGGTTTTAGGTTAGGCCTTGTGAGACAGACGTGAACCTCCAGCGAGTCCCGAGGGGACGCATTTAAAAGACATTGAATTGAAGACAGAATTGTAAAGACAGAATTTAACGAATCTGTGAGATCACGATGAATATATTAAAAAAATAATATACTAATACAGAAAAACAGTGAGGGGTTTTCAAAAAGAGAGCGACGTGCTATTTGTGAGAGAAAAAACCACATGCAAGGCAAGGTGATTTTTGACTCCTGGCTGTGCTTTGAAAAGTGGATATGAAATTAGTGGGAGGCGATCCTCCTGTCCTCCAAAGATTAGTGGAAGCCAAAGAAACTCCAATTCATAATGTCAAGGTGTTTCTTTAACCTGCCTCCAGCTTCGTGAGGCAGTCCCGAAGATTACTTGTGCGGTCGAGAGTCTTTCATGGCCACGTCGGGTTTCGCAGGCGGGAGTAACACGTTTTCTTTTCTGCTGTTTTACCTGCCAGGATTCATTCCTGTCAGGAATGAATGAATGCGTGTGAATGTAACATATGGGGGGGGGGGGGGAGGGGGTTTAGACGTGCTGCTCTTTCTCAGATATTTCCAAGACAAAAGCTGTTCTGCTATCAAATCAAATGGATAACGATGACCTTAGGGTGGACCTGATGTGACTTTGACACAAGACAAGATTTATTGTGGCACTAAACACATCCCTTGGCCAAAATGTGACTTTTCCCGTGGTTTTCCTCCACCTCTTAAACTCGCATCTTAAACGCCCCGAAGCTCTGGAAAACTTCTTGAAAAGGACGTAAACCTCAAGAACTGCTAGTATTTTAGTGGTGCGATCTGCAGGAGAGCCTTGAATAATGAGTACACAGACTTTTCAGACTTCAGTGACTTTCCACAAGATTATATTCTCACAACTTGCCCAAATATAAGACATTAACACTAAAGGAAATACATTTCAAATAGTGAAATCATCTGCCCATGAACAGGAAGTAAATTTTAATTTATAAGAAATCCTGAAATAAGATTTTTTTAAATTTAGATTGAAGATTATACTGTAAAGTCAAGCTTTTCCAGTTTACGACATTGGCTGATTTGAAAGTATCCATCCATCCAATCTTCCATCCATCCATCCATCCATTTCATAGATATATTTGTTGTGGCTGGCTCTATATAAATAATATTTAATGGTAGCATTTCATGTTTCTATCTAGGGTGAGCGCCAGTGTCGGGGAAAATGTCTGCTGTATTTCGTTATTTTAGAACCTTAGTGAGGTGGAAGCGTTCCACATTCTGATCATCTCCTCCCCCTTACTCTTTTCTTCCTTTATTCTTCACATCCCTTCTATATTCATCCATTTTCCCCCACACCGTACCTCGATATGCAATTGCATTACCACTCATCCATGGTGACTCGCGCCGAGTGGGGGAGTTGAAGGGATCTTCAGTGGGATTTTTGCCGATTCCTTCATTCCATCCTTGATCCTTCATATTCTTCCCTTCCCACCCTTCCGTCCTCTTCTCCCATCCCCTGGGCTTCTCTAAGTGCTCCTCTGAATCAAGGTGCTCTGACAATTGCTCTGGCATGACAGTTTTTCACCCTAATCCCCGGACCTGTTGTCATGGAAATTGTGGCTTTCCAATCCAAATAGAACCCCCCCCCCCCACCACCACCACCACTCCCTCCTCACATGAAACATGAATGATGATTTTGAGTTCTGTGTGTCACTTTTGAAAGGAGCCCCAGCAGATTCCAGCAACTAATCACTCTCCTCTGCAATTTCTTCACAGGAGGAAATAAATAGAGGTGAAGGAAAAAAGAAGAAGAAGAGGAGGAGGAGGAGGAGGAGGGATGTGTAGTGAATGGAGGGTGGAAGCATAGTTGTTAATTTCTCAGTGTAGGGCTGCATTCATCGCATTCACTGGCGGAGTCACTGGGTTTGCCTAATTGCTTTGGACTCCAAAAAAAAGTGCTCCGTCGACGACGAGAAAGTAGGTTAGAGGCTTTAAAACGCAGATGAATACCTCAGTCTCATTGGCACGGTGGTGAAATGGACAGTTTAATAATCCTGCCCAGTTAAAATATGCAGAGATGAGAGTGATTCGCCTGATTTGTTCTCGCTTCCTCTCGTCCTTCACTCACGCTGAACTAAATTTTCTTTTCCGCTAATCATTGTTTTGTCCTTGAAGTAAGTTGCTCTGGATTGATCTCGTTTTTGTTTGATAGCATTCATGTCAACAACCTATGTTCTCAATAGCTTCTTTACCCAGCTTCGGTTTTTTTTTTTTTTTTTACCAACCTGTTTAACTTTAAGTGCAATGACTGAGAGAGACGAATACTAACTGTTTCTGCATTCTTGCATTATTTAGCGGTACTTCTCTTGAGGACATATTTTTGGCAGCTTTTTTCTTTTGCACTCCACATATAGACACCAATCTTTAACCTTCACCTCCTGCTTTAAAGTCAAAACTCTCACTCAAAAGGTCATAAAGGCATCTGTGTGTTACATGTACCTTTATGAATGTAGAAAAAAAACAACAACTTTCAAACTTTCTGCAATTTCTGATTGGACAGCCACACAAATGACAGATTGTTGTTAGAAAACAGAGGTTTTTGCCATTTTGCATCTTGACCCAAGGAGTACGTGCATATATGCACGTCGCTGTAGGAATTCCTCACAATCACACCATAGCTTAATGACTGCGATTCTCCCGTCTCCCTGTACTGCTTCATCCACTCACAGGCTGCTGGAGCTAATCCCAGCTGACGACTGGCAAAGCACAGCCTGGACACGTCGCCAGTCCATCACAGTATTTTACAGTCAGAAATCGCATGTGTTTCAACTGTGAGGATTAAAGTGCAGCCTGCTCAATGACCTTTGAGGCCCCAAAATACAATCAAGTGTGAAACTAATGTCAGGCTGCTTTGCCTCATCGCTGTGTTTGGATTTAGCTTTGTGCGATTATAGACAAACTCAGATTTGTACTTGAGTTGGTGGTGCAGAAGTTTCGTTCTGTATGTAGTTATGTAGGATGTAGTTTGAATATAGAGTAAAAATTAAGCTGCTGCATTTTTAGGTGACATTATAACTTCGGCTTGATATTTAGTCGTATTTTAAAATAAAACATCAATACTTGATGAGAGTACAAACTACTGTAATAACTTGTGTGTATGAATCCTCAGTGAAGGAATGTAGTTGTTATGCCATCCACTAAACTTATTTTTTATCATCAAACTGTGCAAAACCTACAAATAAAATTCATTTTATGTCAAAGAAATGCAATTTTATATATCAATTCCTATTCTATTACCATTAAAAAATGATTTTAAAAATTTTTTTTAATTCATTCTCGTTGTAAGTTTTTCTAATTAGTACCAAAATGTTATTATACTATTGGCTCAAATATTTTATTGCACAATTAAGTATTTCATTATTGGCGGTTGCTGAGCTGTTACATAAAAACAAAAACAAAAATGGAAAACAGGGGTAATTTAACTGTTTCCTTTGTGATAATCTTCAGGACAAAACACATTTTCGAGACAGTAAAAATCAAGAATTGATTTCTTTGGTATGTCTCTAGGTATCTATCAGCTTGTGCACAATAAGTCCCAAAACCAATACAAGATTGAAACTGTCATTAGTTTGAATGTACAACTGAATAAATGATGCTGCTTTCAAAGCGTTAATGTGAGGCGAACAGATAAAGGTTATGACTGATGTAAAATGTTTCTGTGTTTATCATTGAGTTGAATGGATTAACATCGGATGACGTACATTAAATTCATGTCTTCACTGTTAGATTGTTGTTTTCCTTCTCCGTACCGACCCTGACCGTCTGCAGTGAACTGCGTTCGCCTCGATGCCGCTCAAATATGATCTCAGCTGGGCCTCGCTCACCCGTCACATGATGCTGTTTTCATGCACGCGGCCTTTGATTTCTAATCAAGTGAAGACCAATAGCGGCGATCACCCTTCTGTGAACCCTGTTGACACGAGGAGACGTCATCTGCTCCGCCAGCAGCCGTTTATCGCTTTGTGACTGTGCTTGTTTACGAGTTGAATGGAGGCCAATCATTTGACACACAGGTGAGAGAGGTTCTGACTTGTGATGAATTTTATGTAATATTTTCAGCTGGTGAACAGTGCTGGAGTCCCGATCAGGGCTTAAGCCATATTATGCACACAGAGAGTCTTGTGGACATGTTGGGCTTTTCTATTTTCTCTATAAAAGCAAATTGGAATGACTGTAATGTATTTAAAAATGTCTTTCTTTTAATAAAAAAAAAAAAATAATAATAATAATATTAAATTCAACAGAGCCAGACTTGTGCCTACCGAAAAAAAAAAAAAAAAAAAGTCTGCGACTGTGACTGTTAGACTTATTAAAATGTTCTTCTTTTACATTTAAATTGAATTTTGTTTTCGCTGGGTGTCGGTTCAATTTTGGAGACGATGTCCGAAATAACTAATTTCTACGGCTGTTTTGCCACATGCGCAGTAGTAGCATTTCAGAAAAGTTGCATTTTCCTCCATCGACATGGAGATTGAATCGTAATGTTTTCAAAAAAGTTGTTCTTCCAGTCACTCCGAGTAACATTGTTGTGTAAACAAACAGTTGTGCATTCTGACATCACGCAGGGTTTTTTTACCTTCTACTGTCTCTCTTTAGGCTCTCCCAATGTGTTATAGGTAAGTGTATTTGACATTATTTTGACTTGCATCATGTTTTCTTTCATATATAATATGGTAGTTAAACACTCGTGCTGTATAAGTGAGCATCATCCCACAAAGCTGTATTAATACTTACAGCATCAATGCACATTTTCCATGTTATTCTTAAAACTTTTCTTTAAATCCACCGCATAAATCCCTACATATAGCGCTCATACACTGGTTCCTGTTCCCCAGTCATCAATTGATCGTCCGCTCTCTGACAGTCTGTCCTTTCCTCTATCATTGGAAATACTTCAAACAAATTCAGTTAAAATACAGCCTCTCAAATGCTGCAGATTTCCCACTAAGAACCTCAGCAAGTGATTTTTAGCAATATGAAATGCAGCACTTTTCACTATGTGTAACTATTTCTCTACTGACTTGGAATGAAATCAGGATTTTTCTCCATTTGCGAAAGTCAAAAATATCAGTGCAAGAATTGTATATCTGAAAATGTATAGAAACTATTGAATGAGATGAGTTAAGAGACAGATTTAGTAGGAAGGTTAGGGATTTATTACATTGTTGTATTGTAACTGTAAGTTTGCGAGTTGCCACAGGGACATTACTTCAAGGTTGCAGCAGCTGCTGTTCATGAACTTCAGCACTTCCCAATAGTTTCATTCATTTCAAACAAAGACGTGCTATTTCTTTTATCCCTTCAACTCTCCTTCTAAACGCAGCATATGTGAAATGATAATAAAGCCACATAAACAATGTCTTTCGAACATTTTCGGAAGAAGAACTAGGCCATTTGATAGCAGCCCCTTCGTTTCCTGACAGGATCTGCAGTCTAACGTTTCAGGTTTCACTCTAATTGTTATGGCTGCGATATGTGTCAAGGAAGCAGGCAAAGAGAAAAAAAAAAGAAAAAAAACTTGACCTCAGTCCATCTTTTGTTAACTTTGAAACAGGAAGACGAGTCCTGTCGGGTTCTCCTCCGGGTGTACCTGCTTCCTGTCTGCAAAGAGGAAAGTGTTTGCCTGGAGCAGCCGGAGGGGTCAACAGGGAGATTTATGTAAGTGCAGGAAGCAGAGGTACATATGCAGATTACACAGAGAGAAAGGGGGGGAAAAAAATCACAGCACACCAATTCAGGCAAATTCGGAGCATGCATGTTCACAGGAGGTAAATGCGTTTCAGGTTGTATTCGTGTCTTATGTGTCAGGTAAAGGTCTGTGACGGTACCTCTGCTCCCTTCTGTCCCCCATTATCTCATCCTCTCCGCACGCCGCCAACATCCAACGCAATAATTAGCAATCAGTCTCGCCCCAGTGGCTCCTTTCACTGACCCGGGACTCACTGCATGTCATGGACACTCACACACACACAGACCCACACGCTGGGTTGCATAATGGATGGCTGTCGTTAAAAAAAAAAAAAAGCCAGTGTCTTATCAACTATTGTCTGTGTGTCTGCAGAGTGTTCTTATCTGCTCTGAAGAGTCCTTGTAGGCTGCAGCTTTTGGGACGAGAAAGCACAACAACCGTGGCTGTATTTCTCCCCCGTGACAAAAAAAAAAGGATGGCAGAAAGTGCGAGATAATGGCAAAGAGGAGAGAGACTCACGGCAGTGAAACATTATTACTGCGTGCAGGGACTTGCAGAAATGGGATGAAATGGTGTAAAGGCGGAGGATAAAATGAGGTTACGCCACATAAAATAGAGTGGAACAGGACAATGGAGAAGGTTCGGGGGGAACGTCCACGCTCAGGCAAACCTCCGAGGAAGAATATAAAACCAACGTGCACTTTAAGAAATGAGGTTTCTATACGTCTTCTTTTTAATCAGCTTTTCCTTCTCATTTGTCTTTAATGAAAAGAGAAAATATGTAACAGCCTTTAGAGAGCAATCAACAATATAAGTCCTACTTTTATTGGAGGTGGAGAAACAGAAATAACCGGTTTTTTTTTTATTTTTTATTATTCTTTATTCTTAGATCAGCAATTTAAATGTCTCCTGAAGTGAGAGTTTTGCTCTCTGAGTTATTGTGGAGTTGCCAATGTAATGGGGAAACGGCAATCATCCCTGCAGAGCTGCTGAGAGAGCCGAGGAAAACACCAGGTGGTGAAAAATACAGCGACCAAAGGAAGTTACCATTCACTCTTTCCTTCCCAATACAGTTGATGCCTATTTTTTTCAATAGCTCTTTTCACGTGGGAGACAAAAAAAACAAAAAAACAGTTTGAAGTATCTGAAGTGCTCCTTGTTGGGGGTACAGCAGATCAGTGGTGCCCAGAATAACCCAAGCAATCATTAGAATGAAGAGATTTTGTGCTGGGATTGTCTCTATTGGCTTTTATAAATTGTTTTATTTACATCTGGGAAGCTCTTGTTGTTAATAGTCAATCAAAATGCCATTTCCGTTTCAACCCTTTCACATTTTTAACCCCAGTTGTTCATTGTGTCACAGTTCATATTGTCTAAAAGCATTTTGAATGTTGTTAATTGTACATCAGTGTTAAAGTATTTGTTATTATCATTACTACTACTACTCCATAACTTCGCAATCCCACACACATTAAACTGCAGGTTACTGCTTTTTTGCATCTGATAATCGATATTTCACTTTAATGTAAATATATGCATATCAGTTTTAAAAAAGCATGGTTATTAGACAACATGTATTCTATTTGTTTTGTTTTTCTTTTGGAAATCATAATTTTCTGTCTATTTTTTATACGATTTTAAGTATGTAAATTAGGTGACAGGTTATCTTATAAATTAAAAACATTAGTGAAAACTATTACATTTGGTTTCTTCTACATGGGTATATAAAGGATACAGCTCTGGCAACAGTTTTTTTTTTAACTTTTATCAAAATTCAGCTTTATTTTGCAACAAAAATTAAATGAAGTTGCACAAATGTTAGATTGTAAATTCAATCTATTTATTCCTACCTCTATAATTTTAAATGCTTTTGCACACTAATGGAATAAAAGTGCTTCATTTAATCCTTACGAGAGCTGGAGTGGACTTTCAAAGTGAGTCGTCTAAATCCACTTTTGTCACTTTCACAACACTCTGTAAAAGAACTTGTGTATAAAAAAATGTTCAGCCTGAGTTGTGTTTGAAGTAAGAGAGCCAGCCCTTTTTTCTTTCTGGAGGCTGACAGCAACAAGTAATAAAAAAATACTAAATCCCCCCCTCGTCATTTTCACGCTGTGCCTCTCAAGCCCTTGCATCAAATGAGTCAGGAATAAATTAGCATTACGTAAGACATAGAAGCAAAGTTGCGGATAGAAACTCAGTGTAAGGACATGACAGACATAAGAAAATGGCACTTCTAACTTTCCTGTCATGTTCTTCAGCAAAGGGAAGGGGCAAGGACGTTTCCCCAAAAGGGAATTAGTATGTAAGGCAAAGCATGGTGAGTAAAATGAACTAATTTATGTAAATTTTGTTTTGTTTTTAGTGGGGGGGGGGGGGGGGGGTTGCCCTTGTGAAACCTTTGTATATAAAAATTAGCAGAAGCAGAAGCCAACAAAATGCCCTGTTCTTGTGGACTCCATGTTTTAATAAGAAAATGTTGCAGACTTTACTGAGAAACCCGCATTTACTTGATCAATAGTGCAATCACTTTCCTCAAGATAGCAGTGTGCCATCAATGCACATTTCATTTTTAGGCCAAAACATCCAGAAGTGCACACATCAGCAGGAAGACATTCGCTAATTAAACAGGGAAGGAGAAGGAACGTTCCACTGCGGGACTCGTGCTGCTCGCTACAGGCGAGAGAGTTTTGGAAGGAGATGACACGTCGTGACAACTTCAGATGGATGCTCAGCCTAAGACCATCTTCAACCAACAACTTCTCAATAATCAAGAGAGTATGGAGGTGGCGGAGATGGAATGGGCGTGTCCTAAAGACAGAGCAGGACTGCATCACCAACACAGTCCTCCACTGGACACCAGAATGGACGAGCCAAGAACAGCTGGTGTCAGACTGTGTAAAGGGAGATCATCACACTATAATACACCCGGGGAACCGTGAAGAAGCTGGTCCAGAACAGACGAGAGCTCTTAGTTACTGCCCTGACATGCCTGCCGGCATTCATGTGGATGACTGACTGACTGAACAGGAGAAGAAGAAGGTAGGGCTGTCAATAATCCACTTATTCCTCCTGGTTTGTTCACAAGCGTTGTGAGAAGCTCAATGAAGGGCAAAGAAGCCCAGATGTCGGAGAAAACACAACTTCCTCCAGGTCTTCTGCTGGAGACTCCAAACTGCCCCAAGACCAACCAAGAGGAGAGAATTATCTCTTCAGCTGGTCCTTGGCTGAGCTCATGGTCTCACCATTGGGAAATGCCATGGAGATATTTAAGATGATGCAATCAGTGTTTGGGTTTGCTTAGATGGCAATTCAATAGTTTTTGGCGTGATGTGCAATGTTTTAATTCATCGTACGAGACAATCATAAGCCGATCCACTTCTTTGGCCTAGTTTTATGCAGCTGCAGAACCTCCAGCAATTAATTCTTTATTCCTCCTTCAATATTGTTGACTTGCAGTATTTAAATGTTTTTTTTTTTTGGGGGGGGGGGTTACTGAGAACAGCCCTTAACCTTTCATCCAATAGAAGTTGCTGAAACCTGCTCGGAAAAATGAAAAATGTCAAAACAAAAGTTGCATCTACTGAGAATAATTGCTGTGGCCTCTCCCGCTGTGAACAATTCTCCCAACTGCCCTAATCACGTTCACTTTTCATCAGAGCTGAAAGACCTAAAGCCTCAACTTCTGCAGCCGCCCACTGATTGAGTTGAATAAGTCAGAAAGAAAGCGGGCCAGGAACTGAGAGGGCGGGCGAGAGAGAGCACCTGATGAAAGGAGAGAACGAGAGGGAGTCAAAAAGATTGAGGGGGGGGGGTTAAAATCAGACAAGGACAGACTGCGCCCTCCGGTGCCTTTGTCCTATTGGCTAAGGGCCCACCCGGCGCCGGCGGCAACCGATGACATCACTGTGTGAAACGCAGCAGGGGAGGGCGGGGCCTCTACGGGCTCCTGTCACCCTGGCAACAGGTTCACTTGTGTGTGTGTGTGTGTTAGTGTGTGTGTACGTGTGTGTAGTTATGCAGTTATTGGCTCACCTCTGCCAATAAGTGATGCCAATTGTCCTTTGTGATTTTCTCTCCCTTCATTCATTATCGCACAAAGTTGTATTTCCTCTTTATGTGATACTGACATGTTGTTGTTCTCGCTTTTTCTCCTTGGTTGAACTTCCTTCTTCTTGGGTCCTCTCTCTAGTTCCATGACTTTCACCCCCCCCCCGTCCTTCCCTTTCTCCTCCCCTCCTGTTCACTCGTTTTAGTATTCAGCGGAGTCCATCGTAAGTGGATTGGTGGTGTGCCCACTTAAAAAGAGTGGAAGAATCACACCGCTAATCCCATTGTGACAGAACAAGGGCTGGAGCAGGCCAGTATACTTGAGCGCATGTGCGCAAGAGTGACGAGTGACCGACATTGTTTGGAGAAAAACGTGTTTGTGGAGATACATCCTCGGGAAGGATAGACGGAGAGATAGAAGCCTCTTTGTGTGTGTGCCCTGTTCAATCAGGCATGTAACGCCAGCTTTTATTGAAAGCCTCTCCAGACCCCTGTGATAAGTGGCAGGCTTCTCTGATCTGTACATGAAAGACCCGGCACAAGAAAGCGAAAGAGGGAGGAAGAAGTAGAAGAAGAAGTAGAGAGAGAGAGAAAAGGTAGAGAGGCAAGTGGAGTGAAGGAAGAAAGGATAAGAAGTGGAGATCGGTGTGGTCTTGCCCAAAGAAAATTACATTTTTTCCACTTCCTGGCGAGCTCCGTGTGGAGGTTTGCTAATGACAAAGATGAGAGGATGGAGAAAAAGCTGCAGGTCTTCCACGCTGAATGGAAGCCCTCCAGAGAAATCCACATGGAGAACTTTTAGAGAAATATCATTTTTAGAAATAGGTTTGCAACATTAGAATTCTCTGGAGGTGTTTGTTGTGTTGCCTCTGTGAATTAAATATCAGAAAACGTCAGAATCAGACAACTTTATTGTCATTGCTATAAAACAACTTCATTCGTTGCAATCAGTCTTGAAACAGCAGATAAATAGTAAAAACAATGATATCCAATATAATATCACTCATCTCTGCCAAATCGAGACAGAAAAGCAATTTTATATGAGTTAAAGGCTGTTTTAGTATATATAAAATATAAAAATATATACCACTCATCCAGCCTATTATATTCTTTAATGTTGATATTAATACACTATACATTGTACAGCTAATCACTATATAATTATTAAGTACATAACATTGTTGTTTTGGTATTTAATCCAGGAAAGCAAGGTCCAGATGTGAAGAAGTGACCAAAATACAAACTTGAAAAACACTGTATTAAAACTGAACTCGGGCAAAGTTACGTACACAAATCCCATATTTAACAATTTAATGACATTCATTAGGAGCTTATATAACAACACTGTGTGCCCGGCTGTATTGACACACATAAACCCTTTAGATCGTATTAAGTCTGTTTATTCTATGACTTCAATTGAACTTGTTTGGTTTGCACTGTGGTTTGTATGAGCATTTCCACATTCTAGCCACCGACTACTGCAATCACATCAGGGTTTGTTTGAATCAAACCAAATATAACAAGTGTGAACACACCCCGAATTTCGCAATACTTTCTTAAAGAGAACCACTGGGAACAGTTGACATCATCAATTTGCTAAAGCATAGAGGTTTCACAGGATCAGGATGCCTCTGTTAAGTAAACACAGCTGTACCTGACCAACATGAAAAAGAAAGAAGAACAGAAGGAAAACAGAAAAGAAAGAACGTTACAAACAAAGAGATCTTAAGCAAGAGCACAAATCACAGGGAGACTTTTTTTTTTTTTATTCCTCGTCCTTTAATAAAGTCTCTGTCCTCTGCAGCCTTGATTTACATGCTGGCAACATGCCAACAACAGCACCCCTTTGTTGTCGTCAATTTTCCCGTTACATCCCCACGCCACCCTTCTTCCCCCCTCTCAGACACACACACACTCACACACACACACACACACACACACACACTCATCACCCACCAGGCGCAAACACACTTCCCTTTCATTTCTGACACTCCCGTTTTCTTCCCTCCACTCCCACCACTCTTCACCCGGTGGGAGGTAGAAAGAGATTCATAGGGGCTGAAGTGATATCATTGTTAATGCTTGTCTTCTGAGCTCCTCTTTGAAGAACACACACACACACACACACACACACACACACACACACACACACACACACACACACACACACACACACACACACACACACACACACACACACACACACACACACACACACACACACACACACACACACACACACACACACACACAGAAATAATGGACGATCAAATGCATGCAGGTGACTGAGCAACAGAGGGACACACACACACACACACACACACACACACACACACACACACACACACGCACACACACGGAGACAACAACAAAAAAAACACACAGACACACAGTCTTTAACGCTCTCCCGTCAAGAGGGTATGTTCCCACGCAGTAGGGGGTGCATCTCATGGCCAGCCAGCTGTGTGTGTGTGTGTGTGTGTGTGTGTGTGTGTTCATTTGCGCGTGTGTGTCCGTGTATCTTGGCGTGTTGGAGTCGCAGAGGGTGAATAGAGACACCGGGGGCTCCTCATTGGGGGATTAAACTCGTGTTTTAAGGTCAAAGTAGCCTGCTGGTGGCTGAAGCGTTTGCCTTCATAAACACACACACACACGCATACATGCACACACACACTCACGCACACACAGCGTTCGCATTTGTCCTGACAGATTATCCATTAAAGTGACCACACATGTCTCAGGAGCCAAGACCTACAGAGTCCATGCTGGTATTTAAATTACTTCGTGTCACTGTTATACAGGTTCCTTGGTTCTGACCTTCAAGAAGAGCAGTGAAACATTTTGGTTCAACACATTATTCACATTATAGAGTTTGCAATGCTGAGTAAAGCTAATTAAGTCAAACCAAAACAATTTATTATCTTTTAGTAACGGTATATCAGTTTAATGTTATACTCTATGGCTGACCACTTTTTATTGTTTTTTAGTATGTATATTTTTGAAATCCACTTTGTGGTCATTCCATTATCGTGCAAAACAATATTTTCTTCCCCATTTGTATAGTTTTGTCTGCTTCTGCTAGAACAGCGTCCTGTTTCCTTATGCCCTTGACTTGCAATGTGTGTTATTGGGATGGTATCATTTACATCTAAATTAGCATCAGTTACAGATATTGACAGGTCACACTGAATTAAATCAGCCCCATTGATCCAGTCAGAGCCAATGACAGATACAATTGGTAGCCTGAGATGGATAATACAAAACCATTCAATGTTTAAACAAAAGGTAATAGGCTCAGGTGGATTACGGGGCCGGTGTTTGAAAGAATGAATAGTAGAGTGTATTATAAGTATGATTGAGTTCTGGCTGGAATCATATCAAAGAAATTGGACTTTTATTTTAATATAAAAAAAACAAACATGTTGAACCTTTATATTCAAGCTTATCAGTAGAGTAATTCCATCCTTTTCTTGGAAATATCATGAAGCGTTGCAACTTTTATTGTTTTTTAGGTCTTAAACTCAAACGAAGAATCAAATATTAAAGCAAAGTGTGTATTTGTTTGGTTGCTCAGTTCAAATGTCAACAATCTTCCTCCAGGATGGTGGACGGCACCTTTAAGCTGATTATTCGAGTGTTTTTGGGGTGTAAAGAGAAAGAGGATTATGAAACAGGATACAGGGGTTCATGGGCTGTTTTTGAACGCGGGTATTAACTCTCTTACAATCCCATTGTTGTCGGCCATCAAGGCTTTGCGGTCTCAGTGCGTCTCCGTCGGTTTCGGGGTGTCACCGTGTTGTGATCTTTAGGCCGTCTAGACAGAAGGCATTTCCCGTAATGTGCTTGTTTGTTTCAGATGTACAAACAACTTTAAGTCAGTTGTTTTGCAGTTGTTTGCTCGGGCTCAACGCTGCCGTTTCTAGACACGCCCCCACCCCCCTTTGCTGTCACGCCTGGAAGCCAGGAACATTTTTACGTACCTATTTCAGATCAGAATTTGATGTGCATTACAGAAAACCTCTAAAAACAAGTCCTCGTGCAGAAGTGGTGTGGAGCCAGCAGCGAGGATGCCTCACACCACAACAACAGCAGCATTTCTGGGCTGAGCCGGCTTTCACCACCAACAATAATAAACAACGTGACCGCATTCAGACGTAGAAAACCACACTGTGCCTTATGTATAAATCCATCTGACACAATCTGCAAAACACACCCAATATTCCAAATTCAAGAAGCCAAATCGATAGTGTCTTTTCGATGCGATCCTCAGTGAGCAGATCAGTTTCCACCTGTGAGTGTTTGTGTGTGTGTGCGTCCAGTATCATGTTTTTGTACACGCAAAGCTCTGGTAGATCAGACCCTAGATGACTATCAAAAGGAAAAAGATCAAATAAACTGGCTCAGACTCTGACCCCCCCCTCTAATTGGTGCCCTCACCCCGGAGCACTCCCTAACCTTTAGCTGGACATCCTTCCAAGACTCGGAGGACAGCCCGAGGCCAGCCGAGGACTCTTTCTAAGAACTCTGCGTCGAAGCCTGCACAGTGTAACTGGAAATATCTGTCATTTTTTTGTGGAAGAGAAGGTAAATGGCTCGTCTGTCTTGTGATATTTGTCTCAGAAATCCCTTTGACCTTTCGGTTTTAAAGCCATTGTCTTGCTGCCACAGCACATTCCCATCTTGTGATTCATGAATCTTTTATCTCTCAACTTATCTGCTCCTTTTGTCTATTTAAAAGCTGCTCTTTCAAACATTTATTCAATCTGAGAGGATTAAATATAGCTGGAACACTAAATAAGTAATATAAATGCCACATTTGAAAATGTCCCCACAGTTTACATCGCTCTGCAGTTAATGTCGCAAAAAGCTGCAATTTACACTGCTGACATACGAAGACATTACTAGTCCTGGACATCAGCAGCTGATGATAATGATGATGACCTTGTTGATCGCTGACTGTTGGGCAATGTGGCATTCAGTCCTGCTCCTATACCTTTTGTTTTGAGGATGGACTATGTCAGTGGTTACGGAGTATTCTCGGTCCAAAGCTTTTCTTAAAAGCAACGTTTCTCCAGTTAAACACGCATCGTTTTTGTGTTTTCACGTCAGAAAGCTTTTGCATGCACATGGCAATGTTTTGAAAACAATGTCTGGTTACACATCAACGGAAAAAATGCTGAAAACAATGTTGTTTTCATGTAGAGACAGTAGTAGGCGCTGTAGGAATGTAAACACAGTATAAACATTGACAAGTTCACAGACGTTCATATGGACGAGTTGTACTGCTATTATGAGTGACTCTCAACTATACGGCCACGTTTACACATAGATGGGTATTTACAAAAACGGAAAAACTTCTGTTTCCACAAAAAAATTTAATTACACAAAGCTGCACAATGGGTGGCAGTGTGATGAAAGGCATAAAGCCACATGAGCCAATCAGAATCCTGAAAAACTGTAACAGATGACGCTTCTGTCACATGCTATGATTTAAAACTCCGTCTCCCCATGAGCGTCTACATGCAAACGGAAAGACAGGGTTGTTCCAAATCTCCACTTTGACTGGAGTTTTCAGATATAGTTGTTTTCAGTAACATGTAAGCAAAAGGCCCAAACACATTGAATTATCACAGTTTCTTACGCTGAGCACCATTGTCGTGTAAACAGACGACCAAAGTGCAACAAGTATTCCGTTTTTAGTTAAAATCATTGTGTTGTGGAATCGAGGCCGGAGGGGTTTGCCGCTCACAAAGCGAGGACAAGAACAGAGGGATTTGTGTGTGTGTGTTTTTTTTCTGTTGTTTTCTTTAATTCTGACATTTTGCTCTTCCTCCTCCTCCTCCTCCTCCTCCGGGATACACTTGATCGGATTCGCTTCAACCACGGGACGCCACAGGAAGGCATCACAGTGTCAATTTGTGTGCGTAAGTGCACGAATGCAGAGCGCCGCTGCGTTTCAATTGCCAGGACCGCCTCTGCTGTGCTTCGTACTGCAACGACTGCAGAGAGCGAGCTCGATTTTCCAATAGGTCATTGACGCTAAAACATTTCTGTGCCATGTATCTCACACTCTTTTAAAAATTGCACAGCTGCTGTAACTATCAGTGCGTTCTGTGGGCTTCCCCCTCCCATCCTAAATTAATCGTTTTGTAGTATTTTTTTTTTTTTGTGATTTCAGTAGTTCATATTGATTCGCTGCCACTGTACATACACTGTCGATTCTTTCGGCTTCTTTGCCTTCCATTAGCTGGGATAGCTGGACGCATATTGATTTTGGCAGTGGACAGAGAGTGTTTTTATCCTGCGCAATAATAAAGGTTTTCTTTCTATGACTGTGCCGATTCATGTGCACAGTTTTTAAATGGATTGAAAATATGAATAGAAGTTTTTATTAGATAGAAATAAAAGTTTTTTTTCATTTTTTAGCTTAATTTATGAAGTGATCGTGATCTTTGACCTTCCCAGGATGGACACAGTTTAGATTTGTGAAGTGTAGAAAAATAAATGGGGGGGGGGGTGGGGGGGGACTGTTGTGTGGTTTAATGAATGCAAGCAGATGTGTTTTGGGATCCGAGTTTAATAAAAATTGACCTCACCTGTCCGAGACATCCACTGGTTGTTTTGTTCGTACAAACAAATATGGATGCAAAATCGTCGGCGCACACATACACACAGTCACACACATGCACACACACACACACACACAGGCCCTCCCCCCCTCTGCAAATGTCAGAAAGCATTGATCGTGAGACTGTGAGCAGGAGCCCACAGGCAATTTCAGGTTTTGTTTGTGTCTCAACAAAGCTATAAAAAAAAACTGACAGAGTGTTTAAAGGTCAGGCGAGAGAGTGTGTGTGCGTGCGTGTGTGCGTGCGTGCGTGCGTGCGTGCGTGCGTGCGTGCGTGCGTGCGTACGTGCGTGTGTGTGGCATAAGAGCAAGAGGGAACTTGCAAGTTCTAAAAAAGAAAATGACAAAAACTTTATACATTTGTTTAAATTAGGTGAAAAACTAATTTCCAGCCCTTCAGGCAATGAACAGAAAGATATTTTAAATGAAATGATTAACAAGACTGAGCTTTTTAGCTGAATTGTCAATAGGTTTTCTTGTTCCCTTGTGCAAACAAAACAGATGAATGGTTTGCAAAGCAGCAATTTCTTTTTCTTAAAGTTTGTGGAAAGTAAAAGCTTTTTATTATTTCACAATAACGTGTGTGTGTGTGTGTGTGTGTGTGTGCACGCGCACGTATGCACGCATACGCATATGTGTGTGTGTGCACTTTGAGGTGCAAATGGGCTTTCTTATTCAGTTTATATTAGAGGGAGTTCCTCTTTCTCACAGTCGACACTGTTGGATGTGTTTTTCAACGATGGCGCTCGTGGGTATTTCTTTGAGTTGGCGTGTCTTTGAGGCTTCGCCCTGCAGTCGGACCCACCTTAAAAAAAAAAAATCTGGCATGTTTGCATCACGGGAGCCTCGAGCAGTCAGTGTGTATTCCCTGTCTCTTTTTCTTTTTTTGCTTTTCGCCCAGTACAAATATGCTCAAACATGAACACGGCCAGTTCTGGTGAATCTTGTCTGTCTCTTAGCCTCTGTGTATATTTGATTTCATCACCAATGTACTGGCACATCAGTGTGTATCTCAAATACAATGACACTTCTCTCAAACCTATCACCGACTTTAAAATGACCCCAATTATCTCCCTAGTGCAGTCTTGTTTCCTGTTCTGAACCGCGGACACGCCACTGATAAAAGCACAGGACCTCACATTAATCTGCCCGTCTGCCGGAGCGGCCCATGCTTTGGCGAATTTAATCCCAGTCTCAATCCACTGGCACTAATCCTGCAGATTATAAACCCGGCCCTCCAGCACACCCCCACATCATTAACGGCCTCTTTATAATATGTGACAATCCTCTCTGAAGAATACTGCCCCCTCAGCACTCCACCGCATGACACCAGCAGAGGCTGGAACACATATTTAAACATGCATGCGTTTGCATGCGTGATCAATGTATGCATTGGCAATAACACACGTGTAAGGTTACAAACACAGATATACAGTAGACTGGGGACTGTTTGCACGAACTGTATTATATGGTAGCATATTGTTACACGCATATTATTAAGACGATTAAGTGCTCTCTATTAATCTGTCTCAGTGTCAGTCGTCACACAAACAAACCAAATATGCTGACTTTCACCAGAATGATTTCGGGATTATACCGATACACATGTGACTTGTGTAATCACATGTAATCTGTAATTATATCGGCGCTGGACACGGGTGACACATACTATAATCCCCTCTGACCTGGTATGGATCGGCCCGAGCGATGGTTGTAGATTATATCAGTGGTGAAAACTCCAGCAGAGATAAACCGGAATAACATCCTCCATGAAATCTGCATAACGTTGCTCAGAACGTAAACTTGGGTGAGGTGCAAAGTAGGTCCCGGCGTTCTGCTGAGTCGGTAAAAGTTTCTCTCTGCATTTGAAAAGTGGTAGATTCACATATCAAGCCAGTCCAGTTTCTATCAGAACAGATGGGTCAGACATTTGGCATGTGGGATGAAATACAGCTGTGAAGTGCAAACAACAACATGAAAGGAAAGAAATGAGCTCTACTTATTTTTACCTGTGTGACATAAATGTCCAATTGTGTACGTTTTTCCTTTATTGGTTGGTTTAAATTCCATGTATTTCTATAACCATAGGCTAAAGGTAAATAAATTTCACTTCTACTGTGATTTACGCATCGATATCGTCAACACTTACACACACACAGCAGAGCTGCACAAAAATTACATTAAGTGACTTTTAGATTAAATAAGTAACCCCATGAAATACTGTCTACTGTGGGCAGGATTGCTGACTTGCATTAAAAAAAAGTGTTAGGTCTCTGGTTGAATTTCATAAAAGTCAAAGTCGATGCAAAAAAATGTCTGCAAATTTAGTTGAGGAATTACATTTATAAACATTCATTCTGTTCAAAAATACTGATGCATACCGAATGGAGCTGTGACGTAAAGAGAGAGACATGGATACGCATCCATTCATTATACATGGTATTGATTTTAGTAGAGAAATTAATAATTAAATGAAACGGCAACCACTTGGCACCACCCTTCTAACTACTAGTTCCACCATAGCAACCACTTAGCAACCATCAATTTAATTTACAGATCAGGTCATTTCAGGGCTTTTTGTACATTACTACTTGAAGTTAAAACCCTTTTTGTGGTCAGACTTTCTCTTTTAGTACTTTTTTTTGTCTCTGCACATCATATTTTCATGATTCCCCCCTTTTTGTTCAGCGATTCAGGTCAACAGCAGATTTTCTCCAGAAAATGTTTTGTTTCTTCCAGATTTTATAATCACTGGTTCAAAAATAAACAGGGTGTTGTACTAATTAAAGTGGAATATGTATTTTCGAATTACAGAACAAACATCCATACAGTCTCTGTTTAATTTGGTTACAACCGCAGTGTGTGTGTGTGTGTGTATGTATATGCATGAGAGAGACTGGAGATGATTATAATGGAGAACTGCCAGGAAATAGTCTATGTGTGTGTGTGTGTGTGTGTTTTGTGCGATGGAGTGATGCCAACGAGTCTCGCTCTAGCTGGAGATCACAGTATCATGTCATGATCCTTCTCCAGCCCGGGATGTGTGTGCATGTGTGTGTGTGTGTGTGTGCATGTATGTGCAGCTCGGCGTGGGTAATCTCTCGGGTACCGATAGCTCCTCTGTCTCCGTCTATCTCCTCCCCGCCGCTGCTCGGCAGTGTATCAACGCCATGGTTCAGCCTATCAGTCCTCTTGTAAGCAGGTCACCCAGCCAAGCACGCCGCCACCAACTCCACCAGTCAGCTCGTCGAGCGACGCCACGCCGATGTCACTTTGCGTTAACGTTCAGCCAGTGTCCTTGTTGGTAATGGTCTCATGTCAGCTTCACATCCATACCCACATGGACAGAACCTATATAAACATATATGTTTTAATATAGGTTTTGAATACATGTGACATATATAAAATTGGCCATTTTCCTATATTTTATGTACATACATGTACACACATATATATATATATATATATATATACACACACACACACACACGTACATATATATATATATATATATATATATATATATGTGTGTGTGTGTACATATATGTCACATATATTCAAAACCTATATCAAAACCTATATTAAAACATATATGTTTATATAGGTTCTTTCCATGTGGGCAATTTTGCCTATATGTGGCAAATATATGCATAGATGCAGCATATATATTGTCATATATGTGCATATATGCAGCATTTATGTGCATATATGCAGCATATATATTGTCATATATGTGCATATATGTGCCTATATCCTGCACATAGGTTTCATATATGTGCATATATCCTCATATAGGTTCTTTCCATGTGAGTATTCTGATATACTTTACGTTTGTCTTTATTTTGCTTGTTGTCTGCATTGTTCTCATCAATCTCCCATTGTAGGGCACACCTTACCTCATAGGCGGCACCGGAAATGAAAATCGAGCCACCAAGTGACCGACAGGAAAAGTTAAAAATTGAATTTAGACCAATAACACTGGTTATTTGCAGACTTACAGGGGCTTCTTTTCATCGTTACTTCCCTTTCACACACGTGAAACATGCACCCTGACGGTTGGCCCTTGGTGACATCTGGATTTCACGGCGACAGTTTCCCTCTGGCCGGCCTTCACGACCACATGTCAAAACCGAGTGTGACAGCTGTGCCTCCGCGCCCCTGCGGTGTGTTTCCTTCGTGGGGGAAACTGGCTCGTCAAACACCGTGTGACACAGACCTCAAGGGTTCAACGCTTTGGTGGAGCTTAACTGTACAGCGGGAGCATCTCAGGAAAATAATGGAAGTATTGATCGTCTACCAGTAAGATGCTAAGGTGGAATATAACAATAGTGGAACGCTCTTTCACACCTGTTTACATGACAATATGCACTTTTGTTGTATTTTGGATGTGTGTTTCCTCGACTGATAGAAACACAAATTTTGTGAAGAAAATTGTTCTGTATTGTTCTGTGCGTGTGCGTGTCTCATTACAAAAACAACCAACAGCACCCAGTCATTGCCCAATATGAAAACTACACTGTTTTCAGCATTTATACTGTTTCCATGTAAACAGAAATTATTTTCAAAATGCTGCTGTGTAAACACGAAACGTTTCAGAAACAAAAACGATGCTTGTAAAGAGAGGCCTTAGTTGCTTATATGTGGCACTCGCTGTTTTGGTAACATAGGGATTTAAGGAAAACATCTTTTACCTCTTGCATCCGTTTATTCCTGAAGCATCATGTCAACAGCTTTTAACAGGAGAATCTTCCGGGCTTCCTTTAGTTAAAACGATTATCTTCTGGATTGAAATGAATCTATATGTTTGGTTTGATCAGTTTCGCTTTAAAATAGCCATTTTGTGAGATGAGTTGGTTTGAGCTTGTTGCCTGAGCATATTTACCAATTTGCCACTTGTGCTCGTCACAGTTAATATCAGTAGTGAAATAAACTTTTTAATTTAAATGTAGTGGCCGATACATTGTTTTAGCTTTACAAAACAAGACACGTTTGCTCCAGACATCTTAATATGTTATAAAGCATGTTTGGTTTTGACTGTGTTTTATTTTTTTTTGGAGGGGGGGGGGGTGTACGGTTCTTCTGAACGTGCGTGACTGGGCGCCATCTTGGCTCGACAGAGCAGAACTGGACCGCAGCCAGGATGGCAGATGGTTGCTTGTCTGCAGGGTTTGGATTCCTACAGGGTCTCTCATACGGCAAACACAGACAACTGGGTGGGAGAAGATGGTGCCCGGGTGAGAACGCTGCTATTTATTGCTTTCCTCTGTCTCTCTCTCTCTCTCACCCTGTTCCTCTTCTTTCTTATTCTCATTGCATTTTTTTTCTGCTTACATTATATGCCCTCCTCCTTTTTTAGCATCATTTACAGTTTTACTGCCCACTCCTTCATGTTTTTTTAACACTATCTCTCACGTGTTTCTTTCCCTTTCAAATAAACAAACAGAATATTGAAAATAAAGAAATAAGCGAAACATCTGTTTGCCTTCCCATACTCTTTTTGTTTTTTAGATGACATATTTTCCGCAATATGAATTAAAGCAAAAAATGTGTCAAGTTCAACATAAATAATGTGCAAAATGATGTCAGGATTGAGAAGATTTGTCTCCGTGGTTTGCATTCCCATAGCAGAACATTTCCATTTTAACTAGATTTTGCTGATGCTCTGATTTGGAGCATATGCAGTGTGACTGTGGCTCTGCTTTAAATGTGTGTGTGACAGTCACGTCACTGAAACAGGGCACAGATGATGTGATTCCTAACTTTGCTGCTGCCTCCTAAAAAAAAAAAAAGAAGAAGAATATGTTCTGCCTAACAAATGGATATAAAGTACAATGAAGAAGTGCTGAGCACTGAACCAGGACTTACATATATATGTTGATTTAGAGGAAAGAGAGTATTTTAGTTCGATGCACAATAATCAGAGCAAGAAAACCGTCACTGTTCTTATAGCAGGATGTCTGCAGTTTCCTCATTATAACATTTTTTTTTGCATTGCTCTTTTGTGAGTCTTCATTATCCCCCACAGTCTTCCTCACCTTCCACATTCACCTGCTTTAAAAAAAAAAAAAAAAAACCTTTTTACTGTATTTCTACCATTTTCCATCCTTTTTCTTCATCCCTCCGTCTCCTTGGACTCCATCAAATCCAGCTCAGCCTCTCTCATCTCTCCCCGCATCCCATTCTCTGTTCCACATCTCGATCTCTCTCCTCCCGGAGCAACAGTATGTATACACGCCGTTGCCGCGGCAACCGGAGGAGGCCACATGAGCGGGTGGATGAACAAAAGACCCAGAGACCCTCATCCAGAGAGCGAGAGAGAGTGAAAGTGAGAGGGAGAGAAGGAAATTCACATTTCATTTTTAGGCGAGGGGCTCGGCGTGTGTGTGTGCGTGTGTGTGTGTGTGTGTGTGTGTGTGTGTGTGTGTGTGTGTGTGTGTGTGTGTGTGTGTGTGGAATGAGGAGGAGGAAGGAGAAGAGGGAGGGTGGATAGCGTAGGTGAGGGTTCATAAATGAAAGAGAGAGAGAGAGAGAGAGAGAGAGGGAGAGCAAAAGAGAGAGAGAAAGTGGGAAAGAGAGAAAGAGAGAGGGGGAAGGGAGATATGGATAACAAAGCAAAAAAAAAAAAGAAAGAAAGAAAAAAAGGACTTTGGTGAATATCTAAAAAGCCTTGTCTTTATACATCACTTAAAATCATTTTAAGGGGAAGACGATTAGATGTGATTTCATTATTGTTCGTTTCGGAATCATTTACTTTAGTTTGAGATGATTTACTGCAACATTTGTTTGTGTGAATACATTTGAGTAATACATGAATTATGGCATGTTTTTTCTTTTTTTTAATAGTCATGCTTACATGTAGCACCAGAAAGCAAACGGTTGCACGTTTTTCCAATTCATTTAAATTCATTTTATTTCATTAAACATGGAAGGGGTTGGGGGATTTTAATGAAATGCTGCATTTTAATGAAATGCAATAACAGAAATGGAAAAAAAAATTGTCTGAGCTTGTGTTGGAATAATGTTACTACAAACCATGATGTACTTGGTATGAGAGGCGAGCACGCTAGATTAATAACCTTTGTAACAAATAACCACTTCAACACAATCAATTCAAAGTTCAACAACTTCTTCAGATGAGACACATCAAGGTACAATCGTGACCCACGGGGTGAAATGCAGTGTGTGTTATTATTTTAGTTTCTGGCTATTTACTGGTAAATAAAATGTTTTGTTTTCATCTTTGTATTTCCTGAAGATTATTTTGTTTTCAAGGATTAGAATTTCAATTGCTTTTTTCAAATCAAAAATTCAGAGAAACACAAAAGCGTGCCTCATGAGGAACAGTCTACAGAATTGAGTTCAACTCATGGTTTGGCAACAGTTTGTTTTATTTATTCTTTTTTTTTTTTTTTTTTACTTGTACCTTTGGGATTTCATGTTTTATTACCTCTGCTGCTCGTCTTTTACCGAAGGCTGTCATGGTGAGGATGACTGTAAATCGAAAAACCATTATTACGACGGAGGGGAGAGACGGGCACTGCTCTGCATTTATTGTGGGCGTGAAGTGCTTTTAGCGCATGTTACTCTGTTGTCTGGTTCTCTATTTTGGTTTGAAATAAAGACGAAGGCGCTATTTTCACTGGAAAATAGGATTCTGACCCTTTTTCATCTCCTGAAAATACCCTTACATCCGTAATATGATAAAGTATAGGGCAGGTGACATGTGTCTATCCATCCTTCGCTATGGTTGAAGGCAGGGTGCACAGCAAATACAGACAATCACATTCAAAGTCACCAATTTGGAGTGTGTGAAAACTTGTATACTTTGGGAGAACATGCAGAAAATAAGACGGATTCAAAAATATCACCTTCTTGCCGAGAGGCAAAACTGCATAAACGTCACCTGAAACCTTAATCTTAAACCTCAGAAGGAGCTGATTGGTGCGGTAAGTACGCTCACAACAAACCTTTTGGACTTCTGAAGTTGATTGGTAAATTGCATATATTAGCGGATGCGAGTGTGGTTATCTGTCTCTCTGATGAGACCGATAATCTGATGGTCTGTCTTCAGTCATAATCAGTTGGGATCGACTCCACAACTCTACAACACAGAAGTGGAAAAAAACATTGTTGGCGATAGGTGGATTGATTTCAAGAAAGTACCAACTGTGTGTCTGATAAGTGTCCAGCAGATGTACATTTGTGAGATTATTACAAATGACTTGCGTCTGTCTTATTGATCAACCACTGCAGCAGACCAACATGGTAACAGGATATCCTGATCAGTACTGACTCAACTTCTGTTCTCAGTAAGAAATTAAGGTTCTGTAATGGGTTCTAATTAGTTAAATCCCATAAAATAGACTATTATGTAAAACCATTAGACTCGCAACTGAGGCAGTTGTAGGCAATAAATGGAAAGTTACCATTATGTTTAAAGTTAAAAGCCTTCTATTTCCAGACATTGTGCAGATTAATCACGTCACACATTCTCTTCTATTCAGATGAAGTAGATTGAATCCCCTTTAACCACGTTATCTGAACAACATATAAGAAGGAACCATTTAACAAAGAGAAACTCGATATGCTCATGTTAATCAAACGTAAACTGAACAACTGCTCAGTTGGGTTTCTTTTTGGGTGTCTGGTGGGCTTTTACTCACTCTTTCATCAGAGATTCAGTCATTATCTCTTGCAGTTGAATGCAGTAACAGTTTAGAGATTGTCAGGAGTAGAAATAGAAACACATTGGTCCAATCTTTCTAATTGAGGTGTAGTGGTTTAGGATCCTGCAACATAACAGAATCAGAAGATAATTTCCATTAAGATATATATATATATAATAATCCCTTTACATTAAATATATCCTCTCATGTTCCTCTTCAAGGCTTTCCCCCCCCCCCATTTGTAGTTAAAACAAGAAAATTCTTGTATTTCCGTCAGGGTCTCTGACTGCATTGCTCAGATGATAATTATGTCGTTACCCTTGTTGTTTCTCATTCTGAACAAAGGAGCAAGCATTCAGTAAGCCTCACATATTAAGTTGCATTAACCTGATAATAATTAGAAACGAGAAGTCACTCCTGGGAAAATGTCAAATTCATTTAACACTTCAAGCCTTTCCCTCATTATTCTTTACTGTTTTTCATTAACATTGTTCTTGAAGGTGGTGTGCATCCATGCATGAAAAGTAGTACAACAACTTTGTTAGTGGGCTCATATGCGGAGGAGGCTATCTTCTGGATGTAACTGATTCAGTCATGACAACTTACCTCTGTCAATCAGCTATAAAACTATTAACCTTTCGGGTCTATAATTAACTGCGGAAGGCAAACGTGCACCTGTTTATGTAAGTAAATGTAAAGAACTCGACCCCCTCGCAATTCAGATAGATGGACCCTTCAGGGCACTGGAGAGTGAACCATATTCAATTATCCTGCCTATTAAAACCAGTCGTGTGTGCGTGTGTGAGTGTTGAAAGAGGACAGCCTTACGCAAATATAATTACGCCAATTAAACCATGCTGAGGCCTTGGAGGGGGATTTGTGTTGAAAGACTGGCAGCAGTTGTTCATATGTGCCACTGGGTATGGAGCCGCTTCCTGTGTGTGTGTGTGTGTGTGTGTGTGTGTGTGTGTGTGTGTGTGTGTGTGTGTGTGTGTGTGTGTGTGTGTGGGTGTTGACAATCAGGGAACACTATTCTTCACACCCCTACCTCCATCCCCCCATCGACACCGCCATCGCCCCATCCCCCAAAGCTTCCCCATCTGTCTTCGGGGACTTGAAGGAGCTCAAAGGGAGAAGCTTGGGAGTGTTTGCAAGGAAGAAGGAAGAAGAAGGAATGAGCACACGGAGGGAAACCCTGGGCGGCAAAAATAGATGGGAGGAAGATTGATTGCTTCCTGAGAACAAATCAAATGCCTCGGAAAATATGGTGGCGACATCCTTGTATTATCATGAAATGATTGGGCAGCTACTCCAGGAAAGAAATGGATTTAAAATATTCAAACTTGCCTCAGATCAAATATGCTGTGATGTCCACATTTCCATCTTTAGCAGTTGGAGACCAAGCACATCCTCTGTCCAAATTCTAATCTTGTTGTGGTTGTTGAAATTTCAAAAAAATGAAATGGCAAGGCGTCCAGAAATGAGCCTTGGGGTACATCACGTATTATTTCATGGATTCCTGAAGAGCATGTATAAATAATTACAGTACATTTTCTTGCGGTAAGGCAGGAGCGGAACTATTCAGAGGCAGCGCCAGAGACGCCGCCGTCCAAGTGAATAAGTCTGTTTAGAAGAATTCATCGGTCCTACCGCCGCCCACTTGAGGATAACCAGGCATGTGTAACTGGGAGGAGGCCTGAGGTCGGCCCAGGACCGGCCGGAGAGATCCGGGTTTGGACTGGGAGCAGCTTGACTTCCTCCCAGAAGGGCTGAGAGGAAGCTTCAGGGGACCGAGATGTCTGGGCTTCTTCGCCGCGACAGGGACCAAGCAGGGTGAAGATGGATGAACAGAATTAGTCTTTTTTCTCTCGAGTTTTTCACCACTGCTCTTCTAAAACACGTCTGTCTCAAGAGTGCAATTGTCGCTTTGAAAAGAGTCCATTAAAGCGTTCGGAGGATTGTGTCTAATAGGCGGTGGGGTTTATTTGTGTTGTTGTGTCAGGTGTGTCCCGGCTGTCCTGCTCTGTGGTGATTGCTGCTTTCCTTTAAGGGATTGTTGTCACCTGGGTCTCATTAACTTTTCACTCTCTGTTTGTATAGAACCAATGTGCTTTCTGCTGTTGCTTTGTCGAGTTAATATGTCAAATTATTTACCTTAGTTTATGATTAGATCTTGTTTGGTTTTAACCAGCCATTCATCTTGTGCGTCTTGTCCTGGTTTTAAGTTTTTTTTCCCTCCATACCTTCTTAGTGCAGTTACTAGTAAACAATTCTCTACTCTAAATATTATACACTGTTTCTCATGAAGTTTTGCTGGATCCCGATAAGGACAAAATCATTCAAACTGGCCATTTTGGAGCAGATGGACTTTCAAATCAATGCGGACCGAGGCTGTAAACCACCGATAGTGATGCTTTGCTAAAGGGTTGCTGTAATTGGACCAATCTTTTTGAACATCAGTACTTTATTGCCGCTTTCCATTTGCTTCAGACCTTAGAATTCTGGCCCGTATTTAATGTTGCAGGGGTGAAAATAATAAGACTTGCCCTCTTTAGATCTGTATCCTGGGGGTAAACTTGGGGCAGTGCCAAGAACCTTGAGTTATGTCTTCGAGATGCTGTGGGCGGTGTGAAACATCAGCATAATGTTGTTTTACAGCACATAGAAGTTATTTGACTCACGTCTCTTCAGTCTTCTGCTGCCTTTGCATATGAAATGACATCATTCAGGAACAGCTAGACCATGAACAACACTAATGAACAATGTTTTCTGACTTTCAATGCTGCGATCAACTTTATGCAACAACCAAGAATTAATATTCCAAGTTATCTGTGCAATGAAGCAACAGCTGAGAAAATCCGATTGCCGTTTGTGTGTAATGATGTTACATTTCTGCTGTAAATGACCATCAATATTAATAAAAAAACAAAAAAAACAATGTACTGGTTTCAGAGGTATTACGGTAGTAGGATAGTAGACATTTTTTTGGCCTTTTTGGACCAATCAAAGCTTCTCCTCAATATTATAATACTGAGATTATTTCAAACTAAAAAGTACAAAAAAACTACTCTTGTTAATGAAAATGACATATCATTCCTTTTTTAAAATTGAATCTGGTTTATTTAAGTCCTTGTGTTGGGGAAGTTTCATCAGACTTTGGCCCTAAAGAGAGTGAGGAAGACATGTTTACATTGATCGAAGTTGAAAAATGGTCAAATATGTAAGACATGAAAAGTAAATATATACTTTTCAAGTTAGAAGTTAAGAGACCTGGGAGTAAAAAACGTATTACCTTGTCAGATCCTGAGCATTCAATCCCATTTAAAAGTTCTATCCTTCTTTGTCAGTTTCTTTCACTCGCAAGACTTTACCGTCAAATCCTTGTAAAAAAAAAAATGAAAAGAAGTGTCAGAACCTAATCCCGGATGATTCCTTCTCATTTTGTGCTGAAAGAAATCATCAGAATGAGATGACACGTTCGCAGCAGCGACTGACTGCCTAAAGTGATGTGATTCTCTGTGACGTTTACTGGTGATTTTTCCACGTGTTTGTCTACATTTTTCTCCCCATGACAGGTCAGCGTTCGGTACGTTTCTCCGCCCCGGGGGTAACACGGGCAACCGAGCCTGTCAGGTTCAATCTACCCCTCATAGACTTACCTGTTCGTGCAATCAATAGAGAAACAAAGGGGAGATTTTTCTGTTTTTTTTCCCCACAACGGTGTCAAAAAGTGTTTCTATTCTCGCCTCAATGGCGGACAACCTGTGATCACGACACACTCGAAGTAATTATGTCTCCAACGGGAGCTGCCACTGCGGGTTGACGTCAACCAGCACGGTGACGGCGCCAGACACACCAAACTGCACTTTGTATAAAGTGATCACATGCCAGCCGCCGGAGCACACTCCGGTGTAATTCACAGCGTGATGAGATCAGACTTGGTTCGGGTCACAGTGACTTTCGTGATTTACTGATTTGGCGGGTTTTATTATTTAGATGCTTTGTAGAAGTCACGGTCAATGACAGACTTGGGAAAGCTTTTACTGGGCATTTCACATACAATTATTATTTGTACCAACTTTCCCTCTGTCCACTTTTCATCTTTTTTGGCCTTTCAAAGGTAGCCCATCATGAACCAAGACATGCCAAATACTAAATAAATAACTAAATAACCCTAACCCTTTCTTCATTTGGCCATCAAAGATTTTTTTTGTCTACACTGAAAAGGAAAACGCTGTTTTAGTAGTTTTGGACATTTCTTCACCTTCAAAGAGAATCAGCCAAAGAATTGCAAAGAGGTCTTTGTTTTTTGTTGTTTTTTTTTTATATTCTTGCCCTCATTTCAAGTATCTTTTCATGTAGCATTCTGAACAAAATCCCCATTTATCCTACACTGGCCAGTCAACGAGCCAACTTTCTTCTGACACAATCTGTTGTACCGTCCATCTTTTTAAGACCCGTCCTTAAGAAAAAAAAAAAAAAAAGCCTGCTTTCTGTGACTTGGACAGCTTCCAAGAATTCTCTCTTTGAACAGGACTTGACCTGCCAGTGTGCAGCTTCAAGTGCATGTAATTTGACACCAGCCTCATTGTCTGGTTTACAGCTGCTCTGCATGTCGCAGATGGTGATACTGGCAAATACGGGGCCGCATCCATTTGTGTGAATGTTAAACAGTCACAACCACAAAGTGACTTACAATTATTTGACACATTTGATAACGGGAGCCTTTACTGACTGCCTACAACGTTTTGTAGGATGAGTGACGCGGAAGATCAGCGCACTTTTTTCTCACAATTCCAGTTAGACCCCGTTTACTTGACGGTGATTGGCTGCACGCATTTAACAGGACGTCCATTCAGAGCAAGTGAACTCTCAAACTTTCTCCTGGAAGACGATCCGCCGTCTCAAACTGTGGCACTGCAGCCATTGGTGAAACACAAACACACATATCATTCCAAACGTTCTGTGTTTCCTCGTTTGGCCCGACTTGTCTTTCTGTTTGCAAAATCGAAATCCAGCCAGATGAAAACTACCCAGGTTTTTGTTATTTCAGCAGCAAAATGGTCTCATTGTTAAATTGTTGTCACAATGAAATGCATTCTCTGAAGCTTGAATGAAACAGAGCCAAGGATAGTTGTTTTTTTTGTTCCCCTCCACAATTTCAAATAAAACTCTTTAAACAGTGAGGCTGACTAGCTTTTGGACTACATGCACACACACACACTCGGCAGATTGTGGACACAGAGGAGGAGAAGAAGCGTTAGACATGCAGTCTGAGTCCCTTTCCATATTGGATGAACGCCCCCCCCATTTTTTTTTTTCTCCTTAAAAGCGACTCACAGTTCAATAATATATCCTCTACTCTCATACAGTATTTAAAGAACATATCATTTATTTTCTCTGCTCACTTTGCCAGCTCTATTTTGGGCATGAAGACGAACGTAACACTCTCCCCTCCTCCTATGTAAATCAGTCAGTCAGCAGATGCTAAGGAGGGACAGATGCCACTCTCCCTCTCCTCCCTCTGGTTTGCCCGTCTCTCCTTCTTTCACCCCGTGAATTCAATCTTTGAAATGAAGGATCCGTTGTCATGTGAGCGTGTGACACCCAGCAGGATACGTCCCTCTTCTCTCCTCTCCTCCCACTTCGAACCTGTTCTCCATCCTGATAGAATTATTAAGCCACATTCACAATGCTGATTACTGAACCGTGCCACTCTCTCTCTTTTTAAAAGAAAAAAACGAGATCTCAATATGTTGCATTTTTTTATACAAGCAATTTTATTTTCCCATCAGTCGGACAACCACTGCTTGTTCCTCCTCAGCCGTCTCCAGTTTCTCTCCCTCCTTTATCGAATCACTTAAGGGAATGTTTGCAGTGATGAAAGGGAAAGGCTGATGAATCAGTGAATATGATGAAAAGACATTATGAAAACCCATGTTTCATGTTTTACTCGTTCACCAGTCGAAAGAGCTCATTAATGGAAAACTCATGGACACATGAGGTCAGGCAACGGTGAACTCACATGGCTTTAAATCTTATTCCATTGTTTTTGGAATTCAATCTTCTTTTTCTTTTAAATGCAGAAATGAAAGGATTGTTTTATGTATTGCGTCTTTGGTATTTTGTGATCGACAGAATGTAAGAAGCATGTGAAATGGAAAATCAGATGATGGGAATTCGATTATGGCCTTTTACACACAAAACATGCAGCTTCTTCAACATGTGACTACGGGTTCCAAATACCCCAGGCGGGGATTCATCAATCCTCAAAGTTAAAGTCGGGGGTACAAAAGCATACACAAAAACAACAAAACAAAAATAGGCAGCTTCCGTTGTCCTTTTCATTTTAGAAATGTTTTGCATTTAAATGGCAACGTTTTGAATTTTACGTGGAAAATCCCTGAAAACGATGTAGCTTCCGTGTTTGACCACTAGTGGGTGCTGTTGGTTGTTTTTGTAATGAAACCATACACATGCTAGCAGAGAACCATACATTGTGAACATCAACAATGGCGAGTAAACGGACATTTGGAAAGTGAAGTCTTATCCTGCAGACGCTACTGCTATCATGACAACAGTCAATAAGTGGCCGATCAGATGCCTGAGGGGTTGTTGGAAAAACTATTTTTAGAGGTGCAGTGAATGATTAGAGAAAAAGGTGAAAATAGAGGAAGTTCAAGTTTTCTTTCCCTTTTTTCTTAGGGTTTCAATTCAGCGGGGGGCAGCTCTGTAATCAGCAAATCATAATCGCCTGCTATCCATACTGGTACTGAAGTGACTTCAAATAAGTCAAATATAAAGACTAATATATCAAATTCACTGACGCTTTCACCCAGAACAAAAAAACTCTATTCACACTTTATGTTCAATAAGACTATTTTTCCTTTTCTTTCCCTACAAAATGCCAGAAGCGTCCCTCCAGTTTCCACATAGGATTTCCAGTCGCTGCAGAGCACTGCTACACGTGTGCGCACTGAGAATTATTTCATCAGTGATGTATAGAGAGCAATGTAATCTGTGTAATCAGCCGCTGAATCAGCTGAATGAATTAATCTTTTTTTTTCTTCCACGTAATCAGCAGCTCCTCTCCTTTTCTACGCTGGCTGCTGTGTAATTACTCCAGTGTAATCGCATACAGTCTGGCTGCAGTGTGATTTTTTTCTCCCCTCCTTCCTCTGAATGAATGAGTAAGGCTTAACGTACAAACTATTTTTTTTTATTCAATATTATGACAGTGTTTTTGCATGTTCTGTGAATGAAAATGTGAAGTTCTTGATTGAAAGAGAGAAGTAGAGGGTTATATTATAAATTCCACCCATATATGGGGAACTTGCAAGGTGTCATGTGAATTGAGTATTTTTCCAAATTTAAATAGGTTTAATTAACATTTTTAGTTTAATACCAAACTCAAAGTTGCTTCACTGTGGTGACAGCGTTGAAACAGTTTAATATGCCTGACTCCACTACTGCCAAAGATTTCGACTCCCTCCAACAATGAATGCTTTGACACTGAAAGGCCTTGAACATTTTCAGCAGAGCGATGCTGAAATGGGAGTATTCCACATCTGCTGGAGCCCACATTGTAGCGCCGATATAATGCCAACAGCGAGAGAAAGAGAGGGGGGAAAAAAAAACAAAACAATAAAACCTAGCCCCAGTCGAAAAGCTGCTCACTGTAAAGGAGTTAAATCTCTGTGCTATCAGCCATCCACAGCAGTTTTCCTCCCAACACTGCGGGGAACTCTGCGTACAAGTATGTATCAGCAGAAAAAAAAAAGATCTTCCATGAAATCTGCCATTGTGATGTAACTTCAATGTCACTCCTCCCGTGTTACAAGCTCTTACTGTACAAGCACACTGCCTGCTAATGATGGACAGTGCAGCGGCCCCTCCCCCTTCGCTTTTAACTCAAGATGTCTTTTCTGCATGAGTCTGGATCAAAACATGTTGTCGAGAGCAAACAGAGGCGCAGTCTTATCACTTGTGAGGTCAAGGTTTCATCGAGGAGAAACAGTGACCCCGATCACCTATAAGTAAACATCCTGTCACATGTCCACTACGACCATGTGGTTATTGTCATTTTCCTTTAAAAACGTGTCATTTAAATAACTAGGAATTTAAGGCAGAGACTTGTAAAAACACCAGAATCTGAAAATGTTTGGTCATCAACTCGTTTTATTTCTAAAAAAAGAGACAGGCTTATCTGGTGATGCATTGTCCTCCAGCGGTTTGGACGTCTCGGAGTGGAATAGCCTCGTTTTGTTTGTACGCCACTACAATGAAAGTCTGAATCACCACCTACACAATAGCAGCAGAGAAAATCATGTTTAGTGGAGGAGAAAAAGTTGGCAATGATGTCGAAAATTGATGTCTGTGGCACAAAATATACTCTGCAATTGGTTTGTTGCTCATTGAGGAACATAGACAAACATTTTTTTTTATTAGATTTTAACCATTTACTAATGTAAAAATTCAGTAGGCCTATGTTAATGCTGGCTGTGAAGTGGCTCCACATAGTTGTATAAATTCCCCTCTGATGGCACCGTGTCTGTATACACAACTACGACGAGTGAAAATGCAACTTTTTCTAAACCGCTCCGAAGATGAAACTTTTCGAAAATGTTCCGACGACATGTTTTACTTGATAAGAAATCTTGAAATCAGATTTTGAAATCTAGATTAAAGATTATACTGTAAACTCAAGGACTAAAAATGAGTTAAAAAAAAAAAAAGCCAAATTCCCTTCTATCATGTCTAAAAGTAAACTCTTTTGACTCTTAATGAACTTTTCTGAAACGAAAACGTAAAAAACGATGCGTTTTCACTCTTGTAAACGAGACCTTAGTTCATGTTGTAGGTGTTTATCCACTGGTACTAACATGTCGCTTGCATGAATCTTGTGTTTGTAATTCATCCACTCCTCAAAATATTTGCATTCTTACTCTTTTTAGCCGGCATGATACGTTGAATTTCCTTCTTTAGGTTTATAAATATTCACTAGACGTTGAGGCACCTCATTACGATGCCCCCTGGTGGTCTCACACTGGAGGTTTACGAGACATGGAGACCCCCATAAGGGGGACAGGGTGGCCCGGGCTATAAACATTTCTATTTGAATTATTTCCAGAATTATCCATCATGCATTGTAAAAAGAGTTCCTCCGTTAGAAATGTTATGTAACGAAAACAATCAGGAACAAAGTGTTCTATGCTTCACACGCTGCTGCCACACCTGTAGATCAGACGATTCTAACCAGCCCAACGCCTCAAGCATCCGTTTTTAAATGTGCTTCTTCTTCTCCGTCTTCCCTCTCCGCACCCCCACATTCCCAATCCTGTTCTTCAAATTTCTACGCTGTGAATCAGAGAGAAAGAAAAAAAAAAACATTTTTTTTTTTTTTTTTGTGTGAACACTAGTCATGTATTACCGTCACAAGCGAGCCGAGGAGCTTCACTTTGTGCCGAGCACTTGTTCCTTCAATTAGATCCCAGCAGGGCGGAGGGGTACAGCGTCGTACTCGCCCCGGGGCGCTCTCCTACTCGCCGCTTCTCCACGCAGCAGGAGTGGGTTAACAGGATTAAGGGGACGTGCGTTGGATTGGGCGGGAACATGGAGTACGTTGGCGGCGGCGGCGCCGTCGTGGTATGTGGCGGGATGATGCGCGGAGAAACTCAACGTATTTAGGTCAAATCCCCCCCCCGCCGCCCCCCCCAACATAAATGGCATACATTAAACACACGCAACCAAATGTGGGGGGTGCTATACAGTTCAAACTGAGGAAAGTACGATGGATGGATCGATGGATAGACGCACGGGGCCAGAAAGACTGACACGGCTAAGAAGATGGCTAATGGTGCTGCTGGTGCATCTCGATGGTGCATGTTGATGAGGAGCTTGAGTCCTGGTCATAAGGGAGCTCATGTTGGCATAATCTACTTAATCTGATTGAGGGCAGATTCATCTTCACAGACTCAATAATTGATAGCACCATCTGCTGTGGAATCAATCTCCCAGAACATAACACGTAAGGAATTAGGTTAGAGTAATGCCCGGGTAATTACAATTTACCTTTGTTTGTTAAGAGGAAACCCGGCGCCGGTTGGTTTATGCATGTTGGACGCTTTTCTTTCGACCTCGCCAAAGCGGGGAGAACGTTGGCCAGAGTTCATGGGTTTGTTGAGATGCCGGTTCGCTCCAGAAGTGATGAAGTCAAATGAAATGGATTTAATCTCAGAGAGATTAGTAAATGGTCCAAGTGGAGTAGATCTCAGGGCCCCAAGGAGTCAAGAGGCCTCATTTATCCCAGAATTAAGATTCATGCTTGCAGGGGAAAAAAAGCAACACAAGCGCAAACAACATATATATTTAAACTGAAGACCTTCAGAATAGGAAGCCAATTTTTTACAAAATTGAGAACGAACAAAATAATCACACTTGAGATGAAAGCAGTGGCATTGCAGCTCTAAACAAAATGACCTAAATAAAATGTAAAAATTCCAAAAAAGGCAGCTAAAACAACTAAATGTCACTGACACAAAGACTAAATCAAGAATGAAAATGTAACTTTTTGAAAACAGCTGCCAAGAAGGACCTTTTTGGAAACGCTCTATCTCTGTCTAAACAAGGGAAAAGTCCATTTTTCTGAACCGTTGCTACTGCGTGTGCGCGCCACGGCCATAGTCAATACTTCCGCTACACAAGCGCGAGTAGATGGATGTCCAGTCCATATTCACCTGGGGCTTGGTAGTTTTATAGTTGACCATCTCTGTCCATATCAACGTCCATTTACGTGACATTGTTAATGTTTATGGCGTATTATTCTCTGCGCATTGTGTGGAGTTTCCTTAGAAAAACAACCAACAGCACCCACTAGTGGCCCAACATGAAAACTCCATAGTGTCTCTCAGTTCTGTGTGAACACAAAACGTTTCTGAAATGAAAATTCAAACACGATGGATTTTCACTTGAAACGGGGCCTTTGTTTATTTCTTTATTTAACTTTATTCTGCACATAAACACCACCAGAACAGTGGCTCAACAAGCGTTGGCTTATTTATTTTCTGGACTTTAGACTTTAACTGAGCCATACAATAGACTATTGCGTGACATAGCACAGACTTTTATCAAGCAAATGAGACATATAGTTAAGATTCCACACACTCCAGATACAAAAATCACAAAATAATAGCAAAAGCAATGTGGATTGTTAGTTTGACTGTATATTCAATATGCAGACGTAGATCTGATGTGTTTTCTGGCATATGCATGGCGTGCGTGTTACTGTGGAGCTGCTGCTTCTGGCTGGGAGGCCTTGAGCGTCAGCTGATTGGACTTAGTGGTATTCAATTGGAGTGACCGGCCTCTGATGAATAGCTCCGTGTTCGTCTTACAAAGCACTTTGGTTTCTTTGAAGGGGGAGGCTAACGATTATATTTCAGCTCAACGGCTACGCCACAGACGTACAGGATAATTATAGCCGAAATTATCCCTTTAATCAGACAAGACTTTTAATAGGATATCGTGTGTGTGTGTGTGTGTGTGTGTGTGTGTGTGTGTGTGTGTGTGTGTGTGTGTGTGTGTGTGTGTGTGTGTGTGTGTGTGTGTGTGTGTGTGTGTGTGTGTGTGTGTGTGCAATCCTTCCCTGTTTGAAAAGCTGACACGATGGTAAGATATCAATTATTTACTTGTTGTACACAATCAAGCCATAGGAAACACATGGGTGAACACACACACACACACACACACACACACACACACACACACACACACACACACACACACACACACACACACACACACACACACACACACACACACACACACACACACACACACAAACACAAACACGCCCCTGATGACTGCACGCCGACAAATACCTGCAATGTCTCACACATGAAACATGAAACACTCTGATCACTGCCAAAAAGCCACTCTGGTATGTATAGACTGTGGTGGCCTGTGGGGTGACATAAATGCGGAGAGATTAACTTCATTTAGTCATAACATTTCTGGGATTAGTCTTCTATATATATGAGGAAGAGAAAAATAATATCCAAAAATTCCACTGGTGTTCTTATTGAAAAAGCCGAGCAGATTCTTTGAAAATTATAAATGTTTTTTTTTTTTTTCTCCTAATGTTTCTTAACTGCAGCCCTGATCTTGACCTCTTCTTTTGTGTCATCTTGACACGGCTGCTCTGTTTAGCGCAAGATAATAAGCAGAGATGACATCACACAAAACACTTGTATTCGCTGAGCCGCTAAGCGAAGCCAAACTGAATGAAAACTGCAATCAAAGCTTGATGAAGGGTAATTGCAGCCATTCACCTTGGAGGCCAAATGAGACTGAAAGCGTTTACCTCAAGTGGCCGCGCCGCTCGGCGTTCGATCTCGGGCAGGTTTCCCGCGAGCCGCCGGTGCTGGAGATTGAGATCAGAGCTTCAAAGGTAGAATTGAAGTTTTAACTTCTTTTTTACACATCCGGGGTAGGGACTGTTTGCTCATTGTCCTACAACAAAGTGAGCATGGCTGTATCATCGGCAGGCTGAGCTGGTATCATAGGAATACATGCCAAGGCTGTTGGGTTAATTAGTTTTTATATGCATATTTAAAATAATTCTCTCACACCAGTATACAAACGAGAGGAGCAAGTTTAGAAATGCAGAATGTATTTTCGTCATCGTTTTTTCACTCTGTTCTTTTGTTTTTTTTTCAGGTTTGACACAATTTACTGAGAAAGTGGTCCTCACATATCACACTTTTAACCTCTGGAGGACTTTGTGCCATTCACACCCTCCCGATCGCTTTTACGCTTCACTGTATCAGTCAACGTTTGCGTGTCATTCACACCACAGGTAAAAAATAAATGCCCATTTCCATGGATCGTTTGGGGCGGAGCGAAGCAAGTCGAATGCTACGAGCTGAGCGTTGATCCAGATCTGTGGGCTTACCTGGGCTCGGTACGGCAGTTCAGGCCCGCCACCTCCATCCCTCCCGTCTCCACCCCTCAGTAAAACAGCAGAATCCATTGTCGGAGGATTAGTGGGAAAAAAGGTTTTGGGCTGTTTGTTCCATTTCCTCCTCAGCGGAGGTGAAACGCAGGGGGTAAATCATTTGGCGAGCAGCCAGTAGCAATACAATCAGTAAAGGAGTGGATATCTCTCGGCGGTAAGGGATTGACCCCCTCTCTCTCGTCTTGTAATCTTGTTCATGCCGCATTTTTATGCTTTTGCTCGATTGATAAAACGAGACAGAAGAAGGGGGTAAATGTGCGCCGACACCGCACAAGAAGTGGAAAGTGCGACGGGAGGCCGGGATGAGGAGGGAGAGAGATAGTGGGGCAAACAATAAGGCTCCACTACGTCTCCACTTTAATTAAGGAAATGAAAGCTGTTAACTAAATGAGTGCTTCTGCTCTGTGTTTGAGTGGATGTCTGCCCTTCTGTTCCTCGGGGCAGAAGTCCCTCGCCTTTTGTGACCCCTCCCTCCCTCCCTCCCTCCCACACACACACACACAGGATTACACAAGCGGCGACTGAGTAAGCACTGGAACAGAATTAATATCCATGCCTGCATGCGTTACTGACAGAGCAATTAGAGCAGTCACAGATTCGCCAGATTTAATGCACAGGGCCACTGACAGCATTGCCACTTTCCAAGCAAAAACCACCGTCTCCGTGTCTCCATGACATCAGAGGACAAGGTCAATGTCACGTCTGTGTGTGTTTGCCTCACGCCGATCAAGGAGCAGCTCCCACAGAAATTCTGAGCCGTGTAATCACATTTACTGGAAGGAGGTAGGTCGTCTGTCCCTTTCCATCTCTTTCCCCCGTCCAGTTATTCTTCTCGGCCGTACCCCTCCCTCCAGAACAATCCCTCCATCTCCAACCGGTGGCCTGCCGCCATTAGTCACACACACGTATTTGTGCAGAAGCACAGAAACCTTTGACCTACATGCCGCCGTCTGGGTCCTTAGCTGACACGCATGCAGGAGGAGGTGTCCACGTGGAATCACACATTTACAGACATATGGAACCGTGCAATCTGACACACACACACACACACACACACATATTGCCTAAAGGAGTGCAGGGTCACGTATTGCCGCTTCCTTACATCAGGGTTTGAATATTAATGTGCGGGGACAGATAAGCAGCCGTGGCAATCCTTTTAACACCATGCTCGTCTCTGGTTGGTGCTCGTAGTTAATTTATGACAATCTGTACGCCCAAATTATGCTAATTTCGTGTTTCAATCCAAGCCGGGGTGGGCACAATGATTTGACGGCTTCAATCATTATGACAGCATCTGTGCATGTTTTTTTTATCCTTTGTTAACCCCCTTTTTTTTTTTTTTTTTAATTATATATTTTGAAATACCATGATCCAGTACAATCCAGAAAGAAAGGCCGTTTTATATTTTCAGCATTTGCATCACCTGTCCATAAGAGGGCAGCACTCTGAAACCGTTCTATTTACTAGGAGGCCATATTTTAAGATTATGTTAAATTTACCTGGTTCATGCTTGTTTGCACTCTGATGGGATTAGTATGGTGGATATTTCCTGTCTACGCTTGCCCGTGCCAGTGACCACCTGGAGGCAACGTTGACCAAATCTGAAGGAAACAAGCCGATTTCTCAGTGGCTGACTGGCGGCAAACCGGCTGTGTCATTCATCCCACTGGCAGATGTGTTCAATGGGCAGTAAAGTGGATTATTTGGGACTAAGGAAGCCTGCACAGCATGTAATGAGAGATTGCCGTGTTATGGGATTCCTGTAGAGTTTGGCTCTTTAGAGGAAGCTCATAGCTTCAGTCATCCACAGGATGTGCTGTTTTACAAAAGGCTCCATTTATGGTTAAAGTCTGTTTGCGCTTTGGTTAATTTACATTTACTTTTTCATATATGCAATGTTTATTTAATTAAAAAAAATTTTGACTAATGGAGATTGATACATCACTTGCATGGACAAAAAAATTAACCGATAACCAATTGGATGCAGAAATTGTGTTTTTACCAAGTTTAGATCTGGACTTTCATGCAGACAGTGAGCCCATTTACATTGATTTAAAAAAATTGAATATTCAAATGATAGTAATATTTAGATCTGATGTGTTTACATGCTTTTTATAATTGATGCTTCAGTCTAATTTGAGGTTTCTTTTGAAACAGATGCATAAACAAGAACATAAAACTCAAACTCCTGTTATTTTTGAACTTTTATTTTTGAACTCCAGAAGTGCATACGTATATCTTTTTAACACATTTTTTTTACACTGTTGTAAAACAACAACATTCATCAGATGAACACGCATGGATGCACAAAGACAGTACTGGTGAGGGGAAAAAACGGGTGTGGTGACGAGATTTCCCATAACCATAAGCTTACAAAGCATCTAGGATTACGCCGTTTACATGAATACTGATATGACTTTCAGTGTGCTCATTGATAAATGTGCTCACCCTGTCAAAAAGTCAGAAGAAAGGTTTGAAGAACGCCCTCCGCTCCAACGGTCGCCGCAGCTGCCACTGATAGAGACGTCCATTGTGATATTGAATGATGTTCAGTCATTCAAAAGTCATCGGCTGTATAAAGATGAGAGACGCACAGTGTGAGGCTAATCAGCCTCGATTAGAGACGGCGCCGCTCACGTCTTGGCCCCGTTTGGTTTTCCTTTAACATCGCTGCCTCACCTTTGACCCCTGTCCTCCTTCGAGTCCTCCCCCATCTCCTTCATCAAGCAAAATCCTTTAATCCCTGCTCCTCTCTGAACCCTCCCTTTATCCTGAAGTCGGGGTACATGTCTGAACCCACGCCCCGTGAAATCGTCCGGTCAGCACTGGCAGCCGCTCCGGTTTTCCTCCTGGGGCGAAAAAGAGAGGAAGTGGGAAAAGAAAGGATTCAGGGCTGCTACACAGTCAATCATTAAAAAAAAAAAACCATTAAATGTACAGCACTGCCTCTCTATGAATACTTCCAAGGATTGAATACATCTGTTCTACGCATTATTAGGGTGGTTAAGGCTCCCAGGTTGACCTAACATCTACTGTTAATCATCTTTTCTCGAGGTGTTCCACCTCCTTATGGCTTCCAACGCACGACAGACAGGATTAAGGAAATGAGACCACATTGGGCCGGGGCCTGAAAAGACCAGAGTGGGAACTGAATCTGAACACACAAGCATATTTGCTTCAACAAAAAACATATAAATCTGTGTAATAATCTGTAATAAACTTTTTGCCTACATATTACATCTTGACTGTTAATGGTCTAGTTCTGATTCAAACACCAAAAAAATAGGTTTTTGTTTTGAGAATTCAAACTCATGAATATGGAATTTGCTCACAAATAAAATTAGATATACGAGAAAAAAAAACCCATCAATGTTAAAAAACAAAACAAAACAAAAAAAAACGCACCTGACAGCCGTGACGTCAGCCTTTACCTGCCGTCCCTGACGCTGCCTCTTGCAGAGGGCGGGGCTCGAAACGGAGCTCGCTCGCGCCTTATAACAGCACATCCTCGAGCCGGTCACCAGCCTCCATATATCACTGTGAACCCGCTCTTACGGCTTGGGATTTGCGCTTCTGAATTTCATTGGTTTTTTTTTGCTTTTTATTATTATTATTACCATTTTACGGATCTGGGACGGTTTGGATCGCGTGCAATTCCTCCAATAATCGTGGACGGAGAGCGAGCGGACATTTATTTGTAAGCTGCGGGACGAGAGGAGCGACACCGGGGCACGGAGCCGGGGCTGCGCGGCGCATCACAGCCCAGGACACCGGACATTATTCCTGCGCACACTTTTGGATTACTTTGACGCGCAGTTTGCGGTCGGAATACAGCACGGACACAACTACAACAGTGCATCAACTGCCTAGCAGCTTGTCGCTCCTCTGCTGTGGATAATAAAACGCTTTGCGCGGAGCGGATGCACACACACGTACACGCTCGCACTTCTGCGCGCTTTGTGCAGCTCTAAACGCACGGGAAACCACAAAACCTGTAGCAGAAATACAAGATCAAATATTCCTGGAGGCTTTTTTTCCCCTTTTAAATTGTTTTTTTTAAGTAAATCATCACCAACAAGGCGCTGACAGCTGAGCAGGACTGTGCGCTTTGACGCCGATCGGGATCAAGGATGAGTCGCAGCTGAAACCACGAGTTCGGGACTTTTGTCGTTAAAAATCAAAACCAGAACCACCTTCCTGGAATCAGGATGGCCCTCTGCGGTGTGATGCTGGTCCTTTCCCTGGTGCTGCTGCTCTCCGGTGGCTCCGGGGCTGCGACCCTGGGCGGACTGGGAGGTGAGTGCATCCGTGCCACGCACAGGTGGAGAAAAAACAACAACAAGTCATGCATGGTGATAAACTACACTGAAGCACGCTTTAGAGAAAAAAAAATGCCTTCTTTATTTTGGATGATGAGTCAAATGAAGTGAAAATGGGTGCACGCTTGATGAAAGGTGGCGCGTTAACAATCGCGCGTAAAGCTCACAACACATGCAAGTTTGCAGGACTTTGCATGTTCCATCATGTGAATCACCTAATCTGCAGAGATGCAAATGATACATGTCGGTTTCTGACGAAAAACAAGCCTCACACTAAAGTTCATCTCGCTCTGTGCGCGCAATCCACCTCTGCTCCGCAACCCCTTGTTTTTTTTTGTTTTTTTACGCACCCGGAGCGCGGTGCCAAGCCGCTGCCTTCTGCTTTTATTGTGGCTTGATAAATGGTGATGCTGGCGAAGCAAGCAGGTGCCAGACTTGTTCTGCTCAACGCCAACAACAAGTGCACACACAGACTGGGCAGGAACACCGGGGCCGATCCAGACGCGTAGCGGCGATTTAAAGGGACAGTTCAGTCAAAACGCGCTCTCGCGCTGGAGGGATTGACGCATGTGGGGAATTTGTCTTTTTCATTTGCCCTCCTAGTGAGAAGGCAAAGGTCAGGATCAGCGGCTCTGCAAGCTGGTAGTGATTCAGCATCTTGCTTCAATAGAAGGGATGCAGAGATTTAACGAGTAATCCAGTTAAAGCATATTTGCTTGAAGGTTCTGTGTAAAATGTTATTGGGGGATTATGTTCAGATTGAGCACAATGATTGTCCTCCGTGGTGTGTAAAATACTGAGTTACAGAGTAACAATGTTTGAAAAAAAAAAAAAGAAAGCAGACAGATTTTTGTGTGGCTGTATAAGTCTGAGCTCGGGGCTCTCTTAACAAGCTCCCTCTTTGTGCTGTGACCGTCAGGGTCAGAAGCACAGACTTGCCAGCCTTCCTGTTTTCTGAAAAAGGGACTGACACTTAAAATTGGAAACAGAACGAAAATGACAGGAGACATCCATCACAACAACATAATAAGTCACACAGATTTCGAGATGGGATTGTAGTATGTTTGAGTATCTTTGTCCCTGTTGAATGTTTTCTCTTTGTTTGCAGGTAATAACTTCCCATCTATCTCTCCATGTTCCGTGTTGTTGTCTTGCATTCCCTTTTTTGTACGTGGTGGCTGGTTATTTGTTCTTGGCCTGCTCTTTCTTTCTTTCTCTCTCGCTCTCTCTCTTTACCATGTGATGGTGTTTACATCCAGATCCAGTCAGGAGGAAAAGATGTAGATCTTGCGTCACCCCATCCACTGACCATTAGCCTGCACTCCAGTCACCTGACTGTATTAATGGGCTTTGCCCCACTGCTGCAGCGGGGCTTTATTGTGCTTTAAACCTTTGTCTTTCCAATCTGCTCGCGACCTACATCTAAATTCCTCCTCTGGGCACTTGTTTGGTGCAGAGAGTCAGGCTCATCTGCCGAATGAATGCACTGTCTGTTGAGTTCCCTCTCTGTCTCGGTCATTATGCAACAGTGGCCTATGGCACGCCAGCCTCGCAACAGATACAGTTTGATTGAGAGCCAATGAATAACCGTGAGTTGGACGGAGCAGACTGGGAAGCATTCATATGGAGGCTCTACAAAGGAGCAGAAGTGCATCAGGAGCCTAAATGTCACGCAGCAGCAGCAGTTTTCCTGCTCAATCAGAAGTGTCAGAGGCCGCATGCTGAGCGCACGGCTTGTTGTCTTGATTAAAATCACTGAAGAGTCTCACATGGGGAGTTAAACTAGTTTCAGCCCCGTCAGGGTGTGTGTCCCTGTGCCGGCGGGGCTGTGTTTTGATGAGTGAAGAAAGCATCTTACATAAGACTGTAGTTTTTGTTTTTTTTTAAGCCACTTGTTTGGTGATGTGTTTGTGTCAAGCAGGGTTTACATCTAGACGTCCTGCGTTCTGCTAAACGTACACGCAGACGGACGCTCATGTGTTTTCAGAGTATGAATTAGCATGCCAGTACTGACCGTGTGACTTTTTACGCATCACCAGAAGATCAAATGTTTTCTCTTGCTATATCCTTGTTGACATGCGTGACATTTGTCTTGCGTCAGAAGAGATGCGCTTCTCTGTCTGCCTCGTTGCACTTATGATCCATCTGCTTGTATTGTGCTTGTACAATCATAACAACTGGTGGAGTGGCTAATTAGACTGATGTGGAACTGCACTGGATCTCTGTTTATGTGTTTTGGGAGGGGAGGGGGGGGCGAGGCCGTTAAACTGCTCTGCAGAAATTACACACTGTGTAATGAAGTTACCACAAGACAGTCGGGTTTTAATTGAAAGAAGCAACAAATAAGGCTGTGTAGACATTTTACAGCAGGGGTGTCAAACATAAGGCCCGTGGGCCAAATCCGACATGCAAGAGGCTCCAATCTGGCCGAACCATCCGGCAGGGCGAGTTTGTAGAAACATGCATAATGCAAGTTTTTTTTTTTCCCCCCCGATATTTTGCAGCAGAGGGTTTCCTTAAAATGGGCTTCATGTTGAGGTTGCAGTCATTTTAAGTAGGAATTATTAGATTTTTCAAGAATACATTCTGTTTACCACAACAAAGAAAATCATTAAAGTCTAAACTTAAAAGTTTATTAGGACACTATTTGAGATGAAATGTGGCCGTTTGTATGTTTAGAAATCATTTAGAATTTAAAAGACTGATGTGTGACGTCACAGCGTGCAAAACAAAAAGGGACGTTGCCGTGAAACCGCCATGCTTTTTGCATGCGTTTCTCTTGCGACTGGATGGGAGCAGCCCCTCATCCGGTTTAGCTTTAATGCCCCTCACATGAAACTCATTAGGGTGTCGACACACATGGGAGAGTCTGGCTCCCGCTGGAGCCGCGGCCGCGCAGATCAGGGCGAAGGCAGAGAGGAGTTTTAATTTGATTAGCATGGTTAATCAGAAACTATGCAGGTATCAGAGCTTGATGTTGCTCTGGAGGCCACCCAGCAGCCACCTGCTTTCCCCCTCCAATCATTTTTTGCTGTTTGCTGTCAACAGCGGCTTAACAGAATCTCCTTGCAAGGATTTCTCGCCCCAGTGACTTTTAGTGACTCAAGATGTTTTGCTCTATTGTGGTCTCCTACTGTTTTCATGTCAACATTTGTACTTGGCTTATGTCGACGTATGTGGGAATTACATCTGACACCATCCTTTCTCCGTTTTCTGTGCGAGTATGTGTTTCGGGTGAGAGGTAGGTGGAGCTTATTAGAACTGGTTTAGCCTGTGCTTATTGTGAATTTCACATGCAAAACCTGATGCATCCCACTGAATGAGCAGGCAGAATGTATATACAAGGAAGCATCTACCACTGGCGCTCACTGATGCGTGAAAATACTACTTCCTGTGATGGTCTTTTGAACTGACTCTACCATCTGCCTCATATTAACGCTTACAAACTGGATGCGTCGGTTTATAATTTTGAAAAATGAATTGCTTTTCACTTCATCTCATTTCCATACGTCTACACTGTGATCACGGATCTGCGATCTGTGAGGGTAAACAATGTCATTTCTCCTTTATTTTAGTCAGACACAGTATTTTAATCGCTACAGACTTTGGCTCATATCGTCCAGAAACGATGAGCACTGGGCTAAAGTTTAAGCGATCGGTGTCTCAATGTATTTCATGCATCAGATCTTCTGCACTTACTAATATGTTACGCACTCTCAGATGTATATCACTTTAAACTATGCGTCTGCTGTGTTGAATTGTGCAGCCGCTGCTCGGCCGGCTGGAAAAAAAAAGCTGATTTTTCACAAACCCACGTCATATTATTAAGACATGTTGTGGCCTTTATATTCACGTGCAGTGACACACAGCGATGTTTATAAGAGAACTTGTTTTGACAAATGCCGTCCGGCGTTCTCGTGTTTGCTGCGTTTCCACATAGAAGAAGTGTCTAGGGATGAGGCCAGGAAGCTTGTAACCACTAAACCGTCTGAACCGAGCTCTGCCTGTGAGAGTACATGTGGACAACAGTAGATTATGTGGGTTTTTTTTTGGTTGGGGCTTGCGCTGTTGTCTCTCCCACTGGGGGAGCGTGACGCGCTTATGCAAAGACACGAAAACAGCTTCCTCTTTCTTATCCCTGCTTCCCATTGTCTAATCCTCCACCATTCTTCTGCAGCCTCTCATCCCCTCCGCTTCACGAAAGTGTACTCGATAGGTCCTGCTGGAGTTGGGCAGCACATAAGAACAGGGAATGCTTTTAGCGCTTCTCTCAGCTTTGATAAGCCCTCACCCCGGACGTAGCTTGAGTGCGTTCTTAAAACCTCCTTTTCCTATCTGCGGCGGCCCTCTTTGGCCGAAACACCTCAAGTGGCTGCGTGTCGATGTCTCGCTGCTTTGTTCCCCCCTCAGCTTTATTCTTCATTCTCCCTTCTCCTTTCTCATCCCACTTCATTTTTTTTTTTTTTTTATGTTCTCTTATGCTTTATGGGGCTGTTTCCCAGCTCCTGCTGTCCTTTCCATGAGAGGCACTCGGCGTGTTCAAGTGAAAAGGCAAAACTTTAGATTGTGTTTTGGGCACTCTGTGCCACTGAGATTTTTGTAAACGGCCCTCCGAGGTAGAACTTTTTGAAAACGCTCCGTCTTGTGCACAGGCTCAGTAGATGGATAATAACTACAATGGCGGCCTCCAAAGTGTCATGACTGCCAGTTCTTATTATCCTGGGACTTGGTAGTTTTATAGTTGACGGACATCATAATAACAATCCAACTTTGTTGTCTGTCCATACAAATGTCTGTTATTGTTCTCTCTACGAATGCGTGGTTTCATCACAAACAACAGCGCCAACTACTTGCCCTCACCTGTCTAACCAGACATTGTTTTCAATATGTTGCTGTGCAAACGTGAATCTTTTTTGAAACGAAAACCCAAAAGCGACGCATCTTCGTTTGAAATGTTGTCGTGACGCACAGCTTGTGCTTAAGTCTCTTCACAAAATCAAGGCACCACAACTCGTTTTTTTTTTCATTAAAACTGACTCGGGCATAAAAGGAGAGGAAAGAAGTTAATGAAAAGTGCGTAAGAGAAGTAAATTCTGAGCGGTCATTGACATCCCACTTTAAAGATTGTCTCCCTCCTTCTTACGTTGGTCAGTAAAGTTCATTAGACTCTCATACGCGTTGCCTCATAATGCCCTCTCTATGAAGCCTCGGATTCTGAGAATGATATTAGCGGCGCTCACGCACGCAGTTGTTCATGCAACACCCGCACATTGTTTGTCAATGGTCGGCCCACACAGGCATTTCTGTGACTGCGGTCTGTCCGCGTAAAGGGCGAACAGAGTCAGATGTCAAAGGTCATGCACACTCTCCCCGCCTCTCTCACGCTCGCACACGGACGAGTAACACAAGCAGATTCCCCTTCATTGGATCACCGTGATTGGAACACTTGCACTGCCCCCGAATCTGCATGTCTCATTTCTCATGTGACCCCCCCCCTCCTCCCCTAGATAAGAGCGCCGAGGCCAGTTTAACCTGCAGGCCACAGGTCAAACACATGGTAGGATGCTGTGGGTTGGACGGTGGAATTCTCCTTCATCTTGCATTCATTCATTCCTCCTTTCCTTCCTCGCTCTCACTCCCGCGCTCTGAAAAATCCTGTGAAATGTGCTGTGTCATGACATGAAGCGTTGCTCTCTTCGAGGCTGCTCAGTATTCTGGAGTTACATTTTTCATTTTGAAGGCTTTAAGCTGAAAGCGCATTAGTGTGGGGTTTTTTTTTTCTTTTCTCTTTCTTCCAGAAAGGAGTGATGACGGCTTGCAGCATAATATCATCGACTCATTGGGATTCACACCTGCTTTCTTCTCTCATCTCCTGCCTCTCCGGCCCTCTGTTGCGTGAAAATCCCATCTGATAGAAAACCAATCCTAATACTGGGAGAACCATTTTCAGCTTTCAAACACTTAACGTGCCCGCTTATAATATCAGCCACTTGTTCGTGTAAAGAGCCGCATGGTGGGGTAATTTCTAGCACTCTGGCCTCACAACATCAACCCCATTTGGGATCTGACTTTGCATGTTTTCTCAAACAGTCCCCAAAAAAACACGAAGTGGTAAAATAATACTATATTATCCAATAATAACCTTTACATTTCTTTGTTGTGGAGCTGTATATGTGATGATAATGTCTATATTTTCACGAAAACAGAAAACGTGTACCAAAAATTACGGGAAATTTAAGCCTAAAGCCAATTTTAATGAAACTTTCTGGTGCAAAATGCAGCGAAATGTCCCAAAAACCTGACGAGTTTTACAAACTCACCCTGAAAGCATGGGTTTGAGGCTAATGTCAGTCTGAAATTTGTACCATTTGCTTGGTGGCTTGGCCGGCCAAATTGGAACATCTTGAGATTTTGGCCGACAGGCTGCATGTTTGACACGATTGGCCTATAGTTAAATGAAATTGGCCCAAAATAACCCTGAATCTGATAGAGCAGGTCAAAAAGTCAATTAATGCAATTCAATTTCCTGTAAAAGTGAAACCTTTTCACTCTATATTCTTAGATAGTTAATAGAATTTGGACAGACCCAGGATCAGTAAGCATGCCTTTTCCTGCCTGAGAGGCTATGCTCCTCAATATTGCTGACTCCGGTCTATTACCCCCATCAGTCATATAAATCAGTATTGATTGTATTGGTCAGCAGCTCAAGGTGAAGTAAAACTGAAGGAGAAGCGGCACAGACGACACAGTGACGAGCAAATACAATGTGGAAGTGTATAACACTGTTAAAAAGTAATGTGTTGTATTCCACCTACACACTTCACATAATGATGTTAGACACAAAATAACAGAATTTGCTAATTTGGTGGAACCAGTATTTTCTTTCTCTCATCATTTCAGTTGAATAAACAGAACAAATCCTCTGCTGAACACTGAGAACACTGAGACTCAGCGGAGCAGCAGCAGCAGAAGATTATGTTCTGTTTATACTCAAGGGACCTTCAAGGACTGTTGTGACAGGTAACATTCACTCACCTTAAGAGATACTCAAGTACTGTACACCGGGACAAAGGTTGTGCATGTGAAATCTTGAAAAGCGAAGCTTGTTTAAGTCTTCAACAAAACACATGATACTAAAATATACTAAAGTGTTTGGGAGGCAGTTGGAGGCAGACACACGTACACACACGTGCATTAGGATGGAAAACAAAAGGCAAAGTTCACAAAAACAAGTCCCTAATTGGGAACATTTAGTTTGAAAATATAGACAAACTAAGAGATATTGATGCCATTAGACACAAAAAGGGAGAGAATAATTGATCGGTCTTGTTCAGGACAAAGCCAGCCAGACAACCGGGACGTGATCGGCCTCACGGCGTCAAAAGTCAGACCAGGGGCCACGCGGGGTCTCCTTCAATCCTCTTAGTATTTCTGCATCTACTTAACCTGTCGGCTTCTTAGCGAGAGCGCAGTCGAGCGTCGTCGCAGGTAGACGGTGATCCCCGGAGGCTTGGCGGCCGTGTGCTCAGACAGATTGGATGTCTGGTATCAACAGAAGGTTTCAGTTGATTGAGCTGTTTGTGTTTGTGTGTGTGATTCCAGGTCAACGAGTGCATTCGTTATCGAGTGTGAATGCACTCCGTACATATTCGGCTCCGTCTACGCTCGCATGCGTCTCTGTTCCTCGGCTTCTCCCGATGAAACTTTCCAAATTGCTGCCCCTCGAGAGGAACGCAGATATTTGGATTGTAATGGGTATCTGATTCATAATTGAGTGACTTGAGCTTCTGATGTGATTTATTTACACTGAAGACGAAGGCTGTGTGTGTGTTGGTGTGTTTGTGTGTTGCTCTTTGTGTCGCGCCTGTGTCAGCACTAAGGCAAAGGGAGGAGTGTTGGAGAAGGGGGAGGAAGGAAACACACACAGCTCTCTCCCCCCCCCCCCCCACCCTCCTCCCTCACTCCCATCTCGTGAGCAGAATACTACACTTCCTGGATCTCTATCCTGCTCGACAAACACACACACGCACACGCACATGCACACAAACAAACACTTTATCTCCCTGCGCCTCGATTCTCAGCTGAGACCACGAACCTGCACGTTGTCGTCCGGCTGCCAGAAGTTGGTTAAAAGGTGGACACGTTACACTTCCCACATTGGCGCTGCAGTGAGCAGTCAGCTTTTTTTTTTTTTTAAACCAGATTTGCGGCTGCTGGCATTTTTTACACTCCGGGTGACAGTTGGGAGGCTGGAGAAAGCCACCGTGTGCAGACTGCTGAGTTTGAATGGAGAGGAAATTCCATTTTTACTGCTTTCTCACGTCAGCGATGCCTGTGCTTATTAACATTTCAAAGAAATTAAACTTCATCCAACGGTGTGATCTGGAGAATCACCAAAGTTACTGTCAGTATTGAGTGTATGTATGTGTGTGTGTGTGTGTGTCTGTGTGTGCGTGTGTGTGTGTGTGTTCACTGCTTGTGTGGGCTCCACTTTCCTCCAGGCTTCCAATATCAATGGAGATTGTTGACGGTAAAAACAACGCCGCGGAAGTTTCACTAAGCCTCGGTAATCTTCTGCCTTTTAGACATCCACAAACAAAATGATTGCCTGGCATTAGTCCCAAAATAGAAGTTACCTGATTGGAGCTCCACTCCACCGCAGTAGCGAGGAGCCGGCCGAGCTGCGGTGCATTTTAGGGACCTGACACTGGTCTAAGTTTAAGACTGGATTAAGCAGCAGCCGCCTTCACCCCCCAGGTCTTCGGGGATCAGATTTGTTTGTGCTTTATGCAGTCTCGTTTGGGGATTATGCACCGCCAAACAATAGAAACTAAGTGACGAAGGCCTTTTTTGACCCCGTGCTCTTGCCTCAGAGAGCATTTCAACACGTCGGAGGTTTAAAAAGTCATCATCAAAGTCGGTGCATGTATATCCAAGAGAGTCTTTAGCTGATTAGCACACAGCAGATGTGGGATTATGTCGCAGTCTATTGTAAACTGTCTCTCGAGGGAGCCATGTGATTGAAAAGGTCACTGTAGAGAGTAATCTTTATAGATGTTATTAGCCAAGTGAAAACAAGCAAATTATGGGACTGGGAGGTAATTACACGAGCTCTTGGAAGAGAACTGGGCCGTCTGGTTGAGCTGGTCCACGGCTGTAAACACTGCCACGCTCTGGTTCGACCGGTTATCAAGAGAGAGAGAGAGAGAGAGAGAGAGAGAGAGAGAGAGAGAGAGAGAGAGAGAGAGAGAGAGAGAGAGAGAGAGCGAGAGAGACCACAGGGTGTTCAGTGTCCCATGCAGAGCGAGTTACCGCTCCTGCTACGATCAAGCAAACACACCTGGTCATAAAGTCGGCGCGGTCTTCAAAGAGCATTGGATCTGGTGAATAAAAAAAAATTTAATAAAAAAAAAAAGGGGAGGGGTAAAGCGATAAAGGTCGTCTGTGGCTACCCTCTGTCGGTGTGTGTGTGCTTGTATAATGAAGCGAGTTATCTGTTTCCTCGCCGCCGCTCTCAGTTTGGCGGCGCATTAAATCAAAGCACCTCTCCGCTCTCCTCTCTCACACTCCTTTTGTGTGTGTGTGTGTGTGTGTGTGTGTGTGTGTGTGTGTGTGTGTGTGTGTGTGTGTGTGTGTCTTTTGGCAGTCTTAGCTGGCACACAACCGCGAGGCCCATTTCTCTCACACACACACACACACACACACACACACACACACACACACACACACACACACACACACACACACACACACACACACACACACACACACACACACACACACACACACACACACACACAAAGACATCTCGCCAGTGAGGGTTACCCTGCTGTGCCTACTTTGTGTTTATCGATCGACGGAGTCTTCTGTTGCGGAGCGTTTCTCTGGTGTGATTTTACGTATCGACTTGCTTGTTGTTGTCTCTCTCGCCATAACTTGTTGCTTTCCTCTTATTTTTTGGCATATTGACCTTCTGTCTCTTCCTCTGTTTTCATTTGAATTTGTGTGTGTGTGTGTGTGTGTGTTGTGCATCTGCCAATGTGTGTTTGTGTGCTCTTAAGGAAAAGCAGGGCAACATGGGAAACCTCAATGGCAGGAAACGGGCCGAGGCAAAACACAAAAGGAAAAACTGTTTGCAGTCTCTGTCACACAAACACACATGCCTGGAAACACACGAGCACACACCTTCTTTCATGTTCTGCCCTGAAACAAGGTGAGGGTTTTAAAGATTACCTGTATCGGCTACCAGATCTGGAGCACGAACACTGGTCTGTGTACAAACCGCTCATTAAATAACCCCCCTCTGTCTTTCTATCCGCCGACCCTCTCCTCCCCTCGGTCTCCCTCCTCCACTCCCTTTATTGTGGTTTCTTTTAATTGGAGACTGAGGTGGTAATTACAGGGAGGGAGGGAGGGAGGTCTGGGAGAGGAGGAAGCAGGAGGCGGTAGGAAGAAAGGAGGAGGTGGAGGAGGAGAAAGGGAACGACTGCGTTGAGGAGAATAGGCTCAGGACAGAGTGGAGTGAGTGAGCAGACACCTTTTCAAGAAGAGGAGTGGTTGAGAACTGACCACTCGAGGTGTTTCTCAGAGGAGCCATGTGCTACTTCAATGAAGTGGACTCTGCTTTTTGTGCTCAATATTTTGTAGAGGAGACCTACCGTGTTCGTTTTTCTGGTTTTTGCTCACGTTTTGCTAAAATGCATCATTGATTGCCGGGAATTCAATTTGTTGAGCCGCTGATCGATAACTGACTGTGTCGAGCGGTCGGTGTCAAACACATTTTAGGGTGTGTTATGTCCGCTGCGCTTATTAGAAAACAATTTTCTTTGAAATTTCAACAGTTTGCTAGGTTATTTGGCCTAATGGGAGCCTGATTTTGACCCACGAGCCTTATGTTTGACCCCCCCGATATAGAGAAATACCCTTCACCACATTTTGAGCTGGAAATATGGAAATAAACATAAGGCCTCATTAAAAAGCACTATAGGTTGTATTGTACTCAAGGTTTTGGCTGGGCTTTGATATTTAATACAGGCCAATATAACTTTGCCAACTCTCTGCGCTGCCAGGTTTGGCCCAAATCGCCTTTTTTTGTGTGTGTGAGAGAGAGAAAGATCAAAATCCATCCAGTTGAAACGCACCCAAATCCACAGTATTACAGCAAAAGATATTTCTAGGGTGACGCTGGCTAATTGTTAACCTTCACTACACTGTAATAGATTTGCCAAAGGCTTTTTGTAGTAAAGCCAATAGGCTCATAAAATGCATTTTGGCTCATTTATACATCAGTTTTGGATGATTTCCAAAAATATTTAATGATGTCTCATTGAAGTGCTGCATATTGGTGTGGCGTAGGTTGCTGATATCGTATAGTTCTATTGTTTGACGTTGTTCAGATTGTATATTTTGTACATGATTTGTGGATCTGGACTTCCTTCCACTCAGAGAAAAAAAAAAGGTTCATCTCCCTCAGGCTCATGTGCTGGAAATAAAGCCCTCATGTTGGTTTTTTCCCTTTATTTTGACTGTTTCTGTTTGTTTCCCACTTGATTTCTCTCTCCCTGCACACACGAGCCACTCTGTTTCTGTTTTGCAAATATTTCCTTCATTTGAACAATGTCTTGGAAGCTAAAAATGCTGAATGCCTCAGTGTCTCCCTATTTTTCTGCCAGGGAGTCGGTAACCTGCGTTAAATGAGATCCAGTAGCTGCCCCTCCTCTCCTGCTGTCTGGGACACACACACACACACACACTCTCACACACAACACGGTTGAAAGCCAGCCGTGCTGTAAGGATACATTAATGCTGAGCCACATTATCATAATTGAGGTGTCTGCTGAGCCTGTTTGTGTATTTTGTGTGAGTGTGTGTGTGTCTGCGGGGAATACAGAAGAGTGAGAGTGTGTGTGTCTGCGAGAGAGAGAGAGAGAGAGAGAGAGAGAGAGAGAGAGAGAGAGAGAGAGAGAGAGAGAGAGAGAGAGAGAGAGAGAGAGAGAGAGAGAGAGAGAGAGAGAGAGAGAGAGAGAGAGAGAGAGAGTCTTTAGTGCCAGACAGACACCATACTTTCATCTTCGAGCTTAACATCACAATGGAGGACAGGCTTCCCTAAAAACCTGTGGTTGTGTGTGTGTGCAGCATCACTCAGGCTGGAAAAGCCTCCTAAAAGCATTATCACACTGATCTGGAGAGCATGTCGACATCACAAAGCGCTACACAACAGAAATAGACGGTGGCATCACGGTAAGAGCACATTAGCGCTGATCAAAGATCTGAACAAAAATGAGGAGAAAAAAACCCCCAGAGAACTTGATTCGGTTCTGTGATTTTATACGTTGACCCAAACGGTGTGGCACTGAATTAAGTGTGTAATTAAAAGTTTTTGTAACAGTCAGATGGTTCTGTGGCATCGAGCCCCCCCCCCTCAAGCCCCGTCTTCGCCGACCTCATAAGCTTAAGTGCTTTTATATAATGGCTCCCCGTCCCGGTCCACGTGGAGCCGAATGGAAATGAGACCCCAGCAGTTCAGATTAGATTAATATCATTCTGTCTGGTGTGTTAGAACGGCACCGCATGCGCACAGACGTGGACAAACCCACGCAATGAATAAAACATCGCATCTTTTATTGTGTTGGCAAACTGTGTTGCAAGCGAGTGAGAACTTGTATGCAAAAATAACATTAAAAAAAAACCACTTTATTTTTTTTTCTTCATTCATTGATCAACTTTAATTCATGTGTTGACATTAAAAACCAACATTTTCCTTCGATGCCATGTTTTGAAATTTATTTAAATTTATATATTTAACATTGCCGTGATGCACACATAATCATCCGTGGAAGAAAGGCATTTCAAACCTTTAATATCCTCTTCTAACATTCCCAACTTCACCCGCACATACACATAAACCCCATGTAAACAATGCCACCTGTTTCTGTTATTTCACTGTCGAAGAGCCCCGTGAAAGTGTTTCCTCAACACAAAGTCCTTCTGGGGGAAACAAATGCTTCAACCAATGCAGTTTAATTTGGCAAATGAAAGCCTTCAGCTTACTGAACTAATGGGGCTGAGTGGGGCGCAATCTGTTAATAGGACTGTTTGTGTGTGTTTATTGTGCAGAGAGCCCGACTTGGAAGACTTGCATTAAAGAGACACTAAGATTTAAAGTGGACTTATCCCACCCAAGCATATGGGTCAGGTCTGACCGTGTGTGTGTGTGTGTGTGTGTGTGTGTGTGTGTGTGTGTGCACGCGTGCTTAAGAGGGAATTTAGTGGTGTGACATGGACTAATAAGCTTGTCCCAACCCTCATGTAAAATTATTTTATTAATGACCTCCTGCAAAGTGTAGGTATGTGTGTGTTTGTGCATGTGTTAGATTTCGTGTGTATGTGTGCATGTTCGAGAGTGCATGTTAGTGTGTATGTTAGACAAGGTGTGTTCGAGAGTGTTTTATGAATTGTGTGTGTGTGTTCATGTGTTAGACCAGGAAGTGGATCAGGTGACCTACAGGGCTTAGGTGCCTATGTTGATAATCTTGTGTGAATGATTAACACAATTGCTGAATGATCGGCCTGAGAGCCAGTATGTCCCTACCTGAGCCAACAATCTATGTAATAAACCACACAACAGGATCTCTGAAGCTCCAAAATGTCAAATTGATTTCAAAAACAGAGCTGTCAAGGCTGTCAAAGATCTGAACAATGTGTTGAAAACAACTACATTTAGATTCCTTTTATTACCCCATGGCTGCAGGAGAGACTGGCCATTATGTATTTGAAACATTTCAGATGTTGTCATGTTTTCAATGTGAACTTAGTTTAAATTACGACAAAATATTTTTATGAAAGCTCCAAGCAAGAACATTGTACCAGTTTGTACTCTTGTACTTTAGTCTGGTTTAAAAATTAGCCAGGGATAAAAGCTTAAACTGATGCGCTTCAGCTCATTCTGGCTAATTTTGTTGAAAAAAAAAAAAGAAGGGTTTAATCAGTTTTTAAACTTAAATCCAATACATCTGGCGAGTCTTTGTTTTTGAAAATCTATTGTAGAATCTGTATATGGGGAGTAATAAATGGCATATAAAGCAGAAACATTGTAAAATAGGTTGTTTGCATACCAGGGTTAAACTTTTAAAGTTTGAATGAGATAGCATCACTTCGCTCAAGTAGGTAAGCCAGCATGTGAAAACCCGGCTGTTTTTTTGACATCTTAGAAATCTTATTAGAGTTTTACTGTCCTACAATTACTTTTTTATCACCAGAACAAATTGGTTCCAATGTCATTAATGCTATCAAGTGAAAAACGATAAGCCTCGACTTGGAGTTGCATCCTGTGCATTAAGTCTCCATTTGAACACACCCAAGCGATTATCCAGCATTTGGATCCAAAATAATTCAGATTTTATGAACGAACTTAGCTGTGAAATATAGTGGGAAAAAAAACTATCTTTTACAGGCTATTAAAATGGTTTTATGTGCTTCAGACTTCAACAAAGAATCAGAAACGATTTTCTGCCTTCATCCTTGTGAAAACATTGATGGGGTAAAGCGTCCACATTAAGAAGACTGGTGTTATTTTTCATTGCCCAAATAGCGGCGTACTTTATTTTCTAAAAAAAAAAGTACACATTTATGAATTTCCTACACTAACGCTCAATATACACTCACTGGAAAAGACACAAAGTACCAAGCTCATTCTATTTTAAAGCCCATTAACAACATTTATAAATAGTGAGACTGTTTTCTTTTTTTGTGGAAAGGTTAAGAAAGATGCGACGAGCAAGCCAACTGGAGGGTGACTCAGTATGTAACAGACCAATTAGCTGATTCAAGAAAACATGGAGACAGATAATAAGAGAAAGTCAAAATTTGTACGCAACTGCATGAAGATAGTTAATTATTTTGTGCTCTGACGGCAAAATAAAGTTGCTCCGTGTTCTGTGTCCTCGGTACAAAGTGTGTGTCACGTTGAGCATCATGGGTGTGTTTGGTTTAGTCAGCTCGACTGGTTTGCATTATGAATGAGCAGGGAGTCTGCGTGTCATCGTAGCTGCACTTCAAACAGAGACGCCCTCGGAGATGGAAAAAAAAAAAAAAAAAAAAAACTCAACTCGGGACAAAGACGGAGCGGCCGTTCTATCTTAGATGCTAATGCTTCTTTAAATCTCAAACTCTTCTCCTCACACGTTTAGTTTTATAGCAGTTCGTGGATAATAAAATGCGGATGACCGGCGACGAGCATCGACGAACGCTTTCAGTTCCCTGGCGATGCTTGCTCGTCACCACAAAACTAAGCGACAACCTTTGTCGCAGAGATATGTGTGCATTGTCAGCCGGAAAGTCACATGACCGATCCACAAAAGAAGTGTCAAACGGGCCCAAAGAGCCACACAACTAGATTAATGTTAACAGTACCAAGTGAAACCAAGAGCTTTCCGAAATGCACAAAGTATATATTTTGTCTCTTCTAATTCATTGCTTTTGTGCGCCTGCGTATCTGTGTGTGTTTTGTATGGGTGTGCTCACTCTTGACGGCTTGTCAGCGAGCCAGCCCGACCATTGTGAAGCAGTCAGTGCTTGTAAAAGTGGCCTCGCAGATATCAACCCCCTCTGATAAAGATGTCAAGTCGCATGCACCGCCAATGTTATGAAAATAACCGTGGAGAGGAAGCTGTCGGACACAAAATGCTTAATAGCGGGGCCTGAGCTCCAACTCAGCCCGGGAATATATTTTTATGTGTAGCGAAAGTGCGCAGTGATTTTTATCATTCCTTAAAATGCAACTGGAGATTTCGCGGCCGTTTACAGTTTCTGCTCGCTCTTGCATTATTCACAAGCCGACCGAGGCTGATCAGCAGGTCGAGGTGCAGCTGAAAAGCGGACAAAGCTTTCCTTGTTAGGTCAAACACACACACACAGACACACACACACACACACACACACACACACACACACACACACGCACACACGCACTCACGGGATCTTGGTGTTTGCCAAGAATGAGCTAAGGGTCATTAATCTTCATCCACTTGGAGCAAAAAGCCACACACACACACACTGAAAATTCATGTACATTTACATGCAGGCACACACACACACACACACACACACACACACACACACATACACACACAGAATAAAACATTCCTTCACTCTGTTTTGAGTGCTCCAGTTTTTTTATTCACATGTGACTGTCTCCCGAAGGCGACCAGTTAGGCTCCTCCCCTCAGGTGTTCCCACACACACACATGAGCAACTCCAGAGGTAACGGCATGCAAATGTCGCAATACAAGATACATGCAACAGCGTGTGGATTTGCACAGGACGGTGTGTTTGGCACAAACGAGCAAACACCAATAAATCAGGCCCAACAGATGATTTTTTTTTTTTTTACATATTGAGAGGCTACTCAAGAGGCTTTAAGGCCTTTTGCTGATTAAGACAGCAGGGGGGTGGATGAGATTAAAGTTGCGTCCTGTTGTTCTTGCTGCTGATCAAAAGCTTTTCTTTAATCCACAAAAGACTTCATCCATCATTTTGAGTCCCGTAAACGGAAACTCAATCTGAATTTCGGGTATTGTTCCACTTGTCAATACACTCCACTGCAAACACACCAGCGGATAAGAGAGGTGTATCCTCGCAGCGGATCTGCAGAGGACAATTCCCCGCTGCAGTTCCGACTCCGTGATAGAGTTCATAAGCAACGGAGAGCTCTCAGCTGGTTACAAAAAAAAAAAAAACACCACCGCAGTAATCCCACGAGATCATTTATCCAGGTACAAAAGCTTTTGTTGCGGAAGTTATGTGAGCCGCGTTGCATAATTTTACAACGCAGAAATCTCTTGCGTGTTTACTTTTTTTTCGGAGGTTTGAAAATGCCAGTGTGAATGCAGAGCATATGGTCGGTTCCCCCAGTCCCGTTTCCCAGTGGGGAAGAATCCGTCTGAATGGGGTCAAGTTGAAACTTTCCCACTGAAAAAGTTGGAGATGCATCAGAGCTTCCAGAAGCAGGTCTGATGTGGATCAACATGGCAGTGGTGTTAGAGAGAGTTAAGAAATCTCCTTTCACCAACTACTTAGGTCACCAACTTTCTGATACCAAAACTGGGAAATAAGACCTTCTCAACTTATAATCGTCCCGTTTTGTTTGCAAAAAAACCCCCAAAAACAGGTCAATAATGAAGTGTATGGTCTCAGGTGATTTAGAATCAATAGATTAATTTGATATATTTGTATTTTTTTAATAAAAATAATATTTTAATGACAGAAATCTACATTTACTGGGTTACTAATGTGGCTTTTGGCTCACAGAGGCGAGTATGTCATTCCTTCTTAGAGAATGCATTGCTATCCAGCCAATACCTTGAAATACACCTTGACAATCCAAGAGTCTTTATAGTAAAATTAGCTCACTATGAAATGGATGAGCTGATGCGTTTTCGGGATTATAGCTTCGAAGAGGATAAGACGGAGATCCTGGTTGGAAATGTGGAAAGACGACAGACAAGCAGGGTGGAAGAAAAGGAAGGCGGTAGATTCTGGAATAAATCAGTTTTACGAATTAACGTATGGAGGGATCATAGTCGGATAAGAAAGCAGGAGAACTCGCGGGGGGAGAGCTTCTTTTTTCTTCTTCTTTTCATCACTGAAAGGGGCACGAAAGCAGGGAAAGAGGAAAAAGTGGGAAGTCAATGTGAGCTGTCATGTCGTGTCGAGCGACGGCAGCCTGAGAGAAGGGGGGGGGGGGGGGGGGGGGGGTGAAAAAAGGAGTTTTTCTCCACTTTTCTGTCAGCCTCTCCTCGCCCGCTCCGTGTGACCCGCTCAGTTGCTCCCTTTGGGTTTAATCAGCCAGACAGTTGGTCCGACCCGGTCCGGGGGGAGGCTGATCATCAGCGGGCATTAATCTGTGTGACAGGGGCTTATTAGATGAGAGCGACCACCCCTGCTGGCTCACACAGTGGATGGAGCCGGACCTGACAGGGAGAGGTGGCGGAGAGGGAAAGTCACTCTGTGGGGAGGGCAAGAGAGAGAGAGAGAGAGAGAGAGAGAGACAGACAGAGAGAGAGAGAGAGAGGAGCACAGTTTAACTTGAAGAGGGAGGAGATGGGGAAATATTTTGGTTTGTCGGGAAGGAGAATTAAATATGAGAGGTCAACATCAGTTATGTGCACTGAGGTAACTTCTGCTCCTGTGTGTGTGTGTGTATCTCCTGCACACACACATTGTGCTGTTTGTTTTTGCTGCACATCGTGACGCACGCCGTCCTCACGCACGAACGACTGATGTTTCTTATGTAATGACGCAGCATCTCTCCAGAGTTGTGCCGAGCATCTCCGCAGACGGGATGTAATGAGACGCTTCCTTTCAATACTTTATAAACTCCACTCCGCATTCGTTTTCTCCTTCCCCCCCCTCGCGCTCATCTGGAGTTACGGCTGGTATTTCTGCTGCCGACAGCAGCCGGAGCAGGGGCGTACAGCACCTGCACTGTGTCGCTGCCCCGCGCTGACTCACGCCTCTTTGTGCGTACAAAGAGACGCCGAGCCATCGGAGCAAGGACGGAGTGATCTGATGACTCCCGACTGGTCACCTTTAATAGAGTCACAGTTGTCATTGGCTGTGGTTCAGCGGTTTGAGGTTTGCATGCATGATGGACTCTAAGTTTTATCCTGCAGTCTAGAAACACGCTGTTATGTCTCTGGTCTGGGAGCACCACGACAGGCACACAACCCAAGCACCAGGAACGGAAGCCGCGAGCGTCTGGCAGCTGACGGCTTAAAAAACAAACCCTGATTTGCAGTGAGCCAATCCGGCGTCCTCTTTGTCAGGTGCCAGATCAATCAAGCGATCACCACACCTGCCTTGCATCAGCCAATCACACAGCAACACACAGACGCAGCAGATCAACCATAACAATCATCGCCTGGGTCATAACAATGCATTTTAAGTCATTTGTTGCCTTCGCCAATAATCATCTACGATTCGCTCCGGCTCCTAATTGCGATGAATAAATTGTCAATATTTTATAGTTTCAGCATTTGATTTGCTGTAGGAAGTGATGAACCTGCTGGTGAGACTGCATGCTTGTGCTATATTGAGCACATATCTTCTCTTTATATCTTTCTTCTTCCTGTTTTTGAGCCCAATAGCTGTTGTTTGAAGTGAAAAATGTACCGCAATACGCACAAGAAAGAGATCAGTTTGAAAAAAAGTCTGAAAAAGATAGATATCATTCAGAAACTTAAACGCCAGGATGAGGGAAAACTCTCAATATCAAGATAGTTGATGTCCAAAGGCCGTCAAATCAACAATTTATGAGTATAAAAACACGAAGCAGCCTGATTTTGCTGGGAAACTACTTGCTCTTTTTTGCAGCATCAATTATAAAACATCTGCATGAATGTGCTTGTAAATAAAACAGCTTGGAAATATGTAGGGAAAAGCACTCAACTTGCCCCAGGTAAGTGATAACCTCATTAATACTATACACTTATATCATGAACGATTACAGCGCTATGGATCTCACTGTGGTACATGGCAAATAGTTGTTATGCTTAATGTTGTTACTGTAAAGGCAGGATAACATTGGTGTCTATATTTAGATGCATTTATGAACTATTATTGTTATATTGGTTCCATTCCTGTACATTAAAGTGACTATGTCCTGCTTTATGGCTCGATGATGACTGGACTCCTATTATTGCACTAAGTTGTGTGTTGCATTTTAATAGAAATGTAACTAAATATGCAGAATGCGTGTTGAAAATAGGAACCTGAAGTTCTCATAAAAGAGGTCAAGCCCTGCAGCAGTGTCAGTTAGCCGCTGAGCTGTTAGGAGGAAGCACATGGAGGATGCAGCCACTGTAAAAGTTGCATTCCAGGAAAAGACTAATGCAATTACCTCTCCCACTGCCTCATACTCACACTGTAGTGCTACAACCTGTCTGCCCGCCTCTCGCTCGCTCGCTCACCCTCTCTCTCTCTCTCTGTCTTTCACTTCCTCCTCTCATTTCTTGGCACCGTGGCGAGCTGGCAGGTTGTAGCTGATGACTGACCCCCCTGTAGCTGACCCAATTTCACTATTTCACCACACACACATGCGCGCGCGCACACACACACACACACACACACACACACACATGCTAATCATTGTGGTTGTAGAACAGGTCCTGCATATTTGTGTGATTGGCGGGAAGGAGTGAGGGGGCGGACAGTACCTGGGGATATAGGTTCTCCATAACAGCCTCCAGGCAAGTGTACAGTGAAGCATGTGTTCACTTATACAACTACTTAAACCTTTTGCATGCAGATCGTAGTTTTGTATGTTTTATTAAAGCGCCACCGTTATTCACTTATTTATTTTTTTATGCACAATCCAAAACTTATTTTGGATTTTCAGGCACTGTTTTGTCTGCCTGCATGACATAAATACGTGTGTCTGTCATCATATGAACTAATGCAATATCTCCAAAAGGCATATAGGAATTTTCTCTAATTTTGACACACGCCTCCGCTCGCACTTCTTCTTCTTTCATCATCTTTCCCGTCAGGAGGTTCCACAGCAGATTGTTCCCGTCTTTCATCTTTCCTCTCCTCACGCCGATCGTCAGCTTGAGCCTCCCTGAACCTGCTCACTGGGCTTCGTCCTCCGCGTTTGGAAAAGACGTTCTAAACCTCTTGGAATAACAACGTGAACCACACGATGCCTTAAGTTGTGCTGCCAGTCTATCTATATTTAGTTTTCCGATGTCCTGATTTTCAGGTGGAATATGTCTACTTTAATTAAGTGTAGCAACAACGCAACAGTAATCATTGTAATAAAAAAAAATCAAATTGGCCACAATATAAAAGAAAAACTTTCCCTGAAAGTTGCGATTTGTACATTCAACCTTTATATTTTTCTTAGTATTTATTCTGAACACACTTCAATGTTTTTTCTGAGGAATTGCAGTGGCATGAAATATGATCGTATAAAAGTGTATAAATGACAGATCTTATTATGGTTGCAGGAACAGGACTTCGTTTAGTTTTATTAAGTACAGAAGTGTGTTCACATTGACACTTCCGTACTATTATGGGATTTCTTAGAAAAGCCAAAAACGTGTTTTCCCATATTGGTATTTAACTTCTGTCTTCTTTTTTTGGTACAATATACTTATTTCTCTACTTTATTTGCATATACTTCCTTGTTAAGTTATGCTTCAATTCGCAGTGATTTCCTTTGCTTGATTTTTGGTTCTTTGTGAATTTACGGTACTTTGGTTTATGAACCGAGGCCATAAACTTCTGATTTCTGTATCCCCCGAGGCTACCTGCTCTCCTGTTTCCTCCTCCGAGTGCAGCTGAGTCAAGAGAAACAAGCACAAACATTTACATACGAGCAGTTTGCATAAACCACAGAGAAACCTTTCCTGCACTTCCGCAAAGCAGCGCGAGTCTCCATTGTATCGGGAGACGGTGTCAGGAAGGAAAGCCCCGCCTCTTTATTTCCCCTTGTTGCCCGGAGTGACGATGGCGTCACAGAGGACCCGGGAGCTGCAGGGCATCGTGGGAAATGACCTTTAAACCTCTGCTCATGAGGATGCGCGCAGGCGCCCACACTATGTGTGTGTGTGTGTGTGTGTGGATATGTATGCATGTATGCAGGACTGTGGCCCGAGAGGGACGGAGAATAGGAGAGAGATATATGAAATCAGGTTAGAGGGTCGGACTCCAGGGAGTCTCTTCTCCAGACTCTGTAATATTCTACCCATGTCAGCAATTTGTCACTGTGTGTGTGTGTGTGTGTGTGTGTGTGTGTGTGTGTGTGTGTGTGTGTGTGTGTGTGTGTGTGTGTGTGTGTGTGTGTGTGTGTGTGTGTGTGTGTGTGTGTGTGTGTGTGTGTGTGTGTGCCGAGGAGGGGCGAGGAGATAGATAAATGGATGGAGGCAACCCCACTGACAAGATTAACGACAGGCCAGACCGCATTCGGGTGTTTATTCTAGTGTGAGTGTTGTTTTGATACTGAACAGTCTGCATGTAACCGAGTTCAGCGGAATCACTCAAATAAACCAAAAGGATAAACATCTCGTGTTTATCCAGAGAAACTGGAGCCTCTCAAAATGATATATGTGACAAAAGTGCATTGAAATCGAACGCGTTGTCTCCAACATCCTCTATTTCGTCGCCGCCGTTTTTCTAATTTGCGAGCAAAATTTAGCGTTCAGATCATTTGCGGGTGTGCGTTGTGCATAAGGAGATCAGTGCTCGTCTATATTATGGCGGTTCCATATTTGAGCTCTCATAATTATAACAGTCCAGAAGCCGGTTTGCAATGCAAAACAACTCGTTTACACTTTGGTCATTATTCACCTTCACAGACGCCGACAGGCACACGAATCTAGGCTCTGTATGCTAAGACAAGCTAAGCTAACTGCAGTTGAACGTGTCCCAGCTATGGCTTTTTTCTCCAAATGAAGGTCCAAATGTATGTTGGAAGGTGATGCCTCTTTGGCATTACGATACAAATTCAGAGGAACTCGTACAACAACAAAAGATTTTTGTACTCTTCCATACAAAAATTTCCACAAAGGCTCTGATCCGGCCCGCCAAACCATGCAAATAATTTTTACAAATTTTTAACGAAAACATTGATTTTTTTTTGGAAGGAATTCCTTACAGTAGCAGACACAATGCAACTGAAATCACTGTGAGCAAACTTGAATTAGCCTCAAGGCCATGCTGCCAGGGTGAATTTGTAAAAACACCCACAATGCAACAGTTTCTTTGGATGTTTGACTGGATTTTGCACACGAGGGTATCGTTAAGAATGGCGTTCTGCTGGGATTGTAACAATTTTCAGTGGTAACTGTTTGGTTTTGTGAAATTATAAACATTTTCACGACACATTAAAGTTTAAATTAAAGGTTATTACGGTTCTATTTTACCGACTCAAGATGAAATAGGGGTGTTTTTTTAGCCCATCAACTAAAATGTGTTTCACACCACTTTCTTTTAGTGTTAATGTAAACCAAAACATTATCTAGGAGCGTGCTGTTCATCATTAGACTCTTATTTTAATCTGATTTAACAATCAACCGTGATACGCACTGCATGTGGTTAACAGGACAATCAGCTGGTTGAAAAATGAATTGGACTTGCTTGATGTTGTTTTTGTCTTGATTTCACAAATTTAATTTTCTATAAATACAAAAGTTGGATCGCAAAACCCTTTTGTATGTGCATTGTAAAAGCTCGAGTCATATAATCAGGGTTGTCTTGACTTTTTTTGATTCATCGTTATGTGAGGAAGGCAGACCTGCCTGATACCGGTTTAAACCTTCATTTCATTCTTTCACAGCTCTGTGAGGAAATCCATCCATAAAGAAGTGAGAGACGTGCGACTATTCAGTTTTTGTATCTCTGATGAGTGTGAGCTGAGCGGTTGATGCATATTTGAAAAGCCAAGCGCTCTTTGTAGAGGAAGGTGTGAGCCTGTGTGCAGGGCCAGGATGTGGGGGAGGGATATAACTTATGGTTAATGCGGTTTTCACAGATGCAGCTGCAGAGGTGAAAGCCACCATAATGCAGCCTCTTTATGTGTGTGTGAGTCGTGTATATCTCACTTCCTCTGAACACTCCCTTTATTTATATATATATATATAAATGTCAAAGCTCCATAGACTTTTAAGCTTCACATTTACCGTCACATTAGTATTTCGCGGCAGAGGGCATCTGACACATTTTAACGGGTGTTTGGAGAAAATCTGAAACATCTGTGGTATTTTCCGTCTCCCACTGTTTAGTGTCTTGATCTTACAAACATTTATACAAGAGGCTAAACGGAACATCTGCATTACACAATGGCAGCCACTGAGCATTGTGCTCTCTCCTTCCTCCCCTATATGGAAGAGCACATCGATTTGTGGTCAGTAATTTATTATAGGGGAGAAATGAGGAACGCCATAATGTCTTTGTATTGATCACAGTCACTGCTGGGGTTTGTTGTACCGTATATGTGTGGTAGTTTTGGATACAGTATTGTAAAAACCACGACGAGACAACACTGATTTCTATGACGGCTATGTGACGATGAAGCTCGTATTTGAGTGTGTGCGCTGATACATTACTACAACAAAATGTCAAGAACCATCTCAAAAGCAATTTTATTGACATGATCACTTAACCCGGCTCTCTTCGGGCAAATTAAATATTAATTTCTTGGCTTCAGCACTGCAGTCGTAAATAATTGTTGCAGGAGCTTTGACAATTAATTCAAGGTAATTGAAAGCATTTGGGAGCGAGCTGGAACAAAAGGCATGAATAACGAGTCAAAACAAAGGATAGTGAACTTGACAAGACAGCGTCATGAATGATATATTTGTAAGCCACAGTAGTGGGAATATTTATAGTTTTCCAATATGCAGTGGGTGAGTTGTTAAAAAACTTTATTGGATCTTGTGTGACATTGTTTCTGACAGTAAATGTGAATATATATAATATATGTGGAGTCAAAAAAGTATGATTAGTTTAGTTTTGTTCAGTTTAAAAAAAAAAAAATCTAACTGATTTGTTAAATTTTTATTTAAATTCAACTTTATTTGTAAAGTGCCAAATACAATGCAGTCTTCTTACAGCAAATTTGCAGAGAAAATCCAAATATTCCACATCAGCTAACATAAATAATTTTGGAAATGAACGACACCCCTGCCACATATTTACATTAAGTTCCTTCTTCAGGCTGGAGAATATTTCAAGTCATAATGCATTATGTTTTGCAGGAATGGTGTTATGAGGCTTCATCTGCACATCAATCAGACCTGGTTTACACAACATTGTCAAGTGTAAATGGGAAACTTTTGATGCATTTTGGGTGTCTGGATACACGATGCTTGGAGCCACTGAAAACGCCAGTCGATGGACAACAACAAACATGGCGGGCCTCCAGAGTGTCATGACTTCTAGGCTCCTGGGACACTTTTGGCCCGACATGAAAAACGACATCGTTTTCGGTGTTTCTGCCATTTTCATTGCAAGCGGATATTATTTTCAAAACATTGCCTGTGAACGGGAAACTTTTCGTGAACTAAAAAGTAACGATGATATATTTTTTTTCACTTGAAACCTTGTCGAGTAGACAAGGCGTGATGCTGATACTTGTCGTACTGGAACTGCCTGTGTAACTCAATCTTTGCCGTTGTAAAGACTCTTGTTGCTCTGTTGCGTGAGAAGCTTGATTGACAGCACTTATCAGGTCTCACTTGTCTTTTTGGGGAAATTAAAAAGGCAACAGAGACGATAGCCCGCAGTGACTCATCAGTTCTTGACGTTTCATCAGAGCTGGGTTAGGGTTAGGGTGCTGTGGAGCAGCGCCTCGCTGGCTGAACTTTGTCTCACCCCCGCCGCTTTGTCTTGGCACACTGAAAAACTTTCGTGTAAACAATCCTCGCTGACTTCTGCATCACCCTTTGACTCCCTTACATGGCCTCAGTGTTAAAATGCTTTGCCTTTGACATCGGAGCTCAGGAAAACGTCACGCTTCATGTTCAGTGTTTCGGTTGGAGTTAATGGCGTGTGCATGCAGTGTGTGTGTGTGTGTGTGTGTGTGTGTGCATTCCCTCACTGACAGCGCAGTGAATCAGCACAGGAGCTTCAGCCACGTGGAAACTAAGCACATCATTTATTAACCAGCGACTGTCCCCTGTGCATGTGTGATCTTGTGCGTTTGCTTTTCTGTATGTCAAACTCTTGTCATTGGGCCAAAATTCTTGTTTAACACTTGTTTGTAGGTCCTGTGTCAGAGAAAAAAAAGAAGCTCTCACCTGTCTTACATTACCAGACTCTCAGTACAGTAGCATCACAAAGACGCCCATGACCGTCACATACCACATTGTTGAACTGGAAAAGTCATGCAGAAGAAGAACACCTTCTCAGGCTTTCCACATGCAAAGGGTAGACGTGTGTCTTTTGGCATCGTTCTCATGCACACAAAGATCCTGATCCTGATCATGATTATAAGGTTCTCACTCACCTGTATGAAGAAAAGAATGGGTTGATGCATATCTAAATTCTACATTACCTTTTAGATTTGTTTTGTTTGAATACAAACCTGATCTTCCCAAAACCTTTGTAAAAATGTAAAGCTGCATTTCACACCATTCTGTTGACGCTTTGTTTGTGGGAGAAAAAAGGATATTTAATACGCTTTGTGCATTTGATCTTGAAACCTGAGCCTGGGTGTGTTAGTCGATTTAACTTGTTTTCCACACTTGAAGGTTGCATGAAGTTAGACAATTCAAATTGCGGATCTTCCTTCAGTTAAAATCTTATTCAAATTTGAAAAACGTTTGTTCTTCTGTTAGTGAATAGAAAATTAGTATTGAATCTTCTTGTGCACAGGAGATGTTGATGCCTGTTGCACAAAGTGAATGCCGATGCATTCATTTAATGGACATTAGAAGAGAGTGTACTGATCCACACACACCCTGAACAGTTTCAACGCATGTTTTATTCACGCTTCATTGTGTGAGCATGTATGTGTGTGTGTGTGTGTGTGTGTGTAAGGGGTGTGGCTGTGAAGACATTCGCTGAATAACAAGCCAAAAGTACACAATGGATTAGAGTCAGAGATTATAGCGTCTAAATAAAGACCTGCGTGCAATATTTTCTTTTGCTCGCCTGATGTTTTCATTTTGTGTTCTTGGCCACGGGATTATATCACCAAGGACTGGAGATTTATAATCTTCGAGATCCGGAGGCCGTGTTCCCGACATCTTCCTGGAAAACTGACATTTTCATCAAGCGACACGTTTGTCATCCAAGACATTTACAGTTGAACATTCACGGGTGCATTTTACATTTCGGATGCAACGTTCATCATCAGGAACGATTTTCTGGATCACTGCTAATCCTTCCTCCATATGACTTTTGGTTTTGTAGTTTGGAAGGTATTTCTTTTTCCCCCCCAAAGATAAATCCACCTTAAAAAGACAGGGGGCTGCGTGATGGGTGGTGCTCCAGCTGTTCTTCCAGTTTGGTCTCTTGATTCTGACAGTAGCCTGCAGGACGGATAAAGATACCAGTTCTGCAGACACACAGAGGACCTCAGCACCCATTTCACAAGAGTAGAGCACTTAACCCTTTGACCTTTACTGCTATATATCACCGACACACACACACTCAGAAAATGGAATTGGCTTCATTGCAATGCTGCTGCTGTGCACCTTCCGCTTTCTTTTTGTCTTTGTGTTTCACATGAGTAAGTCCCTGCCTCGGAGAAAAAGACAGAGCTATAAAGAAAAACAGTCTTTTCTTACAGTCGGATTTAGTTGAACTCTGTTAATGTCACTTTTTTATGTGATCAGAAACTCAAAAATGAGCAATTTGGTATAAACGGTTTCATAGTTCCAGTTGCGGGGTTGTCAAGCTTCATGACTGCTTGTCGTAGTTTAATGCACCAGTCCCATATTGAATTAGAAATGGTGTTAGGATTAGAATTCACCTTACACACATGCACTTATGACAATGGCGCTCATAACTATAGAGCTCATATATCATAACTATATTCCGTTTTTTAAGGTAAAATATAAAATATAAACCATAGATGTGGAGGGTGAAACCATTATTTATTTTAATAAAACACATTTTTTCATTGTTTAAACTCCCTAATTTAATAAAGACATGTAAAAATAATAGAAAGTGTTGCCATTCACTCATGTGAATAATCAGGCTTGTCTTTCAATGTCATCCAGCAATGAAAATAATCGATTTTTATTGGGTTAAGCCACATTAGCCATTCATAAGCTATTTCCAGACAAGTTGCTTGCATTTTCTTTATATACATGCCCCATCCTTCATTTTTCGCTGTTATTTATTCAGATTCTCTTGTGCCTCTTCTTATTTTCCTCTTTCTCTCTCTCTCCCCCTGTGGAGTTCCTCCAGTGTGATTGGGTGATATGCTAACAAACTTCTAAAATAGCTGTCTCTCTTTCACTCACACTCTCAAACACACACACACACACACGCGCACGCGGCGAGAGTGAACCGCCAACAAATGCAATTTGAAGGCGCATCAAAACAAACTGCGATCCAGCTGACCTTGATAAGGCAGCCGAGTGCGGAGGGTGAGAATCCGAGGAAACGATAGAAGAGAGAGGCGGAAGTGCGACTTTGTAGCGGAATCGTGGATTTTTTTTTTCCCCTCCCTCTATCATTTTCTGCCTTTCTGTTTTGGAATTTCTCCATGTTTTCAACACACTGTTTGACTGGCCTCCGTGCAGCTGCAAGGTCATCGTCCTCTCCGCTCAGTCATCACGCACGCACACACACACACACACACACACACGCACACACACACACCTGCTGATACTGAAACGCAGTTGCTGTGGCTCTAAGTGTGTGAAAATGTCAGGGTGAATTGGAAGAGGGGGTCAGGGGTCAAAGAGGGTGTCATGTTTGTGTCAGTGGCTGTTGAGGACTACCTACCGGAGTGCAACAACCTCAAATCTATAAACACGCCGACAAGCGCACGGCAAGGTGTGTGTCGGTTTGACTTTTGACGAGGGAGCACTGAGCCCGAGCCGCATATATATATTCCAGAAAGAGGCGATTATTTTTGGTAACGCGAGAACCGAGAGGCATTACAAAGTCACTTGTGTCCCGCAAACAAAGCATCCATTGTTCTTTCCACTGAATGACAAATGAAAGGCGAGGCGAGCGGGGCGAGGGCAAGCCGCTGAGACCGTCTCACCCCACTCAGGACGAGCGAAAGTCTCAGATCACTGGGGAGCACCGAGTACCTGGCGAGTGAAACGTGGGGCAGATTTACACCAGCTAATATCTGGTTTAGATGGTTCTTCCATCTGGCTGCAACAGTGACTGGCGTGGCAGTAATGAAGGCCGCGTTGCACTCTCGCTCTCTTGCACAGCTCCCCCTCGCAAACATGCACGCTTCCCCTCAGGGTTAGTCAATTGCTTGTGGTTAAGTGTCGCTGGCTTTGATCTGGCCGCCGCATCAGCCGCCAAACTCCACTCAACACACTGGCGACTTTGTTCCGAGTCAAGAATAGGCCCGGCTCCAGACACCGTGAACCCCAGCGCAATTGACGTAAGTCATTTTCAAGCAATCTGTGGGGTTTTTCAAACGAGACGAACGCTATGGCCGCTTTGGAGATGTGAATAGATGAGTATTGTGAAATAGTCCCACATTAACACTATTTATTCCCGTGACCATGCCGTCGTGTCAAAAAAAGGCCAGCTGCGAGAATCTGCACGGCCTGCAGAGGGAGCACATCTTGCAATCGTAATCAGTAGCTTTTATTCGTGATTGTGAATATAATCACACCACAAAAGCTGTGCTGACAGGATCATTTATATTTACACTATTTAATGTAAGGAAAATAATCTTAAACGGGAACGGGAGGAGAAAATCCTTCACTTCGTGCAACACTTAATATGCAGCATTGATGGATTGATGGATGCCATAAAAACAGACGAATGACGTTTCGGATACACCCACTGTCGCTGGACGGATGTGCGCCTGCGCCGCAGCAGGCCGTGCACATTCTGACAGCCGGTCTGTTTTTGGCACGACACATGCAAATCAAATGTATTATTATGCAAATCAAATGTATTATTATCTTTTTCCTTCTGAAAATGATATCCATCTCATTACACAAGCAGAGATTGTGTATTATATTGAGGGATCCTATGACACAAAGAGGTTTGTTAATGTTAATATTAAATGTCAAAGAGCTGACCCTTTTGTTCCAAAAAAGAAAACATTTTTGAACATCAGCTCTGGCTTGTGAGGGCATTAGGATGAATGTCAAATATCAGACACACGACACCAACAACCTTTGGCTTTTGTTATGAAAAAAAAAAAAAAAAAACAACCACCATGCTGCGTTTGTTTAATAATGAGGTCAGGTTTCTCAAATGCCATGCAATGGAACTCTGTATCATGGAAACAAATGTATAATGACACCATTTAGCAGTGTGTTGGAGTGATTACAGGGCTGCCTTGTGGGATTGAGGATGTGGGGTCACCTGCCATGTGTGTCTGTGGTTTTCCTAAATGCTGCAATGGATAGATTTTAGTTTTTCTTCTTTTACAGATGGAAGTAGCATTGACTGATGTTAATGAGACATACCTGAACCAAAGCACTGCTCTAGTTTTTCCTACATCTTTTATGATTGTGCTGTATATTGTGTTTTGAAGCCCCTTTGCAAACACGATGCCAACCAAATGAGTGTTTTTAACTTCTGTCCTCTGCTCCAGGCCAAGAGTCAGCTAATGATGTATTCATTATTGATTCGCTCCGTCTCTCTGCCCTATTAGCCTCAATTACTATCTGATTCACTAATGGACCACGCTGCTGGCTGACTGCTAAAAGCTGTTTTCAGTTTATTTTTTTCTGTGCTCTTCTCGATCTCGGTCATCTTCTTAGGAAGTGAGAAATGTGACTATTGTTTGACACCCCCCCCTAAATAAAAAAACACAAAAAATCGGAACTGTGCATGTGTGAACAGCTGTGTAGGCGTACAAATGCTGTTTGTCAGCGGCAGCAGACAGGAAATTGTTTCTGGTTAATTTTTAAACCGTCGTGTCAACATTTATTACTCGCTCACCGCTCTGTCCAGTAAGTGTTTCAGTGAGTCAGAAACACCTCATTGATTCCTTGTAAACTGGAGCACATTGTCACCTACTGCATCCTGCATGGTGGGTGGGTGGGGGGGTGGGGGGGGGTTCATGTGGTGACCTTTACACAGAAACCTGTGGTATTCTTGCACAACATGACCTTCAGTGTGTTGCATGCAATGAAAGCTGTGCATGTAGTTTTTCACAGTCTTGACCAGTTTCCCTGAAATGCTGATGTTTCTTCACCTTGAATGAGTGCAACTATATCTGCAGTCAGCTATGAGAAGGGCACACTAATGCAGATTGCCCTGGGAGGCCTTGACACCAGCTTAGTTGAGGGCAAAACATCCAAAGGAACCAAAGAAGTTCTCTGGACCGATGTCCACAATCAGACGCTGAGCAGCTGACGCACAGGAATGCAGAGGCGCTAAAAACGTAGACGGACACATAAAGGAAGCAGCACCGAGGCACAGAAAACACTAGAAGAGACAAGAAAAGCCCATTTATACCCAATCCACCAGGTGATGGCACTCACACACTCAGGCACAGGTGAAAGATGTCGGGGTGATCAAACATAGCAATCAAACCTGAGGAAGAGAAGATAAGCAGCCTGAAACAAGAGACATAGTTGGGCCTCGTTAGTTGCGACCCAATTCAGATTTTATTACTCAGCGTGATTCATATCCCGCCTGTTTTGTGACCATGTGAAAACTCCAATTCCGATTTTTTTTCACACGCCAATTCAGATATTCTTCTCCATGTGACTGCTGATGTCATGGATAAGCACTCTGTCAAAATGCGGCTCTGTTAAAATGCTAAATGCTGTTAAAGGCTGGGCCCTGTTTGAAAAAAAAAAAAATCTAATTCTCCTTCTTCATTCCCTGGTCATGCTGTCTACATATTGTCAGCTCGTACTTAACAACCAATTGAAAATGGATCTACACAGGCTGACCAGCGTTGCCAGATATGATGGGTGTCCCCTACATTTATGTGGTTATGGCTATTCATTATTATACATATAATAGTTTTACGGTTTTAACAATTTGTACACAGGCTGAGATTTCAGCTGGGTTTTATTGAGCTGTGTGGGTTTTTAATTTTAGGTGATTTTGCAGCCTTGTAATCACACCTGGACACATTCTTGCCATGAATTTATACAAATGTTATAGCATTCATTCGCCATATGATGTATAGAGAGGAATTAAATCAGACCAACTATATTTTTGTGTATGTTTGTTTTTCAACTGGGGATTCGCAGCATTTGTTTGGCCTTGTGATTCTTCTTTTTTTTGATCTATAAGAATGATTTACTTATTTCTATGTTGTTGTGACATATTTTTGACCAATATGAAAATGATCTCAAACCAGTTCGATCCTCCTGGTGCAGGTTGTCCTTGGTCAGAAAGCGTCACGGCTGGTTTGTACCAAAGTACGCGCAGACCTTCAGTGGCTCTTGATTAACTATTGAGTGCCGTGTCGATTGTTGCTGAGATACATGGCACTTCCTGTTTCACCAGTGAGGCACATTATTGATCTCTTTTCACTGATATCCAATATGCCAATATGCCACAGCTGTTTTCGCCAATACATGACGCCGATATCAATACCTTTATCCATTTTTCCACTTCATCGGGTCTCGGGTGTGGTGGAATGAAGTCATTACACAAACCATCGTTGTCACGTGGTCCAAATGGCTTATATCATTAGAAATGTAATATTTGCGCTGACGTTAATATTTAATTTCAAAGGCAAAAATTTACAAAACTGAGAGCCAAATTCAGTGCCTTCAAATATTGCCAGCTATATTTTTCCTTGCACATGCGTGTTCCTGGACCCCTCGCTAACCCGCCACACGTGTGTCCCTATTGATCCTCCAGCTTGAACAGTGTGTAAACTCCGACCTCTGACCTGTGAGAGCAGAGGTCGCCCTGTGTGACACTGACCAGCTGTTGCTTCAGCACTGGCAGAAGACGACAGGATGAGTGTGAGTGAGTGTTTCCCGTCGCATGCAGATTTTAGTTTCTGCAGTTTTTAATGAGAAGCGTTCGGAGCGTGGGTTTTGTGCACAGTGAATTGTATTGAGTTTTAAAGGGATTTTCCAGTTATACTGGAGACTGGGTGCAGAGCGTGGTGGCGCAAACAAACCAGCTCGTATCCTCGTGCGCTTGTGTGAGCGTTTGTGCATCCAGATGCATCAGGTAGAAATCTGTGAGTGAACAATTTTGAAGGTCCTTTTTGACACAAGTGGGTGAATCTCACAGCTTTTTTTGTAAATGTTGTCTTTTGTCTGCCCATTTAAAACCCTTTCTTGTCTCTTTTTCACTGCCCCCCCCCCCCCCCCCCCCCGTTGTTTTCTCCATACCAAGGGGAAAACATCTGTGGCGGCACTGTTACTCAACTGAAAATCACAACACAAGCTGTGTGTTTAGTCAGTCAGAAAGGATAACGTTTTTCCTCCGGCTGGCGAATCTCAGGAGTGCTCAGTTTGATGTAGCTTGTGACAAGCGGTTGCATCGATTGTTGCACACATTTCATTTTGCCTTTCAGCAATTCACCCACTGTATAAATCGCTGCTATCAGGGCATACTGTATATTCTATATTAATTCTTGCACAAGGCGGTACATATTTGGATTAATATCCTGCTGCTGCTGACTTGAATTTACATGCAAATTTCTTGTAACATTCATACAAGTGGTGTCCATTTCATGTTGAGGGGCGACGTACATTGAGTTTATCACTTTGTTTCATGTGAAAAATATTTAAAAAGTATCTCGGACATGATGCACGGAACCATTAAAAAAACACTGTTGTGGGTGGAAGATAAACAACTGTACTTCAAGCATTGTTTATCAGACTTCTACGAACCCCTCAGATTGAGAAGAAAAGCTGCCCGATGATTTACATACAGACCGGGGCCTGCTATGTGACTTCACACGTACACGCTGCCTCATTCGGAGGACTCCCTGAGCCAAAGACATTCAACAACAAGCTGCTGTGGTGGAACAAATATTATGGTTGCTTCTGCGCTGTTTGCATTTAAGCGACACCGATTCTCTCTTTATTTTGTCTGAATCCACTGGCCAGAACTTAAACACACAGCTTGGCAGGTGAGTGAGGCTTCTGCGCCATAGAACAATAAACGTGTGATAAATAAACTGGTCGTTTAGATTTCACAGGAGACCGCGATTCACTTGTACTCACCCCTGGAGGGCAGTGCTGCAGATGTTCTGAATAGATGGCGTTTATCCACGAGCACATCAAAATCATCCCAACGTCAGGGTTGGTCCCTCGGCGCGCTTGTAATTTGACACCAGAATCATCTCATTTACGTGCTCCTGGAATGTGTGGACTTAAAACGTAGTTTCCGCCTCTCAAATAAGCGATTTACATGTTAATTTGCACGTTGAGTTTATTAATATTCAATACTTTAACATCATATGTGAATACACTGAATACAGTCATCAGTTCTCTTGAAATGAATGGCATAGGATCTTATGTTGGGGCAGTCAATTATGTAACTGGATGTTTTTTTTTAATATATATATATTTCTAGCAGTACAGTCTTACTGTAAGATAAAAATAGCTGTGTTGTGTCGACTCAATGACTCATTCATACAGAAACTCTTTCTCACATACACACTGGACTCTATGTACACACTCCTGATGAACGCTGGCGGCACACTGCTTCCAAACCGGCATGCACACGCGCACACATACACACACGCACACGCACACTAATCCTGCAGGGCATGGGCGAATTTAGGGCAATCCTGATTAGTAGTGCTACTGCTTATCACCCAGAGCCAGAGAGAGAGGAGAGGGAGCGAGGGAGACAGAAGTTGGGAGGGGGATGTTGGGAAATTGGGAAGAGGTACTCAAAGGGAAACGGGAAACTGGGAAATGGAGAGAAGTGATGGTACGTATATGGATCCACGCACAAAGGAATTCATTTTCGTATTAAAAAAAAAAAAAACACAAACGGGTGCAACAACCCGAGCCAAGAGGAAGCGGGGAAATGTAGAAACGCACAGCAGAAGAGGAAGAGCGGTGGAGTGAGAAGCCTTGGACCTCCTTCATGCTGACTTCACCTTCTCACCTTGTCTTTTGTATCATTTCATTCCTTATATATACTTTCTTCTCCTTCTTCATTTCTCCTCTCTCACCTCCTCTTTATTTTCCAATAATCCTCCATTCCCCTCGGGACCTCAGCTTGGCCTGAATGTGTGTGTGCGTGTGTGTGTGTGTGTGTGTGTGTGTGTGTGTGTGTGTGTGTGTGTGTGTGTGTGTGTGTGTGTGTGTGTGTGTGTGTGTGTGTGTGTGTGTGTGTGTGTGTTCCCCAGCAAAGCAGCACCTCGGAGGAGACGCCGACCTTGTCTCAGGGTCACTTAGTGTTTTGATGTCTTCACCTCTTGAGTGGCGAGGAGGAAATCCAGATAGATGCACTTCAAAGCACGAGCCACGTTTTTCTATTTAAAGAATTTATGCACGAAGTGCCGATACCACTTCTTTGAAGGACAAGCACAAGTACCAACCTTTAACTTCTTGCCGATACCGAGTACCGATACTGTTAAGCCGACAGATGAAGTAATACTCGTTGGGTTGCATCGGAAATCTTTTACAAGTATGAGTACACTGTGCAGTATCGCACCCAATACCTGTATCGGTATCGTTGCACACCGAATTCTATGCGTCGTACCTTCCTCTTAAGTGACCATACGTTGTCAATTCTTAATTTATTTACATTTAGTGCACATTTGCCAAGAGCAAGTTGAATTTGTGTCGGATTTTGAGACACTATCAAACTTATGACAACAAGCTACATTATGTTTTGCCCTTTATATAAAGTATGTGACTATGTGAAAATAGTCTCTCCAGGCTTTTGAATTCACAGGAAAAAAATGTTTTCAGTTCAAATTCGAACTTCAATTTCTTTAAGATTAAGAATATGTGATTCCATTACTTTTTTTTTAATAAAGAGTATGAACTTTTGCCTGTATTTTTTTCACTCCCTGAAACGATAAGGTCTTTTTTTTAGAATACGGCTCCCTATAAAATATGGACACTTTTTTTTAAATTTCTTTTAAAATACACCCTATTTAGTAATAAGACCAGAACACCATCACTATAATATATCACTGTGGTTGGATTCGCAACATAAATAAAGTCAAACAACTCTAAAACTTGCAGTTTAATAACTTGAATAAAAAGCCATATGTGGCGCTATTAAACACACCCTATTTCACTTTTAAAGGTCCAAAGACTTTGTGGTTTCTCAGCACACTGCTGTCTAATAAAGAACTTAACCCAAGGCACACACACAGACACACATACACACAACAGCACAAACTGCTTTTTGCATTCAGATGTTTCATTTCGGAGGCGAAATTGGTTTGATATTTTATTAAGGCGGCCATTAAACTTCTTACAAGCTGTAACATTTGACTTGATGAAATTTGCAGGCGCAGTAGCGCACAGGCAGCCCTTTGCTGTGGCTCTAATATATCTCACTCAAAAAAGAAAATAGGCTTGCAGAAAACGACCTTGCGAGCTGCTGTGAGTTAAGAGCGACCTTGTTGACGTAAAGTGTTTGTATAGTCTGTGTCGTACATTTTGCCGTTTCTATATCAGCGGTTATATTTGTACGTTGACGTGAAAAGTTCATTTATTTCGCACTTTGTGATCTAAGGTGACTTCTTGAGGTGTGATTGCTCTTTCCAAAACCTGAAGATTGGATAAATACCTCTCTGAATGTTGTGTGTTTTCACGTAAACAATCATTTCATTGAAATTCACTTTTCACCTTCGAGGTGATGCATTTCATGGCGCCGTCGCGTTCTCGCTGCCGGAGCTCTCGGCTGCATTGGCATGTAGCGACCGATGCTAACGGGAGCTAAATGACTGTCAGTCTCTCTGCAGATCAAACGGGCTTTGATGCCTTTGTGAGGCAGTTTATTGGCCCGAAACGAGGCTGAAATTGACCGTGACTACTACAAGAGGAGGCTTGTGTCCCTCTCTTTGACTTTCTTGTCTCTTGATCTCGCACACACACTGATGCTACAAATTACACTGCCACGTTTTTCTCTGTGTAAAAGTCTTAAAAGAAGATGCAGGGAAACATTTTGAACATGTTTGTGTTTTAATTTAATCCATCAAACAGCCCCGGGCCTCCCTCCCCGTGGCTCTTTAGAGAGGATGTGCGTGAATACCGTAGTCGACTTCAATCATCAATCAAAGCAAAGACAATGAGCCACTTAAGAACAATAACAAGAGGTTAACCAAACATTACGAGCGCAATCACTGACCGCTTTCATGGTCTGGACGCTCTTGCAGACACTGTGATTTTTCTAATTGTGATATAAAGTATACCGCAGTCTTTATTTATTATTTATTTCCCCAGTTCGTCTGCTTTTTTTGGAGTCAATTTTGAGTTTCTAGAAAGAAACCAAATGAAACCCTTTGATTAGAGAGTTATGAATCATAACTATTGTAATGTTTTAGGACTTGACACACAATCCCAAAATATAATATTGAGTCAGGATGATGTTGAATAAGTAATGGTATTAGTGTATGTGAAGGATCATATATAAAACTTCTTTGTGGTCCTTAACTTTTCCCTTTCGCTCAACAACACAACCTCTAAACGGCAGATTCCTTTTATAAAAGATGAAGAGGGATTATTTAAATGAAAATCGAGTAACACATGAAACGTTAAAAATGTAAATTTTTTTGCAGACGACACAGTGCTGTAGCAGCAGTTACAGTTTCCCGTAATTGTGCAGGGATGGAATATATCCCTTTTCTAACGGCACAGCCAAAATATGCAATCAAACCTGGTAATATCAGCCTTAACTAGTATCATTTTTTTCAAACAATTAGGCTGTATGGCTGAGTCCTCCTGAAAGAAGTCTCTGTTGGATGATCACTGCTGTCTGCAGCCGTTCAGGATAATGCATGCTGAAGTGTTAGCATGGCGCGGAGCCCCGTTAATGGATGCGCCGTCTATCGGGGACAATCAGCTGCTGATGGATCCCTTTAACCTATGAAGTGCGTCTGCCCCCCCCCCCCCCCCCGACTGCTGCAGAACAATTCACCAGGAAACTGCAGCTGGAAAATTGGAAAATGGTACTGAGTGGATGATCGTGCTATAAATGTGCATTTCTGCAGAGTGTGGGATTGTGTCGATGGTGCAGCTGTGTCCTGTCTCACCACAGGAGCCCAGAAGTGTGTGTGTGTGTTTAGAAGTAGAGGGGGCAGGAGCGTGTGTGTGTGTGTGTGTGTGCGTGTGCGCGTGCCTCTCTGCATCTCTTCTCTCCATCCCGTCAGTTTTGACTGACAGATGAAGGAGGGAGGTGTATAATTTATCGCTTCCTGGTTGGTCTGGTCCCACAATGCCCTGCAGCCAGAGACCAAGGATGGTCCCCCCACAGCAGAAGTCAGTTTATTAAACCTTTAATGGACACCCCCCCCCCCCCCCCACACACACACACACACACACACACACACACACACACACACACTGCTGGGCTCTCTCCCTGACTGCCTCTCTGTCATGTTTAATGTATAATGAATGAATGATTCATGGCAGGGGAGAGAATTTTGTATTTTAGGACTACTTATTCATTTATACTCACACCAGTCACTTTTTACTCTGGGTGGGATTTTTTTTTTTTTATATATTCAGCATGCATAAGGTCACCAGGTTGGCTCGACACATCATCTGAATAATTTTTATTGTGTCGGACTGGCGATCTCTTTGCTGTCCCAGGTGCATTGCACGTCATGTTAGAGCAACTCAAATGCATGTTAATGGAGTAACCACTGCTATATTTTTAAAGACTCCCTTTGATGAAAAAAAAAAAAAAGTTCTCCTCCTAATTAACATCACTTTCAGAGAGGAGGAGCATTTCTTCTGTGCGGCTGCAGTGGCTGGCAAAAAAAGAAGAAGAAAGATTTATAAGTGACAAACTGAGGAAAACAATCATTGAGTGCAGTCACTTTAATAAACTGTATAATCTAATGATCTTGTAATTTCCTTGTCCTGAGTCAAATGGCATTTTCATTAGACCCCAGATAACAGAACTCGATAGACTTGTACGCTCAGTCAGTAATTGCAGTGTAGTGGTCACAACTCACAAAGAAAAGGCTTGTGGGTTGAGACTTTGTGTTTTGGTGATGTATGTAAGTTTTCTATGTTTTCTTTCAAAAGTCCAAAAACATACACTTTAAATGGATTGTGATAGTAACTTGCTCACAAACGTGAATATGAGGATTGTTTCTATATTAACAGATGCATACTGAAAATATCTGTCTAAGCAAATGTGAAGATTTCCAGGGTACATCTCTTCACGTTTTCATGTTTTACTCATAAGCAGAGGGACTGGTCAGGTTTTTGTTCTGTTTTGTCTTTTAGAGATGATTCATCTCGTTCTGTCATTGGGGCTTCCAAATGTCACAAATGCAACTCATAAGTCACATTTTCATGTCTTCCGTCACACTAATCTGCAGTTTTTAGTTTCATACTGAACTTCCTGTGTTTCACAATGAAAGATGAAAAAGTTGACAACTTCATAAAATTTTAAAAGTCATTCTGAAGTGATTGTCTACAACTCATAGTTTTGAATTTGTTGCATGTACTGTATCAGTACATGCAACTATTTGTTTCGACTATATGCTGTTTTGACTACATGCTGATGATTAACTTGTTTATAAGTCACAACTAATTAATTCTATGTTTTTGATTTCAAGCTGAAGTCAACAGTTGGCAGCCAGAATGTTATTCTTATAAAATGAGTGACAGTTTTGATGATAGCTTTGCAGTTTGCAGCTCCCCTCACACCCGTGGGACCATTTTTACAGCCTCCCTGACATTTTTCTTTAGTTTTCCAACCTGCAGCTTTTAATCTGCCTCTCACTCACACCGCTTTTCTGCTGGTTCAACAACAGAAAGCACCTTTCTGTCAATAAGCTCTGAAAATCTTACCTGCTCAGCAAGAAGTTATCTCCAAATGTTAGGAACCAAAAAGTAAATACAGCAGAACGGATTGATTTCAAAACTAATTGTGAGAAAATTGCAAGTTTTGACCAAAAGGCTGGTTTTCTCTGGCACGGTGCTCTAAAAGTAAAGACAAATTGAGCAAAGCCCGAGTGTGTTTTGATGCAACATGTGACTTTTTGGGAATATTCCCACTACACATTCACTTACATATATCACATGTGCGGAGATGCAGGATCTGAGCTTTGATGCACAGTGAGCTGCAGGCTGCCGCTGGCATAGAACCCCCCCCCCCCAACCTGCAGAGCGTCCTCCTCTCTTCCTTGGCGTCGTGCGTCAAGTCAAATTTATTCACAGAGTTTCCTCTGACAGCCGTCGACAAATGTCATCGCGGAGATAAAAGACACATGAAAAAGAGGAGCTTGTAACGTTCTGTATCCTTTGCGCTTTTGGTTGTGGGGTGTGCGAAGATGTGGAGATTTAGAGGTGTGAGGGGCAGATGGTGTCGCTCGAGGAATCATCCCTGTACGTTGGGGAGAACGGCAGGTGGTGGCACCATGGGTGTGTATGTAATGTGTGTGTGTGTGTGTGTGTGTGTGTTGTCTTGTCCCATGCAGCCGGAGAGTACAGTTTACAAGGACATCTCTTCAGACCTTGCCTTTGGCCTGTGTCAGTAACACTCACGTCTGCTTTTCTGCATGTGTGTGTGTGTGTGTGTGTATCAGCCCAGTAAGAGGAAACAGGCTATAAAGAGAGTTTGAAGAAGCTGCTGGTCTTGTGAGGCGACAAAAAGATCGACGGTTGACAGCACAGATGAAGAGAAGCGACAAAAGGGACACAAATATGAAAAAAAAAAAAAAGCTGACGAATGAGACCGAAAGGGCCTCTCATGTTTTCATGGCGTTGCCTCTTATCCCCTTCGGCTATCATTTGAAGTCAGCTCTGAGTGACAGATTGAGGAGGGAAGTGTTTATTTCAATAGCTCCGGGTGTTAGAAGTAGACGAAGGACCGCGCACTGGAAAACTTTTAATCAGGGGCAACAGCGAGACTCTCTCGCAGATGCACGCATACACACACAAAATAAATAAATAAATGAAAAAGCAGCCGGAACAGAAATCCCTCTTTCCCTTTTGTATCGATCTCAATCCGCTTCCTCGCATTGGCTGGTTTTCAGGAAGCGCCGGCCCACTGCGAGCAAATCGGAGCAGCTCGCGCTTTTTGACCGCCCGGAGGCTTCCAGCTGAACAGATGGCTCCTCAGTGAATGAGGAATGACATTCATGTGAAATGTTACGGGAAACAGACGCAGATGAGGCTGGATGAGGGGGAAAGGTGGGGGTGGGGGGGGGGGGGGGGGGGGGTCCATGATTCAGTTACAGGCAGATGCTGGTGTGCTCTTTTCATTTCACTGAGCGACACACGTAAGACGGCCCTCTTAAGTGGAAAAGCATGTCGACGCCGAGTGGCATTTTTATCAGAATATCCCGACATGGTGCTTGAAGCCCACAAGAGAAGGAGCGGGATGGGCGTCGCAGTTTTAAATCTTTCAGTGCGACAGCTGCCAAATTGGGGGTCGGACTCCTCTAAACTCCATCTGTGCTCCTCAAAGTGAAGAGATATTTTTCCTCAGTGTCATTTCTGAACTCGATCAAACTCTAACTTGGCTCTCATTCACCAGCTGTCTTCGCTGGAGAAGTAAACAAACGTTTGCTATCTTGATTCTGCTGCCTGATCCACTCCCCCTCGCAGTGTGTCTCAGTGTCACCTTCTTATCTCTACCTGCAGAATTACACTGTCCAGTTGGATCAGATTTGATCTTTGTGAAGATCTGTGGCAAGAACAGTGATCAAGCATTGCACCACAATGATATTTGAAATATGGCCACTCACTGTTTGCAAGTACATAATATTTTCAGTTTAATTTAGTTAAAATAACCATTTTTCTCATGTTAATATTTGTATATCCATCCAAGATTGTTGCATTTTCATGCTGTTTTTCAAGAAAAGAATCGTCCATGTCTAGAAATCTACATTTACAATATCTAGAATACATTTCTACCATTACCATACGAGTTCAGAATTAATTGAATTTTGATATTAGAAACATATAACATGCAAACACAACATTTCCGTGCCGTGTTTGCATGTTCTCCATCTGCATGCACAATGAGTTTTTGTTTTTTTTGTGTTTTTTTTTTTTAACTCCAGTCTCCTACAGTAAATAGAGATGTATATCAGGTTGATTGGTGTCTAAATTGACAGAAAGTCTGCGTTTCCCTTGCGTTTATGCACTTCCAGTTCTTCTCATTCAATAGTTCCTAATAGACTATCTGACAAATATATATTACTTCCCTTATTCTTTACTGACAACATAAAAGCTCTCTCAAATCAACAGTCCATCCCTCTGTGTAAGAAAAAGGTGTTAGTGAACACAGCGTTTTAATGTCGTCATGTCTATGAATATCATTAGTCATGATTCATTAGGTGTTTAATTGCACAAGTGTAGTTTGTAATGAACGTTTACAATTGGATTCAGCTCGCGGTCTTTATAGTTTGATGTTGAATGAACATCGCGTGCCGATCTCATTAGAGTCAGCTGCTCATCAATCATCCCGACGTGTCGTCTGTGGCGCAGTGTCTGTGTCGTATGCGTCACTGATTTATCCGACGCCGGCTCGCAGGACGCTGGAGTCCATCCCAGCTGGACAAAACAAGAAACCAAGGGTCTGAAACCTTTCTCATCAAAATGGCCATTTTTGTCACTTTAAACCAAATAAAATTATTATGGAGCCACGAAACACACGCAGTTTTACGAAACTCATGACTTTAATGACTACAATTTAGAATTGGCTGTTTTAGCTTTTGTTATTTTAACTGATTCAGTTCGTTTGGTTGTTTTAGCCATTTTGCTATTCTTGACATTTTGTTTTTTTTGTTGTTTTTTTTAGCCAATTCAGCTTTTTTTTGGGCCAAACATTTTTTTTCCTGGTTTTTTTAAAATTTTTTATCAGTTTGTCGACTTTTTACCAGTTCGGTGCATTTTTCTAAACAGCAATTTAAGCAGTTTCAGCACTTTTAATCAAGTGTGTATTTTGATTGTATTTTTTTTTAAATAAGCCAGGTATGAAAATAAAATTAACAAAAAAGTTTCATGGTTACTTTATTCGTGCCCATAGGTGGGTTTGTTATTAATAATGGGATGAGAATTGATCTGCATATAATTTCCAGAGAGCTGAAGAGTCACATTTCGCTTTTGAGCCGCAATTTGCAGACCCTTAACTGATCACATCACACAGACAAACATTCACACACACAAAGTACAATTCAAAGTCATAATTCCTGTGAGATGCATGTTTATCGGCTGTGGATAAACACTGGAACCCTTGCACACACAGGGAGAACATGCAATCTGTAACCACCTCTCACACCACACATTTCTGGACCTTCGCACAATCGCCAAAGATGCAGACACAAACATTCTCTCTCTCTCACACACACACACAGACATGCACACACACACACACACACACACACCCTCTGCCTTGCACACAGCTGTGGTCCTTCCTCTCTGCAGCTGGGACACAGACACACTCACACTCGGTCTTTGTCCTGTTGCACAAACCGTAGGAGAGAGAACGAGCGAGTGGCAAACAAAAAGTGGAACACAATTCAAAGGATTCCGGGATTTGATTTACGCCACGGGTTTTAGATTAAGCCGGCAAATATAGCTGATTGAAAACTATTTAAAAAATGAATCCATTTGATATTAATTTTGTCGGATTTTTTTTCCCCCCTCCCTCCGCATTGGAACAGCATTTTAGTACACCGCAATCAAAATAAAGACATATAAGGAGGAATACATTAGGAGAGGAAGGAGCCACTAAAATAGTGAAATAGAGAGATTAAAACAGTTAATCTGAGGCTCTGAGAGGGCCGGGTGAAACCGGGGTCACTCATCCCTCCCTCCTATTCTCATCACTCCGTCGCTCATCTCTTTATCTCTCTAAACCTCTTGCCGGGAATATGTTGGTGAATTGATCTCATTCTGTCAGAGAGACGCAATAAGCAGATGCTTTCTGCGCCGTCGTGTTAAACAGTGTGAACAAGTGAAATCTCACCCGCTCTCTTTCCCTCTCGGGTTGTAGAAGCCGTCCTGGGGCGAGGGGCGTTCGGCAAGATGGGAAACTTCAGCACCTTCCTGCTGGACCGCTCGTCGGAGACGCTCTTCTTGGGAGCCACGGACGCCATACTCGCCGTGGACACCAAGAGAATGAACCAAAGCCCTCGCACGGTGAGGGTACTGTGTGTGCGCGTGTGTGACGAGCATCAATCACAGTTGTAGAACGGAATTTACTGCAGGTGCCATCGATGAGCAGACATTTTTAAATGCGACTCATGAGACAATATACAAATCTTTAAGGTGAACCATATTCAATGGAAAACATCGGAGCAGCACAAATCTGAGCTCCAAGTATGGTTTTTTTTATCTATATTTTTGATGTATTATACTATTTAAGTTTCGCTGGCCTCTTCTAAGCTCATTTAATCGTGCTTGTAGCAGGGGAATAACGGGTCTGTTGGGTTTACTGGCCTCCCTCCCTCCGTCACCCCTTTGTGATAAGGCACATGATGGATGTTGTCACACGTATGATCACAATCCTTTATTAATTAAGTTGATGTAGATATGTTTTTGATCATTTTAAGCTAGATTCATAATAATGTGGGGTTCCAAAATGAACGGTTCCTAAAAGAGTTTGACAGGAACCGCAAATCAGCCACTGATCCAGACTGATCCAGACTTTCCCGCGTGTCATTTCTCTTTGTCCAGATCATCTGGGACGTGCCTGAGGAGAAGAGGAGGTCCTGTGTGGCCAAGGGAAAAACCGAGGTGAGAACGTCAGTGGTGTTTTTCACCTCAAAACACACTTCCTCCTTTCTCAAACTTTGTGAATTACACAAACCCTAAAAGACCCGTCTGAATTCCCCAACAGGTCGCCGGCAGGTATATTTAGTGTGTTTCACTGTGACTCAGCCTTCCATTATTCCTGTTGCAACTCAGGAACATCCAGGACATTCAATTATGACTTGCTTCCTGAAACAGCAGGTCGTTTGACTCAGTGTTGACTCAGTTAAAACATTTTGAACTAACAAAGCGTCCTGAAACTGCTCAGATCCTCTGTAAAAACCCTCTGCCTCGTGTTGTTTGTCAGGTAATATCAATGTAAAAATTCATTGACATCAACAAACCAGCAGTATCTCCCAGAATGCAAATCCTCACAGTAATGCTTTTGACGTGCTTTATTGGATTCAAGTATCCTCAGAAGATAAAAACTAAAATTTGTTGCAGCATCTACAATCTGTGTGTGTGCGCGTGTGTGTGTGTGTGTGTGTGTGTGTGTTTGTGTCTCTACCTCGTGCTGTTAGGCGTCACATGAAAAGTTCTGGGACTTATGCCAAGGCCTCATCAGGGGTGTGTGTGTGTGTGTGTGTGTGTGCGTATGCATGCACACGCACTGACACAAACACAATGAGAGTATAAGAGGGTGTGTGCAAAGTCGCAGATGTCCAGTAACTAACTATGGAAACTGATTAAATAGAGCGTACGGTACACTCAGGCTGTACATCTCATTATTCTGTGAGTCCACACTGTTTACAGTAAAAACTGGAGCTGCATTCAGCCTGTTCCTCCTCACTGCTTTGTGGGGATTTTACCAACAAAAGTGAAGCGGTCTCACGCTTAAAAATGCCTCAATCGAGGAAAAAACAAAAATTAAGGACAAAAATAACGACAAATAAAGTCAATGGAAGGTCAGTGTCTCAACTGTTGGGAAGTGCAATTAGTTTTGACCCATTTTATCTGCATGTTGTTTTTCTCCGCCCCTAGAAGAAGAAAAGGCTTGTTTTTGTCGGGGGGGGGGGGGGGGGGGGGGTTTCTGCGAAGCCACTGATTACAAGATGAATGTGCGAGTGAGAAGGTGCGAGACGAGGGAGGAGGAGAGGGACGGAAGCAGGAAGAGGAGGGAGAGGGACAGCTTGGAATGGGTGAAAATAGACAGACTCAACGACAGGCTACCTGCCTGTGTGTGTATGAATCATGCAGAATCAGAAACAAAATCGGGGCGAGTTAACATTACACAGGGTTATCAGTGTTTATCAACCACAGGAAGTCCGGCGTGTCGAAATTACACATGGAATTGCATTTCACAGGGGTTCGATCCCCTCGCAGCACATTTATTACAAGGCGCAGGGTGGCTAATTGTGCAATCATCAGTCTTCAATGAAAAACTAGTTCTTGTTGCATCATTGATTATTGTTTGAACTCTCTGTGGTTTTCTCGTGCTCCACGCTGGGTTTCCACGCTCGGCGCTGCCTGTCAACACTTGTGCTAAGTGTTACATGGCGGTTAGAGAGTTTCCAGTTTGAACTGAAATGGATGTTGACAGTTTCAACTGTGCAGTTGTGGATTGAGTCCCCGTAGAAATGCGCTGTCAATCGGAGACGGCAGAACGTTTGCCCAAAGAGTTGACAGACAGATTTATACGGAACATCTGCCTCTTCGACGGCTAATTTAGTCTCTTTACAATGACGTGAATATATTAGATCGAGCATGATGCTGATGAGAACAGCGAATTAAAAGAGGGAAGTTGTGGAAATGCTCTATGGCAGGGGCATCAAATATAAGGCCCGTGGGCCAAGATCGGCATGCAAGAGGCTCCAATCTAACCCTACCCACCAAGCGAACTGTGACAATTAACCTTAAATGAACAATTATTTTCTTCGAAGTAGCAGACAACACAACATTAAGACCCAAGCTGAGATAACAGGGATGCTACCATAAATGACAGCAAATTAGCCTCAAAGCGTTTGGAAAAACATGCATGGAAAAGGCAGCAAAATGCAACAGTTGCACATGTTTTATGGACATTTCTCGGTATCTTCTATCATTAAAACAGGATTTATGTTGAGATTCCGGTCATTCGTTATAGTAACTGTTTGGTTTTTGCAAAAAAAAAACAAAACATGTATACTTTGCTCCACAACAAAGAAAAACTTCAATTGGTGTTTTGAGAAATACTAATTGAAGACCACCAGCTCAGAAAAGGTGAACTGCAAAAATACTCAGCAGAAGAAAAGTTTGCAGTAGAAAAAGAGATAACGGAAGGTGAATGCAGAGAAAGTTATGCACAGCAGGCAAATCTCAGCAGAATAATTACCGAGAAGAAATTGCTTTCAGTATGTAAATGCCAGCATGAAAAGCTTTTCAGATGTTTTGGTGGCGGACCTTTAATTTCTACTGTGAGCACTCGAAGCCACAAATGCTTTTTACATTAAAACAAATAATTTTGGGTTTTTTTTTTTTCTTCGACTCAATTATAATCAAGAATACGGCTGAATCCAAACACAATCAAATAAAACAAATTGGAGCTGTTCGAACCACTTAATGCCAGATTGTGAATAAAGCCAATTAGTATGAATGAAGTTAATTTGGGCCAATGGAAATAGCTAATCCCAAGCTGAGCCCATTGTTACCAGCCTGAGCGCCCGCCGCCTCCCTCTGTCTGTCTTTCTGTATCGGAGTGTGTGTGTGTGTGTGTGTGTCTGTGTGTGTGTGTGTGTGTGTGTGTGTGTGGTGGGGGGTGATTTGGGTGACATGATCTGGGCATCATCGAGGATGAGGTCCCATGAGGAGAAGGTGACTCAAGCCTGGAGTTCAGCCAGAACAGCACGCAATGACACACACACACACACACACACACACACACACACACACACACACACACACACACACACACACACACACACACACACACACACACACACCTAATGAAATAGTCCTGCGTCATGGTTTCATGGTAACCTGGGTGGGACAGCAGGGCTGTTTTTTTCCACAACAGACTGAATATACCGCCTGCTTTGTGTACAAGATTCTACAAAGGAACGTGTATCTTTTTTGGGGTGTTTTTTTTTGTATTTATTTCCATGAAAATGAACTGCACTGAACTATATGAGTGTGCGAGTGGGTAAAGGTGGTCTCTGCTGGCATCGGTGGGGATCTCAGGTAACACACCCCAGTGGGGGACTCTAATTTCCTGTTGGATTTATTGACACTCCAACTATTCTCAGAATTCAATCCAGCCTTTCTGTGGAGACCCAGTATGGTTATTGTGGGATCATGTTTTATCATTATACAAAAAAATAAATAAATTACAAATACTGTCATATACAGGTCACAAACCTTGTTTTGCACCTATATAGATTATCTTAAAATGTTTTTTCCTTTTAGAACATAATCAATGTGAGGATATATCACTACTCCATTAGTTTTAACTGTAATACACAACATGCATTCATATATATGGAATATTTATTGTGTTTGGCTGAGTCAGCCCTTTTAAACTAACCATTATAGAGGTGAAGGTATAGTTCCTCATTCCTCTGTGTATGTCTCCCTCTGCAGGTCGACTGCAAGAACTACATCCGCCTGCTGGAGTTTCTGGGAAATGGACAAATCTATGTGTGTGGGACCTACGCCTTCGATCCCCAGTGTGCCTTCCTGGTCAGTGGCACACACACATTCACAGACACACCCTGATAATTGCTACCGGAATGTTCTGGTGTCAGGTTACACTTTAGTATCGTGGTCAGTGGTCCTGCTTGTGCCACTGTGGCTCCAATTTCCTCTCGCAATCCAAGATTGATGGCTTGTTATTTAATGATTTTATATTTCTCTCCATATTTGAGTCCCTCGCGAAAAAAGGTTTATAAACACTAGTCTATAGAAATAAAGTGTATTGTTTTTGCCGTACCTGCAGGATCTTTCGTCCTTCACTCTGGAGAAAGCCGAGGATGGAGGAGTGAAGATGGAGACGGGAAAGGGCAAATGTCCCTTTGAACCCAGCCAGCATTACACGGCTGTAATGGCGGGTAAAGAACCAGTGGACGTTTAAGTGAAGGTTTGATGTTTCTTCTATAAGCAGCCAGTGACCGTATCTGCCACGCTTGCTGTCTTTTCTTCAGACGGGCTCCTCTACACCGCAGCCACCAGCAACTTCCTGGGAACGCTCTTTGACATCTCCAGGGCGACGGGCCCCGAGCAGGAGCGCATCCGAACGGAGCGATCCATCAACTGGCTCAGCGGTGAGACACACACATCCAACACGGTCTTTCTGCCCGTCGTATCGACGCGCAGCAGCGCTGAGGGAAGTTGTGCGTTTGGCGTTTTCTCCAGACCCGGAGTTCGTCAGCTCCGCCTTCATAAAGCAGGCCGAGGACAGCAACCCGTCAGGAGACGACGACAGAATCTACTTTTTTTTCACCGAGGTGGCCAAAGAGTACGACCTCTACACCAAAGTCAAAGTGCCCAGGGTGGCTCGGGTCTGCAAGGTAACCCCCCCCCCCCCCCCCTCCCCATCCCCCCCCTTAAAATGACCGACTGATCCCTTGACTGTCTTTGGCTGATCTGTGCTTCTGCGGCCTCTGATCAGTCGGATGTGGGAGGGATGAAGACGCTGCAGCGACGATGGACCACCTTCCTCAAGGCCCAGCTGGTGTGCGAGGACAAACCCAGCGGGCAGCGCTACAACATCCTCACCGACGTGTTCACCGTGCAGCACAGCCCGGGCGACCCCGGCAGCACACACTTCTACGGACTGTTCACCTCACAGTGGTGAGCAGCCAGCAGAATACATTACTTTTTTATATTAATATCACTGGTGCAGGTTGTTTTTTTTAAACAAAAACTTTATTAATACATAAATACATATAGAAAATTATCACAAAAAATAAAAAAATGTCAGCACTAATTTCAATTAGTTCACCATAAAATCTTCAGTTTTGCAAAGGTGTTGAGTCCCTGTGTCTTAATAACACTGAAGAGTGAGGTGTGATTTGTTATTTTTAACCAAGATGCCCCCAGTTAGACCAATCAAAAAGTCACTGATATGTTAAAATGGCTTTCTGTGTTGTTGTTTGGCTTTTTGTGAAAACACAAGTCAGAATAAAGATCAATATGTCAGGAAGACAACACTTGTAGACCAGAAAGTTTTAAACAATAGTCCTTGTTTTTGTAATTTAAACAATTCTATGTATTTTAGACATGCTTTTAAGCCTTCATTGGGCGAGTGATAATTGGGAACAAATACTTTTGATTTCCTTTGCGTTTCTTCAACATTATATTTAACCATTGTGTTCTCTATTGCAGGGAGCGCGATGAGCTGTCCGCAGTGTGCGTCTTCAGTCTGTCTGACATCACCAAAGCGATGGACGGTCCCTTCAAAGAGCTGAAGAAAACCTGCGAGAACTGGATCAACCCTGAGCCTGTTCCCACACCGAGACCTGGCCAGGTATGAAATATATAGCAGAGGATAAATGGGATAATGCCTCGGTACAATCTCATGAATGACTCAAAAATGATCTTCCCTTAAAGTGCTTGAACAGTGCACTGAAGGCAGAGGGATTCGAGTCTTCCCTCAAGCTCCCGGACAAGGTGCTGACGTTTGTTCGGGACCACCCTCTGATGGAGAACAGCGTCACCGCGGCGCCCCTGCTGGTGCGGAAGGGAGTCAAGTACACCAAGCTGGCGGTCACTCTGTCGGGCAGCGAGGAGGAGCGCAGGGGGGCGGTGCTGCATCTTGGCACAGGTGAGGGGAGGAGGAGGCAGAGCATATGGATATCGAACATTTGCATGCGGGTTAAAAATAATACTTTATGCAGACAAGCTGTGGGTTTTCGGGTGAATTGAACATATCTTGTCGGGGGTTTACAACGTTCTCTCCTGGGCGTGTGTGGGTATAAACATGTATTAACTGTCTGATTCCACTTTGATTCCACTTGTCAACGTGACTATGCGTGACTCTCTATCCCTCTATGGTGGACTTGTGGCTGGATAGGTAGTTATGTGCTCGTAAAAGAAAAATCAATAATAAATCTTGTAATGTAAATGTGTTTGTGTTGCAGATCGTGGGGAGCTTCACCGGGTGGCGGTCGTCGGCCAGAACGCCACTTTACTGGAGGAGCGTTCCCTCTTCCCCTCCCCTGAGCCTATTAACAACATATTAATGCACGAGGTAGAGAACATGCGTCCGTACACATGCTCTGCATGTTGCACGAAATATCTGTGAGCCACAGATAAGCTGTAAAAAAAAAACTGTGTATGTGTTTCCAGAGCTGGGCTCTGGTGGGCAGCCCCCTGTCTCTGGCTCGTGTTCCAGCGGTGGGCTGCGCTCTGTACACCACCTGTGAGGTGTGTGCCAGAGCCCGAGGACTGGGCTGTGTGTGGAGCACAGCCGAGGAAGCCTGCGAGGACTCTGCATTAGAGTGAGTACAGCAGGGGGCCCGTGACCTACCTGCGACCTACATGTATACTGCCAAATAGACACAAAACCCAGTTTATCTGAAATCATCTGTATTAAGTACAAAATTGTCTTGTGCCCAGGCCCGGACCAGGTGATGTGGTGGATGCTGCCTTGAGAAAATGTCCCACAGGTGAAGGTGAGCGTCAACGAGTCGAATGAATTTTCAAATCAGAGGAACGTTGTCGTCATCAAAAGATATGTCTTTCCACTCCGTTTGTTTCCCGGCTGATTCTCTTCTCGTTCCGTCCTCCAGGGCGTTGCACCCCGACTCCCAGGGTGCTGCGCGTTTCCAAGGACATGCGGATCCTGTTGCAGTGCGTCCAGCTGTCCCCCAGGCCCTGTAGCTGGGAGTATCCTCCCCACCGACACACCCGGCAGCACCACTCCGACCTGGAGGTGACTGTCAGCCAGGACAACGTGGGAACGTACATCTGCACGTGCCAGGTAGAGGAGCAGGAAGTCTCACTTTCTTTTTTTTTCTTTTTTTCTTTTGTTGCACCTTTCTCTTTTTTCTTTTCGGGTTTTTTTCTTTATTCTTTGTTTTTCCCCTACATTTTTTGCTTTTTATGTTATTTTTTCAATTTTTTCCCATTTTCTTGCTTTCTTTTTCTTTTCTTTGTTTTTCTTTGTTTTTTCTTTACATTTTTTCTCCTTTCCCCCCTTTTTTCTTGTTTTTTTCTCTTTTTTCTTCTTTTTTTTAAGTGTTTTTCTATTTTTCACTTGTTCTTTTTTAGTTTTTCTTCCCCTTTTTCTCCAATTACTGTACATTTACTAAAATCACTACTTTTCTTTACTCGTCTGTCCCTTCCAGGAGGCGGGGCCAGACGTCAGAGACCCCACCCCCTGCCGCAGGGCGGAGTATCAGCTGACGCTGGAAGACCCCATTGCAGGAGGGACAGGGACAACAGCTGGAGGCCGTCATGTCCTGGCCATCTACATTATAGTCTTCTGTGGAGGCTTAGTCTTTGGCGTGTTCCTCCTCTATTTCGTGACGCGACGGCGTACGATTGCCCGCCAGGGCCGTCACCTCCCAGACAACTCACTGTCGTCAGAAAAGGGGAGGGACTTGCTGGGCTCCTCGGCCACTCCCCAGTCGCCCAGCAGTGCCAGCCTGCTGTCCGAGGGCTTCCGGCTCACGGAAAAACGCAACGGCACCTCCACCACGACCACGACGCTCCTCAGCAACCAGGGCAACGGCGGTCACCACGGCAACAGCTACAGCAGCTCCCTGATAAACAGCAACTCCAGCAACGGCCACGGAAATTCGTTGTACGGCAACTGCAACGCGGGCAGCGGCGGGCTGAAGTTCGCCTCGGAGATTCTGGCCGCAGACATGCTGGATGGAAGGACGGGGGAGCGGGAGAGGGTGAGGCCCGAGGGAGGCGAGCGGGAGGCGGGGGAGGGGGAGGGGGACGAGGTGGACGAGGGCCTGGGAGACGGGCTGGGCGAGGGACTGAAGGGACTGGACGAGGAGCTCGCCAGCTTCCCGATGTTCAAATCGCCCGCACCGCTGGCAAGGTGTGAAGAGAGCTCGATATGAAAGTCGGGAGGCGTATTTGAAACAAACTGTTTTTTTTTTGTCGTTGTTTTTTGCTTCCTCCAAACAAACTGAAGACGAGTAGGATTGCAAAAGCGGCCACCGCCTTTGAGCGGCGGGAAACTGTGGCATCAAGAGAAACTCACAAATAGACAAGTATGAATGCAAATGTGAGTTTATGTCCGAGCATGTGAGAGAAACCCGTTACGTACGATGACAGAAGCTCACGGGCCGAGTATTTCGAGTCACTCAGGACGAGAGAGAGAGAGAGACGTGTAAATCCATGTAAATACAAACAGCCTGAGCTGTTAATCTGTGTTCTTCAAACGTTCTAAAATAATCAAAGATGGAATGTCTACGTGTGTAGGCACGCAAAAGCCATATTGTCGTTCTCCTGAAACCTTTGTTGTCGTCGTTTACCTTCTCCATCGCTTCCACCGCAAAGGACAAATGCACTTTGCTCGCAGCGCCTCTCCTCCGTCTCTGTGTCTGTGTTTGTCTCTCTGGCCACTCAAATCCCAAAAACCACGACGGGTTCAAAGGCACCAAAGGACTTTAACCAGAGAGATGTCACTGTCAGAGACTCTGGAGCTTTTCTCAATCCACTGCAGAGGCTTCAGACGGGCCGCGGCGGCCACGGCGGGGGGGCTGTCCCCCGGAGAGGAAGCAGCGAGACGCAAACGGAGTGACGGCTGCTGCACAGATCTGCCACTTCACGTCCCGAGGCGGAAGCAGCACTTCTTGAAAGACAATAATTTCACTCATGAATAACGGACCTTACCGGACTCAGAGCCACCGTCGCCTCGTTCTGTGATTGTGGAGGTGTATTGTTTCCGTCATGTCGTTTTTTGTAATAAAACATAAAACCGTTGCAGTTTTCCCGTGGTCATATACTCTTCTTCCAAGTTGTGAGAGAATTGAATTTCGAACAAATGCGACGTCATCTGCTCTCCCTGGAGACGCAGACTCGTACAAACTAAAAGACTAAAATAAACTGCTTCAAGACAAGACATGAGGTGCAATAATCTCTCCTTTTCTCTTACTTTTCTGTTCTTTTATTATTGGAACGATTTTCACATTAAGCGTCACTTGCAGCAAATCAGTACAGAGACTATTGAAAAAAAAAACACAATGGACTATTTGTACAGCAGCAGGGAGGTTAGCAATATAAGGCACTAAGATAATGTGAGGACACTCTCAATCGTCACTTCCCTATTCTCCCGTCACTTATTTGTTATTCTTGAGCTGTTTGTGTTAATCATCACTGTTAACTCATAGCAAGATGCATGTGGCGTTAAATCTGGACAGAGCTTTGTGGAAACCATTCATCTACATTTCAACAGTTGAGTCATTTTCACTTTTTGAGCAATAACACCTGAAGTCTCTGCAAGTGCTCACTTTTTGCAAATAATAGCACAAAATAGACCATCTTGGACTCTCACCTTACCTAAAAGTGCAGAGCAAGAAATTAAGTGACGACAGGATTGTAACTGTAATAGCTTTGAGTATAAAAGCCATTGCTTTTGTTTGGTGCTTTTTTGGTAAAACTAAACATCAAATCTCTTGCCCGTAAACTTTACTTCAACATGAAAAATTCAAGGCAAATTTGAAGTCTTTGATTTATTTATTAATCTTGAAGTAGATTCGAAACAAATGAGGTAATCGTATTTGCAAATTCAGAGCAGAAGCAGTATAAATGCAGCAAAATGTATGTTTATCTTTGATACAGAAATAGAAGAGCATCGGTGGCTGAAACCAGCTTTCGGTTACAAATCAGCCTGTGGCCTCATGTGGGCGTCAATTTGCTCACGCCGTCTGCAGCTAAACAGGAAGCACACTTCCTCTGTGCTTAAGCGGTTAGTATTTGTAGAGGATGTTGTTTAATATTCATCACATAGACATTGATGTCACGAAAACAAACAAAAACACATGCAATTGTAACTAATTTGACATTGTTTCTGACACTACAAACTGAAGATTGAAAGACATCTAATGAGACCCACCTCCAGAAATGTAGTGACACACATGAACTGGAGTTAAAGCTACAGTTCATTTTGGCTGTCAAGGCATTGAATTATTCTCCCCTGCAGTTCCAGTTCTTTTTCCGTTTCGTTCATTTGGCTCTCCAAATTCTGGATGTACTCGTCTAAATCCTTCAATTTCTGCATGGAGCTATTCAGGAAGGACACGAACGGAGGAGAGTGGAAAAATTCCTCATCCTCCAGCTTCAGTGTGTGAATGGTCCTCTTGAATTCACCCGTCCATCCTTGATGAAATGCCATGAGCCTCTTGTGTGAAGTCTGATGGAGAAAAACCACAAAAAAAAAGTATTTCACGACTGTTATTTTGGCCGACATGTGGATTTTGATTTATCCGCGAGAGACACAGACATCTCTTGTTCTCGTCACCCCAGGACACTCCTGATAATAACTAACTTCCCGTCTGCCAGGTCGGTGCTACCCCGACCGATGTGATGAGCGTTTGTCAGCTGGGGCCCATTAATCAGGATTGTTTTTGCTGCAGTTTACTGAGATGCCAGAAACAGACCTTGGAAGGAGGAGATTAGGAGGAGGCTGCTTTATGTATGGGATGAGGGAGCATCTGAGGAGGGCAGAATGTTGATGCCTGTGTTTGCGTTTGCCTGTTGAATGTCTCTCTGTTGTCTTGTGTGGGAAATCTCCGGCTGCATGTCTGAATAAATTCCCCTCTCGAGCATCTCAACTCCCTGTTTCACGTCATCCTTCCAAACTAGAGCGTCACTGACGAGCACCAGATTATCCACTGCGATGACATGTCATTTTACTGCATTGCAACCAATCATATGACTAAAAGTACTGTGTAAGAAATTATTGTAAAAAAACAAACAAACAAACAAAAGAGCAAATATTCAACCGACCGTCAGACATTTCATTCTTTGAGTTGCTTCTTGATGATTTGCCTTGACCTTTTCCTGAAAACACACAGAGGCAACAGACGGGTAGATACGTTTTGAGGTCACACACACACACACACACACACAAGAGCCCCTGTAATAAAGTGCATTACATAACAAAAAAAAATAACAAATGGAAATAACAAATGAAATTGCATTCAGTAAATGCCCAACTTGTGATTTTACCAGTGAGACTGTGTTGGTCTTTGTGCTTGCGAAGCAAAAGAAGCACATCAGCGTGAAGAGAAGGGAAACTCCTCGGACGCTTCTGAAACCAGCCAGTCCTCTGCTTTTCTGTGCTTCTGCCATTATTGTTCTGACTGTCAAAAAAATGTATTGTTATTGTTAGAGGAAGCTGGTTAAACTACAAATAAATGAGCAAGTCCAAAGTTAAAGTGTCCGTAACTTACCAGGGTGTCAAAGACGGTGACGAATGAGAGGATTGATGCAGTGACGCTTCATATATCTCCACCCAGTGTGTGTGTGTGTGTGTGTGTGTGTGTGTGTGTGTGTGTGTGTGTGTGTGTGTGTGTGTGTGTGTGTGTGTGTGTGTGTGTGTGTGTGTGTGTGTGTGTGTGTGTGTGTGTGTGTGTGTGTGTGTGTGTGTGTGTGTGTGTGGAATGGCAACAACTCCTTCAAGGTTGCATTTTTCTCACTCTCTTTCAGAAAGCACCAAAAAAAAAAAGAACAGTTGACTGTTACCTCTTATGTTTCATTTGACTAAAAACCTTCATATTCAGTTTCCATTTCACGAAGAGGCAAACACAAGCAATCTCTTATCTGGTGGGAACAACAGATTGTTTAAGCGGAGTGAATAAACAATTTTTAAAAAAATTATTATTATTGTTATTGTAGCATTCTTCGTCTGTTTACGCGAGCCTTCAGGGACGTCTGGACTGTGTGGTGGGTGCAGATTGTGATATGCAGAGGTTTCTGCTTTTGGAATAATGTGCCATGATTGCAATAAAAAATATTTCTTTGCTTTTTTATGCGATTGTCGTGGGCCCATGATGGACAAGTGTTACAATATGTATTTTTTGCATTGTGCGATAGAAAAGAGTTGTTGAGGCTTATTGGGCATTAGGGAGTGAAGAAAGTGTTCCTCCCGTGGAATGAACATGGCGTCAGAACAGCCATACATATATTCTTCTTCTTCTGTATCACAACAACTATAAGCACACAAACACACAGATGCATGATCGTTAATCCCACAAGCAGAGATAACAGAAAGAACCCACTGGTACAGCAAGAGGAAGTGGGGACAGGAAGTAACAAGCACTAGATTGAAGAGGCAGCCTGTGTGGGGTGAAGGTTTTATCGTGGGCCACAGTTTAAGTAATGTTACAAAACAAAAAAACACCAGCTACAAAACTAAGGCAGGGCCAAACAGGTATACAGCCAACAAGAAGGAGAAAACTGATGGTTTGACATGGCTGACCAACTGAAAAGTTCCACAGGAGACAACACAAGGTAAAACTTTATAAAGGACAGAGTTCAAGACAAAGTAACGCGACCACACAAACAAGCTTTCCAACAAGCTGTGACTTGTTTCTGCCTTATGGATGCTGTAGTATGATTGCAATGGAATTGTTAGATTTTTATTTGATTCAACAATCTTAATTGACATCTATTCATTCAGCCAACAGTTTGACCCTTTGTTGCTTTCTCTGTTATTACACATACATAAAAGTGCTGAAGAGGATCCACTCCTCACCGACTCCTCTGAGGTTGTTTGTTTTTAACACTTTGTTGGTGTCAGTCCTCTGCAACAATTATATTTTTTGCAGCCTTTTAATTTTGCTAATTTTCTCCCACTACAGGCATCCTGTTGTCGTTAAAAACCCACTGCAGTATTGAAGAACCGCCAGTAATTGAAAGATAAAAATCACCTTGGGGAAAAAGGAGCAGAATCCTTCATCAATTGCATTTTTTTTTTAAACTCATCATTCCACAGAAAATCCAAGTGAAAATTGTTAATCGAGTAATAAAAGGATGTACAGGACAACTGTTTTCTCAGTACATTGCATTTTCCAGATAGCTGCATTATTTCTTCTGGACGCCAGATGTCAGTATTTAACTGTATTAAATATTTAAAGGATTGGCGCTACAGAACTAATGATTCATGCGCACTGGCTTCATGTGAAACCACTAAACTGCGATGTAGTTTATAAAGCATCGATGGTGTCTTATCACACGTGTAAGTAACCCTCTTCGTCCTCACAGTTTACATGAGTTGGGATAAATAAAACCTACCAATCTGTTTCACTGAAGAAAAAAAGCAAATGTACTTCCATCTTTGATTGAAGTGTCTCGATGAGCAGTTTTACATTTTGCCTGAGACCATTTCAAAATGGTTTCGGATTCATAGGAGGCGAGACTTTTTAACATGGGAATTTGTCTGTCTCAATATAGTTCACGGTCCATGTTTTTATGAAAGTGTTCATGAAGCTCATGCAGTGGTTCATAGCCCAGAATCAGGCCTGATTTCTTTTTAAATATCTTTTGCCGTCTCTCTTCAACTGTTTTGATCTATTTTGACTTTTTTCCCCATGTCGACAAAATTCCTACTCTTTTGGGATGTTTTTTTGTCTTTTTTATGAATAATTTATTGAAGCACCAAATATCTTCACATGCATGTTTTTCCAATTCAATTTTATTTATAAACAACTATTTATAAACCACTTTTAACTTTTTTTTTTTTTTTTTTTTTTAAGAAGCAGGCCAAGAGGAACAGGATTTCTACAGTTCTGGTTGGGGTGAGGGGATACACAACGAGAGAAAAGGAGAGGGCAGGCAAATTGTGAGGAGAGATACAAACCCTGGTTCAGGTAGGGGGTATGGATTCAAAACGTGGTTCAGGTAGGGAGTAGGGATTCAAACCCTGGTTCCAGTAGCAAAAAAGCAATTAGTCATAACAAAATTCCAACATGAGACCACTCTCTAATACTGTACGTTTGAGAGGATGGCCAATTTTCCCCCACTTACTGTAATGAATGAAGGCAATACCAAATAAGGACACACACACTCATACGATGCAGACTAAGGGAGTCCATTCCTTAACAATCAATCAAGAGGATTGGCTGTGCCGCTTCACCGGGGTCCTGATTTCACAGCCAGCCTCCGTCACCACTGCGTCAGCACGGATGAGCTCAGCGTTACCGGCAGGAGGAGGAGGGATGGAGGGATGGAGGGATGGAGGAGGGGGGGGGGGGGGGGGGAGAAACGGGGTGTTGCCGCCTCTGAGACACTCTCACGCATCGCAGGGTACCAGCAGCAGGCTGAGGACGCAGCAGCCTCTCTCTTTGGGAAAACAGAGCCGTGGTTTGATTTCAATTATTGATACCAGACGAAAAGCCTTTCTATAATTTAACCTCACTAAAGCGGAGAGAGAAACGAGAGAGACCGAGAGAGAGAGAGAGAGAGAGAGAGAGAAAGCCGTGTGGAAGCAGAAGGAACATTTCAGCACCTTGGACAGCGATCATGGCTCCAGTGTTGGAGGATGGAGCTCAGCTCGGTGAGTCCCGCATCTCATTTGATTTAAAAGGGACGGAGTTTACCCAGACATTTCAATGTATTTGTAGTAAAATACATTACTAGAGAGTAATCGGCGGGGAGGGGAAAAAAAGGTGGTTTCTGTTTGTTTTTTAATTGATTTCCAGCCTCCATCTTGCAGCGTTAACAAGGGCGGAGGTATTTATATGTGTTCACATCGACACAGATCTATTACCTGGTTTCATCCGGTCCGGGTGAAGCTTGGGGAGCTCCTGTTTATTGTATTGCCTCATCCATCCGTCTGTTTGTCTGGAAAACCCACTCCACCCAGGAACCCGAACTGAAATATTGATGAGGGAGAAAACAGTGTGAACGGAGGCTGTGATCTGAAACTGAAATGACCCAACTGATCCTAAGGCCATCTCTTCCAATGTGGATTTACAACTATCTCAAACAGATTAAGAAAATAGTTCTTTTTAAAAACCAACAAGATATACAAATATTAAACCATAATACATTTACTATTGCTACAACAACGTATTAATGTAGCATTATGTGAAAATATGTATTTTAGTGTCAGATTTGTCTTGATGCCATGGGGAAATTGTAAATAAACAATGAAAAATTTTCCGATTTCTTCAACACACTTTTGATTACAAAGTGAATAATCAAACATCACTTCTCTTTGTATGGGTTGACCTGAGTGCTTTTCCACCGGGTTGCCCTCTTAACTGCAGGAAATGGTCTGCATTTCCTCTAAAACGAGCCCATCAAACGGGATGCATGAGAAAGCAGCTCCACTGTTGTTGAGTCACAGCTCAACGCCGCAAAACAAAAGGACCGAAGCTTTTTCAGCGGCCAATATCCCTCTAATGTGTCTCCATAATGATCCTCCAGGAAACAGAAGTGCTATTAAGAGGAATTATGTCCCTGAACGCACCACCACTGCTGAATATGAGAAAATGGTTTTTGAAAAGTGGTGACCATTTTCCTCACCGAGTTGGAGGATGTTTGCCTCTATGGTGGGAGGAATACATAAGACACATATATTTATATGTGTTAACAGTTTACAATACCAATATAAGGAAACTTGGAAACACAAGGAAAATATAAGGAAACCATACATATTATGGATGCAATGCATTCTTATGTACTTCTTATGTCTGAAAAATATATTTTTTTGTAGGGTTAGCTAGAATTCTGCTTAAATACAAACAATCATTCAGATGTGATGATCAGAGCTTCTTCATAATTGCCAAACTGCCAACAAGACCTCAATCAGTCACCTATGATGTTGCATGTTTTTTTTCCCAGCATGCCATTACGCACACCGGCCGCATCATGATCTTTAACCATGTTTGGTAAATGAAGACAGGAATGAAAATTTCCGTCCATCTGAGTCAAGACTTCAGTCTGTGTCATCCACATACAACAAAGCCTTCAATTGCTGTTGTGCTAAAATGAAATTGGTTGAAGTTGTGTGATTTGAATATTGGTGATTGTTCTGCAGTTGCTTGTTCCACTTTATTTGCTGGAACTGTTCGCCACAGAGTGTAATTGGCTTCTCTATTCCTTCCTCCCTGCTCTGTGTCCACCCCCACAGTGGCTGTGCCAGTAGGTGTTGCTGTGGTGAGCGTCTTTGGCCTCGTCTTCACTGTGTCAGCGTTTGCGTGGATCTGCTGCCAACGCAAAAACACGAAGTCCCAGAAGACCCCTCCTTACAAGTTTGTGCACATGCTCAAAGGGGTCGACATCTACCCGGAGAGCCTCAGCGGCAAGAAGAAGTTCGCTGCGCCTGCCAACGCATCCAACGACGCCGGTAAAACCGACGTCAATGGGAACTGCCATGCTACTCTGCCCATGAGTCCGACCAGCGCCAGTAAACTGGCTTTGAGTCCAAACGGGTCGAGGACGGCTCTGCATCTGGATCTGGAGAAGAGGGACCTGAATGGCAACTTTACCACTAAACCTTTTCATCACCACCATCAAAAGGTGCGAAGCTCCCCAGACCTGGAGCTGCCTTCTCCTCATGCAGGTTTCACCCAGCCGGGTGCGATGGACCGCCGTGACCTTCCCTCCCCGTCCAGCACCCTTTCCAGCCAGGCACCCACCCCGGCCGTGGACAGGCCTCAGGCGGAGGAGAAGGAAAGTGGCCTGGGGACCCTTCACTTCTCCCTGGAGTACCAACCGGAGAAGAAGGCGTTCATCGTCCACATCAAGGTACGTGGCTGTTTCGCTGTGCTGGCAGGTTGCGTCAAATCTTAAATCGCTGTTGATTTCGTAGACTCACAACTTGCTTGTTGATCCAGGAAGCCCATGGTCTGAGCCCAACTGATGAGCAGTCGCTGACCTCCGACCCCTACATCAAACTGACCCTGCTGCCAGAAAAGAAGCACCGGGTGAAGACCCGAGTCTTGAGGAAGACGCTGGACCCGGCGTTTGACGAGACCTTTAGCTTCTATGGGATCCCGCTGGCCAGGGTGTCGGAGTTATCCCTTCACTTCATGGTGCTGAGCTTCGACCGGTTCTCTCGTGACGAAGTCATCGGAGAAACGCTGGTGCCCTTGTCTGGTATCGACTTGTCTGAGGGGCGCGTCCTCATGAGCCGAGACATCATCAAGAGAAACGTCAAGGTAAGATCTGAGATCTGTTGATTTCCCAAAATAACACTCCATTCCACAATGTCTGCTTGTTTCTATTGTCAAACCACCACTCCTCTCTGGAATGGATCAGACCAGGAAACTCATTGGATATTTGCCTTCGAATAGCAAAAAAAAATATCAACTCAACAAGCAGCAGAAAATGATTTGTATTTTTTTTTTTTTATCTCAAAGCCTGAATATTTGTAGCACACAAAATCCTCCCACTTCTATGGTGCATAATCATTCATTTAAATTCACTGAGATGTAACAGTATGTAAATCACAGGCATTAATTCAAATCATGCAAATGCATGACTTTTTCTTCATAACAATTCTTTAAAAATTAATCATTTCAGTAATTACAAGCTTGGTGGCTCAAGTTTTACATCTAGGAAGTTCTGTGGCGGGGTTATAAAATATTTAGGACTGAATAAATGGAGAAAAATGGGCAGATGGAAGCTATATCCCTCTGAAGGCGAGGCGAGATCTGTTGGAACATCGAGAATTCGCAAACTGATGATTTGTCCAACTTGGACAAACTGCTGATGATTTCATTATGCAAATCTTTGGTTTTGTTTGTTTTTAAACAATGAACTCCAGAATGCTTAAAGCTGCTGCTTGTGGCTGTTTGTTGTTGTTTAAGCTTGATTTGAGCTTTTCCAATCAGAATCCTGTGGAACTTTATCAATATTGATATTTTTAAAGAACAATGTAATATAATGTCTGTAGTGGATCTCATGCTGCACGTTTCCTTTCCCAGTGTGTCTCTGCTTTTGTTCTAGCTCTAGTTCTAGTAAAGATATCACGTGATAATTCCAATCCCAACGGTGTATTGAATAGAGGGAGTGACACCAACACCACACAATTAGGGATCTGTGGGCAGGTGGTCAATAAGCTTCTGCTCCACACCGGCTGTTCCCGGCAGCTGAGATAACCACAAATGCACAGCTGTTCATTTCCAGTCGGGCATTGTTTCAGATAAATGTCAGTAATAAGAGCAACTGTAGTGGAACGGGCTCATAGATATAATTCTAAGATATAGTGCTCAATCATGGCAATGTTAGATGATATGATCCGTATCACTGATATGTGGTCCGGTAAACAGCACCATTCTTACCGGACATACGTGAGCATATCTCAGGTTGCATGTGGAGCCAGTATCAGAGTAATTAAAGATTTCTGGGCTGATTATTTCTCTCTGCTGAGGACTTCTAAAATGGAAGCTGAGCACCTACCAGATGGAAGTGGAAATGCTCATATCTCACTTTTCCTGGGAGGAATATAAGCTATCCGAAGTATCTTTAACGATCCCTGATACGATAGAGCACTCCAGAGAAGTGTGGGCAAATGGAAGTTTGTTTCTAAGAAGCATGAAAATGTCATTCCATCTCCACTGAACGCTCTCTCGAAATTCCCCAATCAAGAGGATGATATTTCTCAGCATCTCCTCTGCTCTGCTTACATTCATACTAACCATATTTTGTTTCAATTGCATTTCTCATTTGGGTCCCAGAGGAGACAAATCTCATAAGCCTGTAGAGAGGAGGCTGAACATGCTTTTGTGCATCAGTCATTGGTTGTAAGATCTGTGATTTTTCTTCGCAGAGGGTTATTTTGAGATTCCTTTGATAGATTTTCAGTTAAACTCAGGGGGAAATTGCTTGGTCCTCTGTATCCATTGGCTGTGTGTCAGCTTTTTCCCCACTCCATAAGAATTTAAAGACAAACCTCTTTTGATGCTTTGAAGAGAGAGAGAATCAACAGTATTATGTTCAGTAATCAAGAGCCTCAATCGAATTCTTTTGTTATAAGACATCTGATGTCACTTCTGAAGAGCCGCTGCCTCTTGCTAACAGGGTGGTGGCTCCCTTTGTCTGCCCGGTATAGAATGAACAACAGTAATAAGCAATAATTGCATGCTGTTTCCAAGAGAGTCATCAGGTGCATTTCTAGTTCAGGGCAAGGAGTTTGTGTGCTCCTTTGTATTTGTTTAATAATGAAGAAGAAAAGCTGTACATGTTCTTAGGTGTGGTCGCAGCATGCCAGACATTATTCCCTCTGGGTACAGTGTAGGTGTGTGAGTGCGTTGCAATGGGGAAGCCAAAGCTCTGATGGAAAGAGGAGTCAGTTTCTCAGCGATGCATTTTTGCAGTTAAGTTATGAGAATGTTTAAGTGACAGACTCATGATGAGTCTCATGATTTGCATATTCGTTTGTGAGAATGTCTTGTTCATTCCACACTGTGAATGCAGATTCCTCTTCTTCTAGCACTTGACTATAATCATTCCTGAGCTGGATTTTTGTGCCAGAGATGAAAAAAAACTAATTTACAAAAAGAATTACAAGAAAAATAAAATAAAAAAACATTTAAATGTAATCAGTGAAGCATGGAGAAATATTCAATATTATGACAAATTCGTAGACAAAGTCTCTTAAACACACTTTTATTGCATTTCAATTCAGCTTCAGTACTCAGGGATTTTATTTTGCCTTATTAAGTTATATTAATTTTAGATGTGTTTTTTTTATAAATATCATAATTGATCAAATAATGTTATGGAATTCCTTTAATGTTGCCTCTTTGGCCATTGATAACTGCATCAGTGCAGTTATTCAAATGTATGAAACCAATTGATTCCTATTATGAATACAATACATTAGGCAATATCTGCAGTTAGACTATAACTATTCATATGTGCTATGGCTGAACAGACAAAACACATTTTCATCATTATTAATCATTATTCTAGTTTTTCTTTGTAGAATAAATCACAGTGTATCAGGACATTGTTCATTTGCTGTCGTCGATGGGTTTGCGCAATTCTGTTTTGAAACTCTTCTTCTATGTCCATTTTTCCACCTGTCATCTGGTTGTATGTCACCTTGTGGTTGTGTCTCACTTCACCCCATCTTTATCCTCCACCTCTCCTCACCCGTTTGCTCCTCTCTCCACAGAAGTCGTCAGGCCGCGGCGAGCTGCTGCTCTCCCTGTGCTACCAGTCCACCACCAACACTCTGACTGTGGTCGTCCTCAAAGCTCGCCACCTGCCCAAGACCGAAAACAGCGGACTCACAGGTTAACTCAGCCTTTCATCGTATCTTTGCACTGTCATCTCCTTCATCTTAAACAGTTGAGACCAAAATCATCTCTAGCTTCCTGCCACACCGCCAAGCTACTTTAAATGCCGTGATAGTTTCCACAATGACAGCAGCAAAGTAATCTGGGCAGGATGTGATGGAGAGCACTTAAATGACACACACACACGGATACACACACACAAGTGTTTACACAGCCAGCCTATTTTGTCCTCATCAGTGTCATCCATCTTTTCCGCTCCATCGATCGCCGTTATTGATCTGGTTTTTGGGAATAATATACCAGCGGGACGAATAGGCGTTCACGGACTTTTCTCGTTCTCCTCCAGATTCCTATGTGAAGGTGAACATGTATCACGGAAAGAAGCGAGCGTGCAAGAAGAAGACCCACGTCAAGAAGTGCTCCCCCAACCCGGTCTTCAACGAGCTCTTCGTCTTTGACCTGCCCTCCGAGGAGGGCCTGAGGGACACCAGTGTGGAGCTGCTGCTGATGGACTCGGAAACAGGCAACTCGCGCTGCCCCAACAACGTAATCGGGCGCCTGACACTGGGCACGTCGGCGGAGGGCATCCCCGGCGAGCACTGGAGGGAGATCTGTGACCACCCGCGCCGCCAGATCGCCAGGTGGCACGTCATGTCGGAGGATTAGAGAGCTCAACGCGTCGTCATCCTTGCCGAATCCTGCTGAACCACAGGAACGGATCAAATGTGGACTGACAGGGCCGGATGTCCTGCTTGCCTGTGTCCATTGGACTTTGAGTCTTTGGGGGAGGGAGGGGGTGGGGCGGGTGACTTTGATGTTGTGGGGAGAATCATTTCAAGTGATGTCATAATCCAATCAATCATTCAAAAACTTGTCTTTGAAGTTATTGGGGTGGGGGTGGGGGGGGGGGGGGGGGGTGAGTGGGAGGCCGGGCATGATCAAGAAGAACCCCCCCATAGCTTTAAACAATTCCAAAGACTGTCACCTAAAGTCACCTGGTGACATGCAGCATCATCGCCATGGCAACAACCAGTCGTCACTGTAACTCTGTACAGTGCAGAATGTCTTAAATGTCGCTATTCCTCCCCTTCTTTTCTTTCCTCTGCTCTTCCTCCTATAAATAGCAACCTAGAGCCTATCATATACGACGCAGAAAAAAATTAAAAAAAATAAACCCACGAACAACCCATCTGACAACGCTGTAAAAATGTGATTAAAGTTTATTTTATAATGACAATGTTTTCTTCATGAAGATGTAGAATGTTTTTTGTTTAGTTTTTTTTTTTAAATTTATGTTCAGTTGTTTTGTACTTTTCTGGTTGATTTGTTGAACATGTTTTGTAAGTATAAGTGGTATTTCATATATCATTACCGAAGTACATGAGAGCCTAAATTAGGTTGTTTGACGACAGAATGGAACCGATTGAGTGCACTGGGGACAGTAATTGTGGATGCATGTGCGCGAGCGTGCCTGGGTGCGTGAGTCTGTGAGTGTTTGCGCTGATGCGACTGCGTGAGCTTGTGTCTGCCACATTATGTTTACTGTAGGTGTTTTGTCCCCTTACTGTGAGCACAAAGACAGCTGAAATGTAAATGTACGTACCTTATTATAAAATATGGCAAGTTCTGAGAAAGCAATTATGAGTGCGCATGTTTCTTTCATTTCCCTGCCTGAGATGTCAGACACATAATACCACCTTGAAAGATAACATAATAAGTTGATTATATCCAACACATCTATTGCACATAAAAAAAGCTATTTTATATTCAGAACACGAGGTGTAAGTGACCCCTCCCGGGATGACATCATCGTGGGCTGCCATCCAAGTCTGATGATGTCGTAACTGCTGAGTGGCTAAGTGCTGAGGGATGAAGTCATCCGGCCTGAATTTAATATCAGCTAAGTGGTTTGGTGAGCTGCTCACCCCCCATCCCCAACCCCCAACTCTATCTCTCTCTTCTTTCTTCCCTCAGAAATACCACAAAATATCCTCGGTTAAAGCCCCTCTGTGTTCACGCTCCACTTCTCCCGTCTCGCATCTCACATTGAAGTGACATCAGGTGTTTGACGGCCGAGCCTCGGAGGAAGCATGATGTTCTGTCACTCTGTACTTTTTCCGTCGATCTGACCCGTGAGGTCGTAACGTCTGATGCTGCCTTCTATTTTAAAACCTGGCTGTCGTCTCTTTAAAGTAATAAAGGGGCCACTCTTCATCCCATCTCTGTAATCCCACCTCCTCATGCTGAGCTCTTGCAACGGAGACACTTAGCTGGTTTAGTCTTGTGCCAACAGTGAACTGCCCTTTTGCAGTGTCCGAGGACTTTTCAGGATTGTGTCGGGACATTGCATTTAGGAAAAATAAAAAGGCAAATGTAATTTTGATCTCATCAAAAAAATGTTAAAGCACCAGCATTCTATGCTCTGTTATTTTCCTTTCAATCAATATGGACCAGACACAAGCTGGAGTCAATCCTAGCAGAGAAAAGACGAAGGCAGGATACATCTTGGACAAGTTTTAGAGTCACCATTTAAGCATGTTTCTATAGTTTCAGGGGAAAATGGCCAAAAGACATATCTGACAATATATTAGTGTGGTACGACACTGTGATTGAAATCACCAAGAAAAACAGAAGAGATCCCAATGTGTAACTCTGCATGGGAGGTTAGGCAGTTCCTGAGTCTTAATTCAAATACCTTTAGTAATTCTGTTTTTTCCACACGTGATAAAGGGGAGAGGCCGAAGCACTTCTTCATTCATGGGTCTCCTCTGCCACACACAAATCTTCCACCTGGGCTATAAAAACATAAAGCAAAATCCATAAAATGTCGGCTATATGGGCATGAAAAACATAGAAGATAAAGATAAAGAGGCAAAACAGTAAAACCTTGTGTATGTTTTACAATCTGTAAAACTAAATATGTCCCGAGAAACCGCAGGTGCATCTCAGTGAAATAGAACATCATTGAAAAGGTGAGATGGGGTGAGGAGTTAGCAGAGTGAGCTGTAACAGACAGACAGGGTGGCGGAGGTGAAGCTGACACCGAGTGCAGGCAGCAAAGAGCAAAGAAGTCTGGACAAGAGCTGATGGAGTTAATACAACACGCAGAGCAAATACAACTCAGCAAAGATAATATGAAATTGGCCAAGAAATGAAGGGACACTGCACTGACAGAGAGATAATATACTGAAGAGCAGTGAGAACAGTGCGTGCCTGCGAAGAATCAGCAGGAAACCAGATTAGGACGCTGTTGAAGTAGAACAACTTAAAGTGGAGAAAAAAAAACCATGTAATTCAGAGCAAAGTTGTAAATTTCGTAAGTATTCATGCACTCCGGGAAATGTTTGAGACCATAACAGGCTCATTGATCGAAGTTGCACTCTGTACAGGGTGTTTTGTCTTGTAATTTCTGACAATATAGTTCTAGCTTTCGATATTGTCGAAAGCTAGAACAACCAATATTGTCTCTAAACATCTTGACAAGAAACAAACTGTCAGCAAATGTCCAGTTTGTATTTACAGCTATTGTCACTTTATGTTTTATCTTTCAAACTTCCACTTGAGTAAACCCTTTATTTTTGCCGACAGTTATTGTATAATAATGCTGTATAATAATGTTCAGACACATTAATTGTTATCATCATCCGGTTCCTCTATAATGCCTTTTTTGTTCTGTCACACTGTCAACTAACACTGTGTAATCATCTTTTTTTTTTTTTTTTTTTTTTTTACCAACACCACAAAATACATTTTGAATTATGAGATGTGAAATCAATAATGCAGCAGAGAGACTTTTCAAAAGATCTATATCTTTTGTTCATGTCCATTAGGCTCAGACAATTGGCTTGTATCTGTTTATTGAAGCAGGCTTTAATATGTCCTTTGCAGATTGCAGCCGGGGCATCGACCATTCAACCACGTTAATGTCATCTTCACAGAGAGAAACGTCGAGACTCCCACATGACTCCAAGCCCTTCGGATGCTATAAGTACTCCACAGAGTGATATGGCTGCAGGGATGTGCTGCGTTCGTCGTAACCGCATATATTAGCATGCTCAGTGTTGGCATGGGTGTCTTTGAGAGATGAATGCAGGAAACAATGGGTTCAGCTGAGGAGTCTTCGTTGTACATCGATATGTAGCCCACAGTCGAGTCAATAGTGTGAATCAATTCTACATTCTTTTTCAATTAAGTTTCAAACAACAAACTTTATATATCGGCTGGAACTGAATACATTTATGAGTAACTTTCCTGGAAAGGTATTTCTAACATTTTGCAATAACTAAGAAGTGACAAATACATCTTTCTTTTTGTGTACTTAAGTTAACTCTTCAAATATATTTTAGTTACACAGGCTCCATGGGGCTTCTGTAGCTGTTCCACTTGACTCAAGCCTTTAAATACAAAATCACACTGTATGATTCTAGATATTCATACAATAATAATACACGTTCTGGAGTTTATTAGATTATCATTAAAACATTTGGAAAACATAGAAAAACATGTACAAAGAGACAAATAGTGATTTTATTTAATGGAGTTATGTACAAATAATGGACATAGTAAGCTTCATGATACCTCGTTACAATTGTTCGACACATTTATGTGTCAATGGTATGAAACCTGGTTTGCATACATGGTTAAACCCACCAGGGCTAAATAATTTGACAATTTATTGAAAAAAAAAAAATAATATATATATATATAAAATTCCCCCCATTTCCACGGAGACTGAAAAAATTAGACCTTGGAAGTTCCGTTGAATAAGAAGGTGGCTGAGGAACAGGTTTTACTTCATGACAACATTCTAACAGGCACTTCCCTTTAGTTCTCTTTCTCCATATACGTGGCGACAATCTCGTCTCTGTGCTCCACTTCCTTGGTGAGGTGTTTGTGAACCAACAGAGCTGACGGAGCAAACATGACCTCAGATCTGTCCCACAGCTTGGACTCTTTTTTTAAATGGATCTACTCCCTGATTTCTTTGGTAATGATCGGGTTTCTTTTCCTACTCCTGTCGGACCCGTCCAGTGCTGAGCCATCTGTTCCTCTCGCCCAGGACAAGAGCAAGGAAACGCTTCTTCTGGTATGGGCACACCCGTTTCGCAAACAAATCCAAATATCTGACTGCTGGACGAAACTTGCCATCAGTGGGTGCAAGGTCACTGATAACAGGGACTTGTACAGTCAAGCTGATGCTGTGCTCATCCACCACCAGCATGTCGCCAGAGGCAAAGGTCCTTTGCCTCTGGAACCGCGGCCACCTGGGCAGAAGTGGATATGGCTTAACACTGAGTCCCCAACAAATACTAGGAATCTTTGGAAATATGAAGGTATTTACAACCTCACAGTGAGCTACCGTGAAGACTCTGATGTTTTTCTGCCATATGGGTACTTGATCCCAGTGACACAGTTGGATAAACTACCCCAGGGCCGTTTTGCATTTTCACTCAAAGGAAGAACCTCCCCCTCTGATCTGCTTCGTCCCCGCTTTGTGGCCTGGGGGGTCAGTCGCTGGAACGAGTCCCGCGCACGCGTTGTCTACTACAAGCTCCTTAAAGACCACATCCAGATTGACCTGTTTGGGGACGCGGGCGAACAGATCCCAGGGGGCAGACAAAATTTGCTGGAGGTGATCAATCAGTACCAGTTCTACCTGGCATTCGAGAACTCTCAGCACACCGACTACATCACAGAAAAGCTGTGGAATGCAGTGGAAACCGGCGCTATCCCTGTGGTCCTGGGTCCATCCAGGGAGAACTACGAGCGTTTCTTGCCCTCAGAGGCCTTCATACACGTTGATGACTTCCCCACAGCACAGGACCTGGCCCAGTACCTGCTGACGGCCAAGGACAATCCATCTCTGATCGAGAAGCACCTCAGGTGGAGGAAGAACTACAAAATATGTCGTCCTTGGTGGGGTCGTGACTATTACTGCATGGCCTGCTTGGCAGCAAAGAGGAACAAAGGCAAGATTGATGTGGTCAAAAACCTTTATGAGTGGTATAACTCATGAAAACCAAAGTAGAAGAGGGACTTTTTAAAGTTTTGAGCAATGTGGGCAAGTGCCCAAAGGTGTATGGTTGTCGTTACGGGGTGGGGGTAAACTGAAGTACACTGGGTGTGACTTGTAAAAGAAAATGGAAGAGGGATTTTTCTCAATGAAAGGGTATCAGATTTGTAAGTGTTGTGATTGCCAATCTAATAAAATCATTGGTGTATGTTTGTTTGTACCACAAGGGGGTTTTTTTTCCTTCAAATTTTTCACAACAGACAGATATTAGTCCATAGAAGATTGCATACAATTTTGGAGGTGATAGAGCAAGGTTTTTTTTCTTAGTCCACATAAGATTAGGGTCAAATGCCACACACACACACACACACACACACACACACACACACACACACACACACACACACACACACACACACACACACACACACACACACACACACACACACACACACACACACACACACACACACACACACACACACACACACACACACACACACACACGTATTTAATACAAAGAGGTAGCTCACAATCCACAGCAGAAGCTCAGAGACAGATATGAACAAGAGGCAAGATTTTCCCGTGAATTTAGTGCTAAAGCCTTGCTTTTTTTTACTACAGCAGCAAAAGTGTGTTAGAGCAGGATACTATGTATGTTAAAGCTTTTATGATTCTCAGGAGGGTTCAGCTGTAAAACTTTTTTTTCTTGTCTTAAAGTAGCTGTCTGAGAGGAAAACAAACATTTCTAGAGCTCGTTGGTGGCATTTCAGCTTGTTTTTACTATGACATTGAATCATTTGAAGCCCCGTTTACATGATATTTGGAGTGAAAATCCATCATTTTTCAAATGTATTTGTGTTTAGACAACGTTTTGAAAATGATGTCCATTTGCACAGAAAGTAACACTGAAAACAATGTAGCGAGAATACCAGACAATGAGTTGACTGTTATTTATTTTCGTAGTTTTTTTTAATGTGCAGAAGAACTATTTACTATGGCCATGGCGCACATGATATCTAGCAACTTCAGATAAGTTGCATTTACCGCGTGTTTATAGAGAAACGTAGCAGGAGCATTTAAAAAAAAAATAAAAAATTCCCCTCATTTCCACGGAGACAGACTTGACTGCTTTCCGAAAAAAAGTATACCTTGGGAGCCATTTTCAGAAAGTAACACCCAAACAGTGAGGCGTTTTATACAAAGAGGTGTTCAAGTGAATAAGAAGGTGGCTGAGGAACAGGTTTTATTTCATGCCAACATTCCAACTGGCACTTCCCTTATAGTCCACTTTCTCAAGGAGGTGTTTGTTAAACAACAGAGCTGACGGAGCAAACATGACCTCAGATCTGTCCCACAGCTTGGACTCTTTTTTTAAATGGATCTACTCCTTGATTTCTTTGGTAGTGATCGGGTTTCTTTTCCTACTCCTGTCGGACCCGTCCAGTGCTGAGCCATCTGTTCCTCTCGCCCAGGACAAGAGCAAGGAAACGCTTCTTCTGGTATGGGCACACCCGTTTGGCAAACACATCCAAATATCTGACTGCTGGGAGAAACTTGCCATCAGTGGGTGCAAGGTCACTGATAACAGGGACTTGTACAGTCAAGCTGATGCTGTGCTCCTCCACCACCAGTATGTCGCCAGAGGCAGAGGTCCTTTGCCTCTGGAACCGCGGCCACCTGGGCAGAAGTGGATATGGCTTAACACTGAGTCCCCAACAAATACTAGGAATCTTTGGAAATATGAAGGTATTTACAACCTCACACTGAGCTACCGTGAAGACTCTGATGTTTTTCTGCCATATGGGTACTTGATCCCAGTGACACAGTTGGATAAACTACCCCAGGGCCGTTTTGCATTTTCATTCAAAGGACGAACCTCCCCCTCTGATCTGCTTCGTCCCCGCTTTGTGGCCTGGGGGGTCAGTAACTGGAACGAGTCCCTCGCACGCGTTGTCTACTACAAGCTCCTTAAAGACCACATCCAGATTGACCTGTTTGGGGATGTGGGCAAACAGATCCCAGGGGGCAGACAAAATTTGCTGGAGGTGATCAATCAGTACCAGTTCTACCTGGCATTCGAGAACTCTCAGCACACCGACTACATCACAGAAAAGCTGTGGAATGCAGTGGAAACCGGCGCTATCCCTGTGGTCCTGGGTCCATCCAGGGAGAACTACGAGCGTTTCTTGCCCTCAGAGGCCTTCATACACGTTGATGACTTCCCCACAGCACAGGACCTGGCCCAGTACCTGCTGACGGCCAAGGACAATCCATCTCTGATCGAGAAGCACCTCAGGTGGAGGAAGAACTACAAAATATGTCGTCCTTGGTGGGGTCGTGACCATTACTGCATGGCCTGCTTGGCAGCAAAGAGGAACAAAGGCAAGATTGATGTGGTCAAAAACCTTTATGAGTGGTATTACTCATGAAAACCAAAGTAGAAGAGGGACTTTTTTAAGTTTTGAGCAATGTGGGCAAGTGCCCAAAGGTGTATGGTTGTCGTTACGGGGTGGGGGTAAACTGAAGTACGCTGGGTGTGACTTGTAAAAGAAAATGGAAGAGGGATTTTTCTCAATGAAAGGGTATCAGATTTGTAAGTGTTGTGATTGCCAATCTAATAAAATCATTGGTGTATGTTTGTTTGTACCACAAGGGTTTTTTTTTCCTTCAAATTTTTCACAGCAGACAGATATTAGTCCATAGAAGATTGCATACAATTTTGGAGGTGATAGAGCAAGGTTTTTTTTCTTAGTCCACATAAGATTAGAGTCAAATGCCACACACACACACACACACACACACACACACACACACACACACACACACACACACACACACACACACACACACACACACACACACACACACACACACACACACACACACGTTGTATTTAATACAAAGAGGTAGCTCACAATCCACAGCAGAAGCTCAGAGACAGATATGAACAAGAGGCAAGATTTTCCCGTGAATTTAGTGCTAAAGCCTTGCTTTTTTTTACTACAGCAGCAAAAGTGTGTTAGAGCAGGATACTATGTATGTTAAAGCTTTTATGATTCTCAGGAGGGTTCAGTTGTAAAACTTTTTTTTCTTGTCTCAAAGTAGCTGTATGAGAAGAAAACAAACGTTTCTAGAGCTCGTTGGTGGCATTTCAGCTTGTTTTTATTATGACATTGAATCATTTGAAGCCCCGTTTACATATTTGGAGTGAAAATCCATCATTTTTCGAATGTATTTGTGTTTAGACAACAACGTTTTGAAAATGATGTCCATTTACACAGAAAGTAACACTGAAAACAATGTAGCGAGAATACCAGACAATGAGTTGACTGTTATTTATTTTCGTAGTTTTTTTTAATGTGCAGAAGAACTATTTACTACGGCCATGGCGCACATGATATCTAGCAACTTCAGATAAGTTGCATTTACCGCGTGTTTACAGAGAAACGTAGCAGGAGCATTTAAAAAAAAATAAACAAGAAGGCCGTTGCTCGGCTAATCCCCCGCCGGAGGGCTTTATATTTTCTCACAAAGCCAGCTCTAAGGCAGCACACTTGGTACACTAGAGGGTGTTCCATGGGTCCTAGTAGATAATTATGTAGAATCTGAAAGGTCTTCTTCATAAGCTATGTCAAAATACGTCTCCAGAGCCCAAAAGGTGTTTTTATGCACTTAGTGACCCTGTGACCTGATATGCAAATTAGGTCATGGTCACCATGGTGCCCCTTCTCCCCAGGTGGAGTGTCCATGTGTGAAGTTTGGTGACTGTGGGCCCAGGAACTGCTGAGAAATGAGGAGAAATGTTTATATGAAAATACATGTATTTTTTATGGAGCCCCTCTGGTGACATTGGTGAAAAAAAAAAGATTGCTTAATCGCGTGGCCACGCGTTATTAAGGCGTGGGAACGAGATAAATAAGTCGTGGCCACGCGTTATTAAACTGCCGTCAAGTCAGCCGGCACTCAATTTTAACTGCACTTTTATTAACGCCTTTACGGTTAAACACAGGTCAGCGTACGGCCGCAATGCTGACAGAAAGACTGATGGTCTGATTTCAAAATGCAATAAAATGGAATCCTTCATAGGTTTACACCCAATTTCACTTCAGCGCAATACTAGGCATACTCCTTTGTTACTACAAGAAATATGAAAGAATATTACTGTAGAAATTTGGAGAAAATTACTCTTAAACTTGGATGTGTTGATCGAAAATGATGGTCTCATCTAATTTCAAACTGCAATAAAATGGAATCCTTAATAGGTTTATGCCTGATTCCACTTCAGGCAATACTAGACATACTCCTTTACTACTACAAGCAGCATCAAAGAATATCACTGTAGGAATTTGGAGAAAAGTACTTTTAAACCTGGAGCAAATTAATGAAGGCAAGACCATTATTTTCGACCAACAGATCCAAGTTTGACATTACTTTTCTCCAGATTTCTACAGTAATATTCTTTGATCTTACTGGTACTGGTAAAGGACTATATCTAGTATTGCACTGAAGTGAAATCAGGCATAAACCTATGAAGAATCTTTTTTAATTGGAATTTGAAAACAGGTGTGAGAAATCATTATTTTCGTTACTTTGCTCCAAGTTTAAGAGTACTTTACTCCAAATCCCTACAGTAATATTCTTCGACATTGCTTGCAGTAACAAAAGAGTATGTCTAGTATTGCCTTGAAGTGGAATCAGGCATAAACCTATGAAGGATTCCTTTTTATTGCATTTTGAAAACAGGCGAGAGATCATTATTTTCAACCAACAGATTCAAGTTTAAGAGTACTTTTCTCCAAATTCCTACAGTAATATTCTTTCATATTTCTTGTAGTAACAAAGGAGTGGCCACGCGTTATTAAGCAATAATTTTTTTTCACCAATGTCACCAGAGGGGCTCCGTAATTTTGCAACCATGACGAGCAAACTTCAGACCCTACCAATCTTCAAGGTCAAGGTCCAGGTCAGGTCACTTGGTATGCTGGAGGGTGTCCCCAGAGTACTAGTAGGTGTGTATAAAATTTCAGAGCCCTAGCTCAAAAACCTAGGCCTCCAGAGCCCAAAATGTGTTTTTAAGCACTTCGTGACCCTTTGACCTACTTAATTGGCAAATTAGGTCAAGGTCACCATAGTATCCCTTCCCCCTCTGAGATGTATCCACATGTGAAGTTTGGTCACTGTGGGCCCAGGGGTTGCCGAGATATAGGTAGAAACGTTCGAACGGACTGACGTACGGACGTACGGGACTGTTTCAAGATCCCCCTTCGGGGCCTATCGGCTACGGCGGGGGATAAAAATTCCCCTCATTTCCATGGAGACAGACTTGACTGCTTTCCGAAAAAAAGTATACCTTGGGAGCCATTTTCAGAAAGTAACACCCAAACAGTGAGGCGTTTAATACAAAGAGGTGTTCAAGTGAATAAGAAGGTGGCTGTGGAACAGGTTTTATTTCATGCCAACATTCCAACTGGCACTTCCCTTATAGTCCACTTTCTCAAGGAGGTGTTTGTTAAACAACAGAGCTGACGGAGCAAACATGACCTCAGATTTGTCCCACAGCTTGGACTCTTTTTTTAAATGGATCTACTCCTTGATTTCTTTGGTAGTGATCGGGTTTCTTTTCCTACTCCTGTCGGACCCGTCCAGTGCTGAGCCATCTGTTCCTCTCGCCCAGGACAAGAGCAAGGAAACGCTTCTTCTGGTATGGGCACACCCGTTTGGCCAACACGTCAAAATATCCGACTGCTGGGAGACATTTGCCATCAGTGGGTGCAAGGTCACTGATAACAGGAGCTTGTATAGTCAAGCTGATGCTGTGCTCATCCACCACCAGTATGTCGCCTCTCGCATCGGTTATCTGCCTCTGGAACCGCGGCCACCTGGACAGAAGTGGATATGGCTTAACACTGAGTCCCCAACAAATGCCAAGAGGCTTTGGAAATATGAAGGTATTTACAACCTCACAGTGAGCTACCGTGAAGACTCTGATGTTTTTCTGCCATATGGGTACTTGATCCCAGTGACACAGTTGGATAAACTACCCCAGGGCCGTTTTGCATTTACATTCAAAGGACGAACCTCCCCCTCTGATCTGCTTCGTCCCCGCTTTGTGGCCTGGGGGGTCAGTCACTGGGATGAGTCCCTCGCACGCATTGCCTACTACAAGCTCCTTAAAGACCACATCCAGATTGACCTGTTTGGGAAGGTGGGCAAAAAGATCCCAAAGGGCAGACAAAGTTTGCTGAAGGTGATCAATCAGTACCAGTTCTACCTGGCATTCGAGAACTCTCAGCACACCGACTACATCACAGAAAAGCTGTGGAATGCAGTGGAAAGCGGCGCTATCCCTGTGGTCCTGGGTCCATCCAGGGAGAACTACGAGCGTTTCTTGCCCTCAGAGGCCTTCATACACGTTGATGACTTCCCCACAGCACAGGACCTGGCCCAGTACCTGCTGACGGCCAAGGACAATCCATCTCTGATCGAGAAGCACCTCAGGTGGAGGAAGAACTACAAAATATGTCGTCCTTGGTGGGGTCGTGACTATTACTGCATGGCCTGCTTGGCAGCAAAGAGGAACAAAGGCAAGATTGATGTGGTCAAAAACCTTAATGAGTGGTTTTACTCATGAAAACCAAAGTAGAAGAGGGACTTTTTTTAACTTATGAGCAATGTGGGCAAGTGCCCAAAGGTGTATGGTTGTCGTTATGGTGTGGGGATAAACTGAAGTACACTGGGTATCAGATTTGTAAGTATTGTGATTGCCAAGGACGTAATAAAATCATTGGTGTATATTTGTTTCTACCGCAAGGTTTTTTTTTTTCCAATTTTTCACAACAGATAGATATATGTTTTTTTTCTTAGTCCACATAAGATTAGGGTCAAATGCTGCGAGCCCGCACACGCACGCACGCACGCACGCACGCACGCACGCACGCACACACGCACACACACACACACACACACACACACACACACACACACACACACACACACACACACACACACACACACACACACACACACACACACACACACACACACACACACACACACACACACACACACTCGTAATTTTCAAGAAATGTAATTCCAAGAAATAGTTTTTTTTTCCCTCAGTCGATATTCCTTCTTTTGTATCTACCAAGGTTTCAGTCATGGAAGTCCTTTTTACATGCTGTACATGCAAGACTTGGCTCGACACAAAGCCTTTTATCAAGGCTGCTCTATTGTTGAAGTCATATCGCCGGCGCTGCAGAGAACCAACGATTTGTTAACGGCTCCTTTCAGGGACAACTTTACCTGAGGCTGAAGACAAAGTGAAGTGGCAGGAGAGACAGAGAAGGCCTCAATATTCCATGCCTGATTTCCCTGTGATTGTTGTCTGCTGTGCCTTGTTTTGTCCTTTCATCCATTTTCCAAGATGTATTCTAGCTATTTTGTGATCACACCTGCCTTGCTTTTGTTATGAAATCGGACTTTCTTCCCACTCTTACTCTTTTTTTTTTTTTTTTTGCCCTTGTCCTGTTCAGCAGCATGGGCAGACCATATGATGTGATTGAGAGCCTTCTGAAGTCAGAACAGTTTTTGCTCTTGCAACAGGAAGAGACTAAAGATCTCCCCATGTTGCTGCCTTTATTAGAAGGCAGCAACATGGGGAGAGAGAAGATTGAGAGGCGAGAGAGAGAGAGAGTGGGGGGTCGGGGGGTGAGTGGGGGACAACATACAATACTCTTGTTAGTGCTACATATATTTTTTACAACTATCACACTGATCCAAATATTTTCCAACTGTTTTGAGATTAAACCAGCCTGAGCAGCTCTATCTAGACAGTAACATGATGGAGCCGGCCCCTTCCACCACCGCTCCCCCAACCCGGCAGGACAGATCATTTCTAACATCTAGAACACAACTACAAAGCTCAAGCGACAATCCCAGACGGTATGTGAATTGAGAATGAAACATTAATCAGGTCACCATGCCGGGGTTCATCACAGCATCCACAGTTGTGAATGAAATATTTCCGGCTTTATTTCCACTGTTAACTCCAGCTGACCTATAGATCATCTCCGTGTGTGCCAGACGGTCCGCAGAGATTTGAAGGCAGTGGATAATGAACTGTGGCCTCCGGCACACGAGACACAAGCTGGAGCATTGCCTCCAAAGTCTGATCAAGTGAGGGATCCATCTGGGTTGCTATAGCAACAGTGTGAAGGCCACAGGTGCCCCATCTTTGAGAGTGGCTGCTAAATGAAATCGACAACAAAAATCTTGTTGAGTCTATAAGGCCGAACCTTTAAGCCTGCAGTCGCCTGAGGGCTGCAAACTGTGTCTTTGTGTGCATGCGAGTCATTTGTTCACGTAACAAAAGGTTAAAAAACAGGTTTGGTGAGCCCTCGCTTCGACATTACCTTGGCTGTCATGGCAACAGAGCACTGTAGCACTGCCAAGGTAGGAGGGCAGAGCCGTGCAGGCCGATGATAACAAATGGAGGAAGAAGCATCGGAATCGAAGGAGGAGGAGTGTCAGGCAGAAGGCAGAGCTTTACTGGAGCTGAGAAAACCGAGGTGGGAAGGAGAGAGAGTGAGGGGGCGGATAACTCCATCAGGCTGAGCGGACCTGCTCGGTCAGCCTGCCGAGGAGGCGGAGGAAACCGAAAGGAGGTAGTGTGAGATAATGGGCATGAAAGAGAAATGCCTGGCACGACACTCATAACTTTCTGCTGTTGGCACTGAGGTGTGTCCCCTGTGTTTATGGAGGAATGAAGCGAGAAGTCTTCTCCATTTACCTGCAGGAGAACGCAGAGTGAAAAACATGTTTGATAGATTGATGATAATGAATAAGACATGCAACAGGGACACAGGGTAGTTCAATGTCATTCCTGTAGCCGCCTGCAGATGTTAAAGGCAGCTTTATGGTCGTTGAGGATGAAAATAAATCCACAATAAACACACCACGTTGATTTGTCTTGAAATGTCTCAGGACTCATAAACGGGTTCACCATCAATTGAACTGGAAGAAGCACTTTCCAGTGGTTCGTTGCAACATTCGTAGCAACAAAACACAACAAAACATTAAGAAATATTTAATTGTTTTAACTTTTTATTTTATAGTTTGTTTCCCCCCCCCCAAGTTTATATCCAATGTGGCCGTGTACCTTAAAATCAACATGAAGTTAAATCGGACAGAATTGTTTGAGAAATGTACAGATTACAAACTATAAACAACATGTATTAAAAACAAAGATACTTATTTAACTGATTTAAATCTAAACGTTGGACAACCATGTGGAGAAGTCATTCCTAACAAATGTCTTTTTACATCAGCTTATCTTCTTTACGCAGCCAAGAGCGTTATTGTTTTATTAGTGTGATACACAAGAATATAATGTTTACTCTACTCACCTCAGCTAGTTCAAGAAAAGTTGTAGAGACTCATCAGAAATGTTCATCTGACTCGTGATTTACGATGAAGAGCTCAGCAGTCGCCCCACTCACCACTATCGAAATGTCATCCCACAACTTATCCAACCTTCCTAAACATTTTTCAATCCTAAACTGATAAAGAGTCTCAAAAGTCCATTCAACTTTCTTTTTTTTTTTTTGTCCGATTAGTTTGTGACGCGCTCCTGGCTGACCAAAAGCTGCTGGTCCTCCGAGAGGAGAAGGAATCCATAATTAGTTGGTTTTTTCTAAGTCAGTCAATTTTTCATTTTGTCGGGCGTTAGTTCATCCACAGCCTTCTAGGGACTCTTATTTGCTGTGAGGATGCTGGAGGGCACAATAAGAACAAAGGTTTTGGCTAGGGGGGAGGCGTAGTTATGGGCTGGAATCTGCCTGAACACAGTTTAAAGACTTGGCTATAATCCTCAAACTCTTTTCCTCACATACACAGAAGCATGTATAACATAGAGGGACATACCTTCTCCCTTTAGACTTGATTGTTCTCTTAAATATAGTGAATCAAGTTATATTAGAGCTGCATTACATTTCCAAGTTCGAGCCAAAATGCTGAAAATGCTCCAAAGCTTTGTTAATACTAGATCTATCGGCAATAAATGTACATTGTTAATACGTTGTAATTTGAGACTTTTGCTTTGAAAGCAACAGCTATAGTGACTTCCTGCACTTGAAGCAATGTAATATTTTGGCTGCTCTACATCACATTTATGACATTTGTTTTCACGCAAAAGTAAGTTGTGATAAACTTTTAAGGCTTATATATACAGTATATATAGAGAGAGACAGCGAGAGCGAGAGAGAGATACTTTCACACTGAAATATAACACATTTCTTAATTCAGTTAAAGAGATTTAGAAAAGACTTCAGGACATTCAAATCTGATCCTGATTTATTTTTGATGCGTTTAGAGAAACGCAGGGATATACCCAGCAGTCGCCACTGAATTATTTACAGTCTGCTGCCTTGTAGACATTTGTCTTCTGGATTAAGTTTCCAGTCTTCCCTCCCTCGCTCCCATATCCCCCTTCATCATTTATATCATTCTGCGTCTCCTCCAGTGACTTGCAGAGACGGAGGGAAGGTGTGGCTATCGGTCTGCAGAGAGAGAGGAAAGCAGGGGGAAGATCAAAAGTGCAACCGAATCTGAACACGGAGGATCCCACATTCGAACGCGAGTGTGGGATCAGTGTGAATTTCATGTGTCGTGAACATGCATATGCAGCCTGAAGCCAGGAAAAAAAAACTTCCCTTTGATCGCTCCCGTGCCACCCCCTCACTCATTTCCTGCTCCTCCCACATCTCTATCTCTTCACTTTGTATTCAGTCCCATTTGTACGCACCCTGCGAAACGTCTAATACAGTCCTTTGTGCATTGCATGTTTCAGATGCATTTCCTGTTACTCATGTTTTTATATACATGCCAGCACGATGTGACTCATTCAGACTCTGAACTCCATGATCAACAAGACCCACAGTCACAGTGAACCCTTGATGTCAAAACTGACCTTAAAGACGGAGCGCGCTCCAACCAGGATCAATGCAAGACACTGTCACGCGCGTGCCGTCCCACACATTTTACATTCCGCTCGTGTCTGAGGTGAAGTTCGGTGTAATCGCCTCTTCAACCTTTTAGCTGACTCTCCGTCACTCATGTGCGTTCGGCCAACAGCTGTGGTCATCTTTTTGATAAATGATCTTCTGCGGTTCCGTTTGCCTCTGGAACATTTCGAATACCGACGTGCTCATCATGGCATTCACATTTAGATTGATCCGTCATAGAAGTGATGGCCGCTTTTTGCGCTAGAAAGAAAGTAATGGCGTCATCAATGGCGGCATCGTGTGGCAGTATGCGGCACAGCACTCTTTGCATGTTCTGCTTGATCCGTTTATGCGACATCGTTTCAAGTGAAAACTCATCGTTGTGTTTTCATTTCAGAAAAGCTTTAAAGATGTTTGTTTGCAAAGAGATAAACCCTGAAAATGATGTAATTTTCATGTTGGGCCACTAGTGGGTGCTGTTTTTGTAATGACGCCACACAGTCACGTAAGCAGAGAACAATACTGCACAAATTAACAATGAGAGTATACAGATATTCATTATTCTTAATTTTCTTCTATTGAACATGCACAGAAAACTATTTACTACGGTTGTGGTGAACATGACCAGTAGCAGTGTTTCTGAAAAGTAGAGTTTGTTTCTGGACCCACTTTTACTGCTGTGATTTCTGCCTGTTTACAGCCACAGTATTATGCTTTGCAGATGATCTCTGAACCTCTTTGTGTCTGACTCAGTCTGTCACCCTTTTAACGTAATGAAATGTTGGTACTGAAAAATCCAACAGCATCATAATAATATCACAAAGTAAATAATATTCATCAAGACAAGGTGGAAATGAACCTATCGTCGATCAAATTAAATTGTGGCGTTTGTATGCAGAGTTTGACACCCCTGCATTAACCTATATACATTAATATTATGTTGTATTATATTTTCAGCCATTACATTTCAATGGCTTCATGTGGTTCTGAGTCGGGTGCTGCGGGTTGTTTTTCTCATTCACTCCCTCATGAATTTCTACGGCTAACATGCAGCGCAGAGTCACAACCGTCAAGCTGATTGACGGGCGGTCATCCACTTCGAGGTCAGACCGGCCGGGGGGGGGGGGGGGGGGGGGGGTAGTCCATCAGCTCTGAAAAGCTGGGTGGAGATCACAGCTGCCGGGCTCGGTGGAGATGCGGCTGAGGAATGCTTTTGCGCTCGATGCAAAAGAGGCAGTTTGCTTGCAGAAACCTTGTTTGTGCAGAGACTTCATTTGCATGAAATTCTCAGAGAATTGCACTCTGTCAAACCGAGACACTTTAAAGGTGAATATTACCCTTGATGAAGTCACAGAACTCATCTAAAAAGGGCTCTGTGGTCAACCATTAACCCAAATAAAGATGCTCCGAGGAAACTGAGCCTACAAATTGATACACGTTTATGTCTTTTCAGGTGGTCATAGGAAATCTTACTATCTGACATCAGTAATCCATCTACTCTATTTCCTCTTCTGTGGATTTAGGAGAATCAACCTGGATTTGAAAAGGGTAAACATGGGTAGGGAGCTCCATAGACAACAGAGTAAGGCTGACCTGGTGGACTTAGTGGAGGGTCAGATCTGGTGTGTTTTTAAGCGTGCGGGATATTGACAGTGCAGACATTCTAAGGAAGAAAACTGATGGAGGGATGAGGAATACCAGACCGACTGAGTGTGCTGATGCTGAATCCTGGAAATGTCAACCAGACCGAGATCTACATTTTCCTGCCACATTAAAATGGCAAGCAATATCCCTTAAGATTACTGATGACATCTGTCAAACCTCAGCGGGGCATTGGATTGGGTGGGCAGACAGATTCATCGTTGCGGCTACTTTAACGGGGGAGAATGTGGAGAAGAGGCTGAGAACCGGAAAACCAGAAGCCCCTAATGATTTTCCACACCCGAAGCAGCACAGCCTACATGTTTACTGACAGACACAAACAGCAATCAACCAAGCACACACACCGACACACACACACACACACACACACACTGGGCCAGAGGTGATTGTTTGAGCTTTGCCTCCATAATGATCTTTTGTCTTCGCCTGCTGCGCTTGACTAATTGATCAGCCACTGGGGAGGGAGAAGGGAAGTTATCGACCGGGTTGACACAGCCGTTTTCAGTCATCTCAATCATATGACCCTCCCAAGAAGAAAAAGCATAGATTACTGCAAGATTGAAGCATTTTGTAACAGTATTCTGATTAAGCCATAATCAGAATCTCCATCAAACTGTATTTTTGCATGGTTCAGCTTTGAAAATCCTCTTTGCATTAAGTTCATCATGTTCAGCATTTCTACCATTTCCGTTTTTTGTGTAAATGCCAAATTCTTCTGAAACGTGAATGCTTTTTCACTGGAAATGTGTGAATAGTGCCTTAAGCTACTGGTGGGCTCAGTACGTTGGTATAAGGCATTAATGTGAAGAACTTAAGAAAAAAAAGTAGGAATTTTTCCCTGAGTGCATCTTCAGTATTGTGTTAAAAAAAAACACATCTGCATATTCAAAAAAGATTTATTTCTACAGCAAGTCCAGTGAAATTGTAAAATTACCAGTAGTCTAGTTTTTGTTTCACAATATCCCAGTGCACACACAATGTTGGGTTTCGATTTAAAAACGTCCTATAATCTAAAGATTTTGTGATCTTTCACCAACTACCTCAGACTTGAAATCCAGTACACTCAAATTATGTGTGCTAATATATGTAGTACATTAAAGCCCTGGAGCAAACAAGTTTGCTCTTGACCTATTTAGCAGGGAAGAGCAGTGTGATGATTTTCTGATTTAGTTCAGGATTGTGGCAATTCGAATCATGATGATCTCACCAGCCATAAAGTACCAGGTGGGTGTCGTGTCTGGAGCTGTAAGCAAGTGATGAAAGGTGAAATCTGTGGATTATTTCAGCGGTTTTAAACTTAAAATATCTCGATCTGAGAGGATACAAGCTGCATGGAATTTGGGATTTGCTTTGCAAGCTGTTTGAGACCCTTCAAATAGCACGATGGCATTTTTTCCCGGGTTTTCCTCAATAGGTTTACATATAAATGAAATAAATAATTTTAGAGACAAGAACATTGCCGTTATTTCACCTCGGAGGATTAGAATTTCTTGTAACAGGCTGTAAACACGGGGGAAATCTAGTTTTTGCCACATCTCTTACGTATTTCTTTACTTCCATTCTGCGTTGTTTTTCAGCAGCCACTCAGACGAAGCCAGATAAAGCGCTGATCTAACGGTCGGCCTGCAGGGAGGAGCGCGCTGAAGTCCCCGTCAAGCTTTCACTGAAATCTGCTGTACTCACATCCTCAGATCAAACAGCCGACACGCAGTCAGTGAAAACTATTTTAAGATCAAGGACTTTGCATCGAGGATTTGATAGGGGAACAAAAAAATAGCTGGATATGCAACGACATCACAGTTTAAATAGATTTTTTTTTTTTTTTTCATTTTATTCAATGAAAGCTCAACTCTAAAGTGTGTTGCTTCGTCCCAGAAACCAATTCTTTAAATAGACATAACTAATGAAGGATCTACATGACCTACGACGCACGAGTGACACAAAGCTGTGCAAAGAACCTTTTTGTCATCTTTGTCATTCTAATCCGGTTTTCTTTTGGCATCTTGATGTTCAGTTCCGTGTCTTAGCGTTGAGTTATATCCCCACCAGAGTACAAATGGAGAATAGCATATACTAATATTGAAGGCCTGCCTGTGGTAGAGCCCAGTCCTGCAGCAACAACATATACGATTTGATCAATTCCACACAGCATCAAACATTAATGACTTTCACAGGGGAGGTCAGAGTGCCATTGATTGGTGTCGTGTTCAAGGACAAAGGATATGAGCTGGAATTTGATCCCGCCGTGGGATTCCCCAAGTGAAGAACTGCATTTTTTTTAATTTTTTTTTACCACCAGGATACTCCAGGATTGCAGAATGAAGCTACGAGATATACACAGTTTGGCCTGTCACCATCAATAATACACAACTGAAACAAACGTTTATAAAAGAAAACAACATATTGCAGCACTTTTTGAATCGATACATAAATAAACTTTGAGATTAAAAACTCTCATTACTTCTTTGTCGGTGTGTATTTGATTTGCACATAGCTATTCCTAATCCATACACTCATATGCAGAATTCGCAGCCTGTGGACGGCATCCTGCAGAGAAGCCCACAGGCCCAGGTGGTGAGTCACAGACGCTTATCAGTCACCCATCGCCTCCATGCTGTTTGTTCCCTTTTCCTGCCGTTTATTCATTTGACTGGACTTGTTTTGGATGTCCTCGTTTCAGCGTGAGTGAAACAAGAGAGCGCTGCGAGTTAAAAGAATAGTACAAATAGAGAAGCCGATTCGCAGAATCCATTCTGAGAGTCTTCAAAGTGGATTAGAACGACACTGGCTGCAAAAACAAATCCGGGGACAAATCCAAATAAACCAAACCGAGTTGGAGCCTGTCCCACCCGGCTATGGGTGAAGGCGATGCACCGGTCTGATGTACCAATCATCGCATGGCGAACTTATGGAGGCACATCTGTATGCAGGAGATGATTTGTTCTTTTCCGAAAAGGGGAGACTGACCTCGCGGGAGCATTCATCATGTGATTGATCAATACGCAGCACAGTTAGGCTACCAATCTGTCAGAGCCATGGTCAGGGCCGCGCTTTCAAACCTGCACAAGACTGATGACCAAGTCGGGGACAACCTGACCCATGACCCTTAATGTTACCAGACGATTTAGAGAACGGGTGGCATGTTTACACAGGAAAGGTATATTAGTCAACACACACTATACCTCCATATAGGAAAAAGATAAAAGAAATCTGGAGATACGTGAGAAAGAAGAGAGATTGGCAGAGACAAAGTGATGGCCATGAACAGAGTGATGGAGCTCCACTCATCGCCCAGAGGGCTTTCCAACCAGAGCAGCACGAATGATCCATCCATCAGTCATCCACTTCGTCCCCCCCTTCACTATCTATTTACTCTCCAATGCTTTTCCTAATCGACTGTGAAGAAGAGCCGGTTTCAATGATACTCATGGTTGAGAAGTCGGGTTTAATTAAAATGCTGCAGATGTGTGTGTATGCCGATACGAGGGAAAAAAAAACCAACAAATATATTCAGCATCTGAAGACAATTTCAGTTTTACTTTTGCGAAAGTGTCATGACTCAATGTCCACATTCTCCGGGGACTTGGTAGTTTTACAGTTGAGAGTCACCTGTAATAGCAATAAAACTTCATTGACTTTTGTCAATGTTGACAGCATATTGTTTGGAGGCTGTATATAGTTTCATCACAAAAAACTAACAACAACATCCACTGGTGGCCCTACATTAAAACTACATCGTTTTGTGTAGTGTTTATGTCTTTGACATAATTTTCAAAATGTTGCTGTGTAAACACAAACTTTTCTGAAACAAAAACACTAAAATTATTTGTTTTTTCACTTCACTGTTGTATAAACAGGGTCTTCAACATGTTGGATTTAATTTCATCGCGCAAGCAAGCGTTTTAGTGAGCGGTAGAAAGTGTGCGACGGGGGACATTATGCCTGAACAAAGAGTCTGAAGGGGTTTTTTTTTGGATATAAGTAATATCTTCTTTGCAATCCAAATACTAAGAAATCCTCTTGAACGGGTATTAGGTCCCAGCTGGACCCCGGCAGGCCAAGAAATACAAATGGAAGAAAAATAAAACCTATCAAGATCAGAGAACATTTGCACAAGTCAGTCAGTATTAGATTAAGAATTTGGCCAAACTGAATATTTAGTGATTTTTTTTTCTGGAAAAAACTGGAAACTATCGATTATGACTTGAATGTTGCAGCTACCAGATTTGTATTGTTCGATGTGCTAACTGAAACAAAGATAAGCTGGGAGATGCATCTTATCCACATTTAACTACTTTAAATATGTCCTGCATGTGCAGTCAAGTGTCATACAACCCCCAACTATATAATCAACTTCAAAACTTTGTGACAGTCTCTATTCCTTTTCTCTTTCAGCTTGTCATTACTGCCCTTTAAATTATAATTTGCATCAAGTTAAATATTTCCTGGACTTGAATGTTTCACCGTAACACATACATATTTGCTGTTAACCTCTTTAAACCCACATTACAAACAGTTTTTAAACCCACAAATAAACTCTTTTGTACTTGGTGTACAAGCGCATCAGTGATGTGATGCGAGTAAGACTATTTTGAATGGAACACACTCTTTGAGCAATGAGAACTGAATGTTTCCTGCTAACATTAAATGAAGAATCACGTTATTGTTTACAAGCGGGAACATTCACAGAGACAACAGAACAGATACATTCTTAGTGAGAATACAATGTATCGATGTTTTTGTCAATGTGGCTAAATAATAACATGATTTTCTCTGATTAATATAAACTAGTTAAACATTGGACCCATTACTGAAAACAAGCCATCAACCAAAAGGGAGCCAAAACAGTTACAGCCTGACAGTATGACAGACTGTAAAGTGACTCAACACCACCACCCAATGGACAAAAAAGGCATGACTTTAATTTTACATAGTGGCCCTTTAATGAGGAAAGAGCAGACAACATATTATTGAAAAAGAAAGCCAATTGAATTCAGATTTATTATCTATACATACACACACACACACACACACACTATATGTGAAAAGTGTCTTCTTCACATAAGAATTTAAAGTCTCACACTTATAAAACTCTGGTTGTGACTTCTATTTGCACTTGTTTTACACAGACGTTTATTGTAGTGTGCAGTAGATACCTACTGTACTGCAGTAATATACAGATGTGTCATGTCGCTTTTTTGTTTGCTGTGACATAATTGGACATTTATTTTTCAATAAAAACTGAATGTTTTAGTTTGACTCTTATACGCAGGGGAAGTGATCAAGAAATCCTGTTTTGTGTTCAACTCAAGTGGGAAAATGTCTCTATGAGAGAAAGAACAATGAGAGAAATACAGATTTCTATGGAGACAGAGAGTAATAAAACATTCCCTTTCTCTTTTATTTCCTTGATAAACAGTTCGCCTTATCATTGCGTTTTCATATTTGTTCATTTCTCATAGCACAACTGCCTCATACAGAGATTTAGAGATTTAGTGTTTAAACAGGAAGGGAGCCCTTCAGCGTTGGCTTCTGGAGGGGAAAAAAAAAAAAAAACCTAACTTTGAGACTAAATGCCGTGATGAAGAGTGTGAAAATTGCATCTTGAAGTCCAGATGGGCTGTGATTCCAGCACCTCGTTTGCGATGTTATCAGGGCTCTGCGCTTCGTTTGCGCTGGAGATTGGATTCCTTCAGCCACTTCAGTAATTACATTTTCATGGCTTTGGGGAGTTTCTGTAAACTGAGCCCAATTCTCCCATTTTTATCTCTTCTTATTATTTTTATTTATTTTTTTGTGACTGGCCTGAGGTGAAATACATCCACTATCCTATCCTCTATACTGCTTTATCCACAGTATTGGTAAAATAAGAATGTACTCAATTGCACATAATCCTTTTTTTCTTTATAAATAAGAGTTCAAGTAATTATAATACAGTACAATAAAAAAAGTGCAATCTAAATCTAAAATCTTTTACATCAGAATGGATCCAATAAACAACTGACTTCGGGCAATAAATAAGCTAAAGGAGAATGCCGCTGTTTGCCTCGTTTAGCTTTAGAAAGAGTTCAATTTGCCATCGATGGAGAATGTGGACATGAGTAAACATTTTAGCTTTTTCTGCGAGTGTTGCTTTGATTGTCACATCATTTTCTGCCTCTTTTTTATTGTTTATTGACAGCTTGTAGCTGCAGTCACACCACGTGGTGCACTGAGGCGGTGTTTGTGAAAATTGCATACCATCAGATGATTATCTCAGGCTGTGATCTTTGGGACAGCCCTTGTAAAGTTGCATTCTCATCATTGCTTGCCTTGCGCAGTTTTGTACTTATTTCAGGTTTTTTTTGGAAGTTTTTTTTTTTTATTATTACCAAAAATAAAGTTTTGTTTAGCCTGGGTTGTGTGTCCTTTTTGGCTTGTCCAGGATACTTACATTGTTTGTAGTTAAAGTTATTAATTTATTTATTCATTGTTGTATTTTTTGGTATTTGATTTATTCATCCAATTATTTTTATTAAAAAAAGTAAATTGATGTATACCTTTGTTAGACTTTAACATTTTTTTTAATAGAAAGTTAATGCCGCTACTATATGAGCTTTACTATGTTGTTGGGGTTTTTTTCAGTGCTGTAAAACAAGTTTCTTGTTGAACTTGGGAATGCTGGTGTAAACCAGCTGACAAGTTTATTGAGGTAATATTGGTGAATAAGTAGCAAGGCATGCTCGAAATGTTGCTTCTCCATCTAGTGGTAGCATATCCTTTCATATATATATATATATATATATATATATATACACACACACATACAAGCTTTGCAGATTCTGTGTGGATTCACGACTGTCTGATGCCAAAGTTGGAGTGAATAGTTACATTAAAACCTAACCCTTTAAATTTGTACATGCATTTTGACATGAAAACAATGGCATGCACTATATTTTGCTCCCAAACAGGACATGAATGCAGAGCTGCACACTCCTTTGTCACACTACCAGCAGGTTGAATGAGGAATGTCACTGCCGCCAACACACGTCTGGAGGCTCTGTATTCATTTACTGTACTTCTCTCATCTGTTACACATTAGACAAGGACACAGTCTGGAGTTTATGCGACTTTAAGCCCGAATTATAATGAGTCTGCAGTAGGACAGACACACAAAATGAATAATTGACATGAATAAACATTGACTGTTGAGAGAACGGTGGCGACTTCCTCTAATGTGGTGTCGATGTGCACTTGCACGTGTCCTTTGTTTATTGTCTTTGTAAAAAAAAAAAAAAATGTCAGGTCAAAGTGTAATTTCCACAACGTTTCCCTGCATCTATCCCCTCCTATTATGGCCCCACTCTGGAGTGTGTCTGCCGGGCTTTTCCTCAGCTCCCCAGTGTGTGATTGATGTGACAAGCCGGGGAGCAGAGACAAGCGGATGGAGGCGCATGTATTTATTGAAGCAAGTCAAAGACGGAGGGAGTAAAGGGGTAACTGAGAAATGTCAAAAAAGAGAGGGGCTGTCAGGGATTCCTAAATGGTGCAGCGATTTCCACCTGCAAACCCCCCCCCCCCCCCAAAAAAAAAGAAAGAAACCAGTTCAGATGGAGTAAAAAGATTCTCCTTTGTGATGGTATCTGACATGCTGCCATTGCCTTCAGTTGTTTTGCAGCACATGTGCACACCAAGCCAAAAAGGTTAAGATAATACAACGCCCGTTAATGCCTTGACAAACGAAGCAAAGACAAACATTGTGCAATAAAAAAGGGGGGACGAGTAGCTTAAATGGACAAACATGAGGTGTGAGATGTCAGTGACTCCGACGGAGGAACAGAGCAACAAGGTGATTGTGAAATGTGAACAGAGAGAGAGAGAGAGAGGGAGGGATGGAGCAATCACTCCTTGACCAACGCCGATGCTGTTGGACTTTGGTCTTCTCTGGCTTAGCAGGGCAAATGCTGAGTGAATGCATTACCCACCGGTTTTATAAGTCACCCCCTTTTAAACCTCACCGGAGAGCAGGGAGGAAGACAGAGAGGGGGGAGAAGACATGAGCCAGAGGGGAGAGGAGAAAGAAGCACCGGAAGAACAAACTTAAGAGTGAAGGGAACCAAAAGAAGGGGAAATACAAGAAGAAACAAAGATTGTCACAATTTATTTATTTTTTTTCCAACCACATTTACAGTGGTGCGGCTGCAGAGATGTGGATGGAAACCAAAACTGAGGTGGAAGAGTCCAGCAGGAGACATGCCAGCTTTTCCCGGCGTGTCTTCAACTCTCTGCTGTTGTGCACTGGGGACATGGGACACTTGGACAAGTACATGGAGGGTAGGAAACTACACACAAAAGTTGAAATTCTTCTTTCCCCCTCAATAAAAGGTACAAAAACTATAGTTTCCGCTTTAAATAGAATAGGGGATGATTTCCTCAGAGTTCATGTTTTGTAGGCCACTCACTTTGAAGTGCTATTCCAAGACACTTTAAAAGGAGTAGCCCATAATTGTATGTTTGCTTTAGTAATGGCTTTTTGAAAACCATTTTTAATCTATACTTCACACTGGGGTTCTTGATTAACACAATAAGAAGCATCTAATAGGCTTCAAAATATTTCAAATCATATACAATTACTGTCTTCAAGCCCAACTTTTAGCATCAAATTAATTTGTAGTTTCTGAAGAATGTGCCCTTCAATGTCAATCTCTACCAAAGAAAACCCAAATCTAAATGCCCAAAATAAAGATCACAGGAGATAACTCAGGAAAGTAGGACATGGCAATTCACAGAAGTCTAAAGTGAGACAAGCGAATGACCGGAACACATGGAAGATGGTGAATATATACCACAGGCAGCAGGTGAAGACAATCACACACTCCGGCACAGCTGTAGCCCATCAGGGCAACAATCAGACAAGAGGAGGGGGAAGCCATGGAGCCTGCAACGAGACGCTGTGTTACAATATCCAAAAACAACATAAATGAAATTACCAAAAAATTACATACATAGACAAAAGGTTTTCCATAAATTTTGTATTTAGTCACAAAAAGCACAAAACTAACAACACCCCTCGTTGTGAAAATATTTGTATTATGCAGCATTGTTCAAACAATGCATTGCAGAGCTCGAGACAAGCATAAACAGAATTAATAATAATACGAGGAGATAATTCAAATGCTCATACAAAGCATATAATGTGGTGTGATTTATCAGATTAAAGCAGGTATATGGTTATTAACAAGATGCTTGTGTGAGATTTATTTTCTTCTTTTATATCTCTGTATATGTGTGCAAAGGAATGTTAGTCACGACTCAAGTGAAAGACAAATGACAACAAAACAAAAATCGACAAAGAGCCATTTCCAGAGTAGAGATGTGACGAATTTTATGGTAAATAAAAATCCTCAACCTCCTCCATCTTCTTCTTATTAATTCTTTATTTGCACAAATTAGGAATATAAAACAGAATTACAAGAGATAAAATATGACTCTGCAGGAGAGAAAAGAAGCCTTGACAATTCATAAACATCACAGTAAAAATAAAAAAAGGAACAAGCAGATAAAACAAACAAAGGAGTTCATAAAAGCGATCACCTAAACCACACAATGAATCCTCTCAGTCAGTGGCGTACTATTAACACGGGCGGTAATTAAATAGTTCAGCCTTAAAAAGAGCCAAAGAGAAAAGCAATTTAAGTGATTTATTGTTTATAAAGTTTCACGGTTGGGGAACACGAAATTTCATCCTTGATGTGAGGAAAACTTTCCACATTTATTCTGTTCTCCTCTTTCACAAAAAACATACAACCAATAATGAAGGAAGAAGCTTTTCGCAAAAAAGCACTGTAAACACTGTAAATACTGCTGCATTTCTTTTCCCATTGCACATTGTTTTTTGTACCTCCTTGCTTCCTCTTGGCCAACAAGACAAGGTAAATGAGAACTCGTTCTCAAATGACCTGCCTGGTAGAATAATGTTGATTTATTTCCCCCCAAAATTTAAATTAAAGACAGGAATAGTGATATTTTTATTATTTTGCATCACATACAGAATCCACAAGAAGTCTGATGATAGACTGAAACATTTTAACCAGGGTTTTTCAATAATCTCATTTTTGAAAGGCTTTTAAATGCATTATTTAATCTGACTGTTCCTACTTATCACATTGCGATGGCTTTGTAAATATGCTCAGCATTTGAGGGGTCACAAACTTCTGAGGCCATGTTTACATGTACCCAAAAAATGCATATTTCTCCCTCTACGTTTACAAAAAAACAAAAAACTTAAATCCTAATTTACACTGACCTGCATATACACCTGATTCAGGGCTACGATGAGCATGCCAAACCTGTAGGGGGCAGTGAAACGAGAAGCATTGAACCTCGACAGCCAATCAAAGTCGTCCTGGAACGAAACACAACGTCAAGAATGGCACAAGTTAGTTGCTGTTCAGCGATGATGGCCCATCGTTGGTGTATTTGGACAATGGATAAAGAAGCGCAGCTTCTCCTAAATGTGGCGGTCGAACAAAATGGAAAATGTCAAAAACAACCACGACTTTCACTGCATCCATTTTCATCGGATCAGGCAAACTGCAAACACAAGGATGACGCCATCGCTTCCGCTGCATATTGTTACTTAAATCTCCGCCTACCCGTCTGCAAATGAAAGGCCGAAATTTGTTTTTTTTTAAAAAGTAATGACTTCTTGAGACTGTGTTTTTCCCGTCTTTGTCTCCAGACAAGCCGTTTGCGCTGCAGCTGGCCGTGTGGGGCCTGAGAGGGGTGGCCAGAGTGATCCTCGCCAACAACCCGCTGAGCGGCGCGCTCATTATGGCCGCTCTGTTCTGGGCCTCCCCCTGGCAGGGCCTGCTGGGAACTCTGGGCGTGCTGGTCTCAACCCTTACGGCTGTCATCACGGGACAGGACAGGTGCACGATCAAGGGGCCGCGTAGGAATGCGAAAAATTCACAGACTCTCGCCTCTGACAGCAGCGATTGAACTTTCGGCCCTTAAACTCCAGAACAAACACAGCTCTTCGTGAATCTGAGCCCGATCGAGCAAATCGATCTATATTTCTCCACAGCTGAGTGAAAACTGCTAACCTTGTTTTGCGATTCAAGAATAATTTCAGCTAAACTATTTCTAGTTGCGACACACCGAATTACGTAATTCACTCTCATTAAAACCGAACAGCATGTTTCACGAGGGAAGATGCAGAATGTATTATACTCCAGATGTGCCACCCTTGTTTGTCTTTAATGTAGAGAAAACGCAAGACGAAACAGTGGGTTGACTTGGTTTTTTTTTTGTTTTGTTTGTTTATTTGTGTTTTTGTGCATAGTGGGGAAGTAACAAAAGGTCTGCATGGCTTTAACGGCATGCTGGTGTCTCTGCTAATGGGAGTGTTCAGCTCGAATGGAGACTGGTACTGGTGGCTGCTGCTGCCTGTCTGCCTGGGCTCAGCGACGTGGTGAGTCACACACACACACACACACACACACGCACGGCTCATAATGGCGCTCATAAGCAGCGATGGCAGGCTTCCAACAACTCCTCCTCATTAAAAACACACACTGTGCTGGTCTTTACTGTAAACAGTAACCAAGGGGCGGCAGATTCACGTGTACAATTGCAACGTGTTAATGAATATAAATGCTGTTGCTATAGCGTCTCGTATACTTCCAGCGTAGTACTATCCACAGTCTTGTCTGGTAGGAATCGTACGCTCTACGCTCAACATTATGTGTTTAACTGTTTCTTGAATACAAATCGCAAGAGTTTGCATGTTACCTTTGCGCACGTATGGGGTTTTGTTTTGGGAATTCACTGTCCGAACATGGTCCAAAAACATGGACTTGATGTCATGGATCTCCATCAGGGACGTCGAACACATTTTAGTTCAGGCCAATCTCATCTGGAATGAGCCGGACTGTTAAAATAGTGCATTAATAACCTTTGAATTTAAATTTTAAAGTATATATATGTTGTAGCACCAAGCATGTGTACGAAGTATGTTTATAGTTAGTAAAATCAAACAATTGCTACTGAAAATTACTACAATCTCAACATAAAGACAATTTTATTATTCCTGGTGTAAAATGCAGTGAAATGCCCCCCCAGCAAAAAAATAAAACATTTTCCTCTCGCTGTTGTGTTTTTGCATGTTCGTTTGGAGTATCTTGTGAAATAAAAACATAATCAAATAAAAATTATATATATATAGTTGTGCCATAATAAATGGAGTGCACTTAAAAGGCAGTTTCACCTCTGAGGTCTCGAAGCACTTTGCGCTTTCACACGCCAGTGAAGACGGAGCTGCTCCATCTAACACTTGAGCGACAATCCCACCCCACCCTCCCCCCCCTCCCCCCCCTAAAACAAAACAAACAAAAAATCACAAGAATAAATTAACAGCTTTCGATCTTTTCCCTAAATTTTAAAGTGCTCTGAAACACTCGTGTGACTATTTTCCCTACTTTTACATACGTCACAAAAACAAGGATGACAGTCTTCACCAGCAATTTATACTCGCCGATTTACCACAACTTCTTGTTTTTGGACCCCGAGAGGAAACTCACACATATGAGACGACATGCAAACAGACCCAGAAAGGCTCCCAGGCCCACACTCATTCTTTTCATCCCTCTTGTCTCGCACCAGTGTCTTTCTGTTCAGCGGGCTCTCCTCACTGTTCGACCGATGGGACTTGCCCGTCGCTGTCTTTCCCTTTAACATCATCATCATCCTCTACCTCCTTTGTACTGGACCGAACAACCCCTATTTCCCGCACCACCCCGCCGTACCACCAGGGGTGCTGGAGAGCAACGGCACGGCGCTGATTGCTGCACAGGTAAGGGATTTACCATCACGTTGGGCTTCAATTCAAGGTTTAATGATTAAAGCTATGTAGGCATTTGCTCATTTATTCTTTTCTTATGCTGTATTGGGCCACACACAGCCCAAGTTTATTTTTGAGTGGGCCGGACCAGTTAATTAGTACCATGTTAACCTTTAAATTTAAACTTCAAAGTTGTTCGTTATTGTGAATACGCGGAGTATTCGTGATGAAAACGTCTATATTTTGACAAAATCAAACAGTTACGGCTGACTGCACTCTCAACATGAACACCATTTTATTGAAACCTTCAGGTGCAAAATACAATGAAATGTCCAAAAACCTTGTCTTGTATCTGTTGCATAATGCATGTTTTGACAAACTCAACCTGACAGCATGGCACTCTGTCTCCTCTCACATTTTTAAAATGCAGCACACTCTTCACCCATACCGACAGTTTTACAACACCCTGAGTCCAAGCCAACTTTTTTCAGAGAGGAGAGTCATAATGTTAGCTGCGATGTGACAGAAGTTTTAATATTCGGCGGTTGAAATATGCTGGCGAGGCCATAAAATGTCTGTTTTTTTTCTTATGCGTTCATGATTTGCTGGCTCATTTTGTGCTCGCTGCACCATAACACACCCCGTTTTCCCGAAAATCCACAAACTGTGACACTTGTTCCTGCTATAAATAATGAGTGTATTAAATAATAGAGAACAGAGGAGGATAGAATTTAAAGTCAATCCAAAATGCGAGTTTGAGTCTTTTGATGTCAACATACAACCTGGAAGGAATTTCAGTATTTTGGCATGTAAATATTGGAGTCACTTTTTTTAAGGCCTCATCATATCTTCTTGTTCATGGTAAAACATTAATCTCACTGATATATTGGACAAGCAATGGCTTTCTAACTAGAGTAGATAAAAAAATAAACACTTCAATTTGGTGAACTCTTTCATATTGCCACCATTATACAAATGTCTGACCTTATTAAAACCAAAATAAACAATTATATCATTTTTGTGAAACTAGCATACATTATTATTATTATCATTATTATTATTACAAATACGGAGATGAGTCACTGGTGCAGATGTGTTCATCTTTTATTTTTTGTTATATTTTAGGCCCAACTTTCATTCAAACAAGCATGTGAGATTTACTCTACTTTACCAAACTTGCTGTTATGATGCCTTTCATTAGCCATCCTTAAGAAATTAGCATTAATCTTAATATCGGGCTGATTTGATGGCGCGTTTTAATGTTGACATCATACGACAGCTGTAATTTGCTGATGATTTAATGCATCCCCCTCAGTGGTTTTTTCTACTAAAGCCAATCTACTAAGGCATTCTACTAATAAGCTCCACTTATAATGGTATGAACAAACTCAATACACTGAACACAGCATGCTGCATGTAAAGTCACATATTTTCCATAGCATGCAGGTCACTGCAGTGCTGTCGACGGTTCAAGTGGAGTCCAGTGTAAACGCAGCCTAAGAGCACTTCTGCTTGACAGTAACAGCAATTTCTTCGAAGATTCCCAGTTCTCTCCACTCTCAAACAGCAGCAACTCGCGTAATCACATGGCGAGAACAGGTGCAGCTCATTAGAAGCGTCAAAGGGGAACATTAGGACGTGGCATCGTGTATGATGAGTAAAAATTATAAAACCTTGAAAAAAACCAAAGCTGAGGCCAGAGTTGAGTCTCAGCGGGGTAGAAACGTTGACTCTAGAGTGAACGGGAAACTGATAGGTGCACCACATGCATGAGCTCAGCCGGCGATGACTCACCAGTTACTTAGCAACAGTCACTGGTGGAGTTGCTGTTTGGAAATTATAATCAGGCACAAACTGTTGCAGCTTTCAGTGATTGAATCACGGCATGCACAATTGACTAGTTTTGTATAAATCTATGAAAAAGTATTTGCTGTTTGGTGGCAGGTTTCGATATGACGAGTGCAGTCTGCGGGGGATTCAGCGGCTGTGGCAGACAGAGACGAGACTGACAAATAACAGTAAAACCTTGAAGCGTGGATTTCACTGTCTATTACCCAGGTGACTGCCGAACAAGGCGTTGCACTTGAAAATAAATACGTTCCCGTGGTGTATTTAAAGGAATTGTGCATACTTTGAGCTTGGCGCTCGGGATATGAGAATACAGGCTGGCGGGCGAGCTGCTGCACGCGACGTTTGATCCCCGCGAACCAGCTGGCATTTCAGTCCTCAGAGGCCCGGCTGAATATAAATGACCATGCTTTTGTTTGGACGCCAACTTAACAGATTATGTGATCAAAATCAGTAAGGCAACATCTTTCCACACATTATTCATTATATGCAGTTTGATCATACTTGATGGTTATGTGAGCAACAAACATTCTCTGTATATACACATGGATCAATATGTTACATATAGATGCATTTCTAAACCCTCTCTAGCGGGGGGGTGTCAGATATAAAGCTGGTGGGCCGAGAACTGGTCCGCAAGAGACTGCAGCCGGGCCAAGAAAATTGTAAATATTTCAAAGTCAGAGTGAGTTTGCAAAAACATGTCGAATGCAGAAACTATAGGATAAGTTTTTTGGGGGTCATTTCACTGTATTCACCATCATTAAAAATGGCTTCACATTGAGATTATACTAAATTTTAGTAGTAGTAGTTTGCAAGATTGTAAAAATATAGACATTTTCATCACCTATACTAATTGTCAAACAAAGAAAAACGTGAAATTAACTGTTCAATCAGATGTAGTCAGGCGTCTGATAAAGAAATAATTGTGTAGATTCCATATTTGAGTAGCTTAACAAAGCGCATTAGAATAAGATGAGTACTTTTACATTAACAACTGGAAGATTTTCATCACAAACCTTTGTTAGTTGAAGGGAAATACACTGCGCTGGAGCAGTAATAGCTATGTGTATAGTAGACATTATTATTATTATGCAGTCAGCTGGGATCCACTTTAATGTTCCACACCCCTTAAGTTGAAGAAGCCAATTTCGATGATGATGAATTGTTCTCTGGCTGCCTACCAGTTAAGGAACAATTAGCTATTGATGAGTCCAGTTCTTGAAAGTGAAACCTTGGCGGTCACTTTCAAAGAAAGGAAAAACTTAGATGTACAAAGAAAAAGGTCCCAGATATCTGCTACATGTTGTGTTGTCCAAGACAATTGCAGATAAAAAAAATCAGTTAGTTTTGTTTAGTTTTTTTGTCAAACATAATCTTAGCAAAACACCAATCCAGGTTGCACTTATGTTCTCACTATGTGTTAAACCCTAACCCTAAATTGAATAAGAAATGCTTGTGATAATTCATCAACTTCAAGTAAACATTATCAATGCCTCACTTTAAACACTCCCATACATGACGAGACCTTCCTTTGTTGTTTTGTTCCAGTAAAGTCCTCTTTAGCAAATATACACTGACGGCAGCCTTGACTTCAGTGGAGCTGAAACCGTCTGTAATGATGAAAGTCTCCGACGGAGACAACTGAACAAATCGGCTACATTTATTTCGGCAGCGTGTCTGTGATGTTATCTTATCCAGCTTCTCCACACCGGCTGAACCCTCTGAGCAGTTTGTTGTCCCGATTACTGAGTCGAGGTTTACATCAACAAGCGTCACACCCCGCGGCACCTTGTTTACCTCACACCCAATAATTATTTTCCACAAGTTTCTGGTAAATCATTTCACATCTCTCTCTCTCTCTCTCTCTCTCTCTCTCTTGCTCTCAGCATCTAATTCCCACACATTTACGTCCATGCGTCTTTTATAAATTTGTCCCTTTAATGTCATAAATTCACGTTAGTGTGTCCCCCTGGGGTTCGAAGACTTCAAACTCCTTCGTTTTATCTCTGATCCTCCTCAGTTCATTTATTTTTTTGCACTTTAAACCTCACACTTGCACTCTTTCAACCGATCGCACCTTTCCCTTCCTCTCGTAGTTGACAAGACGACTATCCTGACACATTTTCAAAGATAGCATGACAGTTATGCTCCTTTTGAAGCAATCCCTTTTGCTCAATGTTTTTTTTCCCTCCTCTTCCACGTTTTCCCTTTTCATCCTTTTCTCCTTCTCCTTCCATTCCCCCTCCTCTCCTCTTTCCTCTGCCGCTCTCCAGAGATGGCAATGATGACGTCGGTCCTATTTATATTTAATGTCTTCAGCTTCAGTCACTCAGCGGAGGCTGCTGCTCCGGCTGCACTCGCACACCAGCATATTGAGTCTCGTACAAACACACGCAGGCATGCACAAACAGTTTTGTGTGGCAGCGATTTAATTAAAAGACCATTTATGACTTGTCAACATCGACTACGGGCAGGTGCACCCGTCGAATCACCATGGAAACTCTTCACATCTCACCAACTGTTGGGCATTACGGTACTACTGTTAGAGTAGACAAGATCTGTGCACACGCTCACTGTGTGATGACTTGTTATTGTCATCATCATGAGGATAAAAACCAAGTCAACATGGCGAAAAACATTACTTTTTAAGGTGAACATTACATTAATGTGATGTTTCTGCTGGAGTTAGAACACGCTAATGTCTTGAATAAGGTTAAGGTAAGAAAATGTTTGTGGTTAGGTTAAGGTTAGAGTTAATAAAGTAGTAGTTTAAACTGAAAACCCAATTCATTTGTGTATTTTATGAATGTGTATACAATGCCGGATAAGTGTAGATGATGTAGGCTACGTTTTTTACAGCAGGTCTTGATGCTCAATTCCGATTCCTTTGCTGAGATACGACTTTTCCGCCTGATCGTTCACAATCGATTTTAAGCATGACCTCCATCGGACTGCAGTGTGAACATTGTCTGAACCCCAAAGTGATCTGCGTGTGCAGAAGAAGGCCTGACGTTATGCCGGAAAAAAACGAGTGAGCAACTATTCACATTTTAGCAGGGCCACTTCCTCAGGCGACGTGGAAGACACATACATGCGTACAGACTTGACCGTTCAGACAGCGGTCGCAGTAAAAGTGTATGATTGAGGCCTGGGTCTGGTGCGCAAATATCAGAATTGCCAAGCTCACACTGTCACAAAGCTGATCGGATACGGGTCACTTGTGATCAGAGAATCGGGTCACATTTACCTGAACTTGGACTGTGAAGAAAGGCTCTGTTGTTATTGCACGCATCTTATTTTTGCGCTTTCTTGAACACGCTTCGGTGTCTCAAAATGAATCTTCGCATTTAAATCTTGCGGTTCCCATCTCCCCTCTGTCATTTCCCAGGTGATGCGTGGCATCCCTCTTGGCGTGGGGCAGATCTTTGCTTGTGGAGCACTCGGGCCCTCCCTTCTCATCCTGGGATCCGTTCTGCTCTACTCCCCCCTGTTGGCCGGCCACGCCCTCCTGGGATCAGCCATCGGAACGGTGGCCGGTGAGCCTCAGTCTCTCTGTCCGTGTGCCGTCGTCGGAGGGAAATGCTACAGATTCCCATACGGGCAATGGTTGCTCCTTTGATGATCAGGCCATCAACGTTTCAATCAGTTCTTCATCTCGGTTTTCATTATGTACAGGGGAAATCTTGAGTTGCACACATGAATGCCGCCTTACTCCTCCACCGAGGAGAGCATCGCTCAGTCTATGAAAACAGTTGTGTAATGACATCCCGAGTGGCTTTGGTGGAGCTTTGCTGAGGCGCTGATGACATTTATTAGAAAAACACAAACACAAAGTAAGGTCGCGGGGTTTTGAAGACACTTCTGTCGAGTGTGCATGATTTTGGCTGCATAATGAGTAAATATTTGCCTTAGAGTTTGTTCGTATTAGCTTTTATTTATTCATATTTTGGACAAATGAGGTTTTTAATTGCGAGAACAGAGATGTGACAGAAAACTAAAATTATAGAGACACAGCAAATGTCCCTCGCCTTAAAGCAGTGGTTTAATTATTCCCTTTGGCCTCTATATATTGCCTCTGAGAAAGGCTGTGGACACAGGAGGACACACCTCACAACTGTAAGAGGGCAACCTTGGACCAGAACTGAATTCATGAAGAGATCCAAAGTATTTGGATGAGGCCAAATGTAGATGCATTGTGTTCGATTGCTTTGTGTCAGTGCTGAAAGGCTTGATAAGGGATCAGACCCATTTGTGTGGGATCTATATTCTTTATCAAATAGTGGGTTTTTTTCACAGCCTCAGCAGGCTCTAATGCATTTTAAAGAGTTAGACACTTTTACCTCAAGGCAGCCATTACTCAAGCAAAATGCCACAGTCGAGAGTTTACAGTAAAAATTGCAATACATGAAGCAATCACATAGTGACATTTCATAAACCAGGAGCTCAGATGATAGAGTTGCTGTTATTTCTTCAGACTAGCAGTCGGACCTCAGATAGTCTGAGCAGACCCGGTAGATCTTGCAGACCTCCGTGTCAAATGTTAAGGTGCAGTGCATTTTAAGCAGCGCAAAGTCACGTCAGATTTATGGCACATAGGCAGGAGAGTCGGCGGCAGATGTATTAATATGAAAAAGTAAGCGATGGCAGCTTGTGTTGCTCAGCTGCATTAAACACAAACCAATTACCTTGGGCACAGCCAGGCCTGTGTACGAATACGCACGCCTGTGGCTGTGTGCTTTTTATGGCGGCCTCCCCCTTTAACTATTCAGGGAGAGACGGCATGAGAAATGGTGGAAATGCGATTGCGTGTGCCACTATAACTTTAACTTGGGTCTGACAGGGCTTTGGGGAATGTGTGTGTGTGTGTGTGTGTGTGTGTGTGTGTGTGTGTGTGTGTGTGTGTGTGTGTGTGTGTGTGTGTGTGTGTGTGTGTGTGTGTGTGTGTGTGTGTGTGTGTGTGTGTGTGTGTGTAGCTATGAGTCATACTCCCGACAGCTTTGTGGGCGTGAGCTTGGACACACACACACTCACAAACACAAAAACACCCACACAAACACACACACACACACACGCACACACACACAAACACAAGCCTGTATCTAAATGCTAACGGTGATAAGTACACAGATGTGCATGCACCACGTACTGCAGAAAAACAGCAGTGTGACAAGAAAGCGATCAAAGTGATGCGAGTCTAATGAGATTGTGAAGGCAACAGCCAGAAGGATGCCAGAGCAGAGGCTAAATATGGGAAGTCAAATCCCACTGTCTCAACACTCATTGTTCTCTTGTCCTTCTGCCGTCGTCGCTCGTCGAGTTTTCTAATTTAACAAGGCATATATTTTCAATCGGACACTCGTAAATCAGGTCGCTAGCCCTCTAATCTATAGCTGAAGAGTTGACCTCTTCTCTCACTCACATTGCAAAGGTAAAGTGACACGTAGTCACTAATATTTAACCTTAGGGAAATTAGTCATCGATTAACCACAATGGTGGACTGTGTGTGTGTGTGTGTGTGTCTGTAGTTTGGGTGGGTGGGGGGGGGACAAGCACAGAGAGAACATGCAAAGTCCACATCTGCACAAAAGGAACCCAGAGTCAGGAAAAAGATGTTGGCGAACAGCTAAATCACTGTGCAGCCCCCCCCCCCCGGCACCAAAAACCAAATCATACTGTCGATTGAGCCAACTGTGAGTGCTGGATGTGTTTCCAAAGGCTGACAAAGTGGCTTAAATCTGCTGCGTCAGATCGATGAAAGAAACTCTGCCATGCTGAGTGACCAGTTTCTGGAATATAATAGATGTGTGTCGTAGTTGTCGGTCATTATTCATATTGTGAATACAGATAGGCCCGCCTACACATGCTCCCTCTGCTTGAAAACTCCAGTGCCTGGTAATGGACGATTTCAATTTCGCAATCTTGTGATGCGCTATTTTTGGTTTGCGCAAATATGATTACATTGGCTCAACTGCTGCTGTTAGAAGCAGGATTTTATTTTCCATGTGTTTTTTTTTTTGTCCATATCTGCATTTTTAGAGTTCAGTCAAGTGCTTTTCATTGAATAAAATGTAATATACTCCCACACGTAAATCAAGCTTTGGCTCACAAAGAGAGTTAAAAGAGTGATTAAACGCTGCAAGGTCAGATTTCAAACTTAATCCTGGTTGATCCGTGAAAAAAAAAGGAGCATCAAAGTCAAGAGACAAAGAAGAAAATGTCAGAAATGAAGGGGGGGGGGGGGCTTTCTTGAACAAAAAGCACACGAATTGAATATAAGAAATAAGGAGCGATAGAAAAAGTAGATGCTTGGAAATGCAGAACCATCATAAAAGATCAAGAGGTGTTAAATTTTGCTTGTGAGTTGCTGTCTGTGAGGATTTATATCTTTTTTTTCACACTTCAGACAAGTTGTGCCCCTGGCTCTGTCTTTCTTTCTTTCTTTCTTTCTTTCTTTCTTACCTCCCGATAATGAGCAGCTTTTGTCTCTCAAGTTCTCCATCCGTCTCATTTATTCCTCGCATCTTTCTCTCTCCGGTTTCTCTTCGTGATCATTATTTGTTAGCTTACGCTCTGACAAAACACTGAGTCCAAAGATGGATGGATGGATGGATGAATGGATGGATAGATGGGTGGATGAAACCATTACTTCAACAAATGTGTTATATCTTTTAACCAATTCACAGGATTGTGTTTGTATAAAAACGTGATTTTAGGGGATGTCTGAATATCCTGAGAACAGCTACTATTGTGTTCTACGATATTAAAATTGTTCTCACGATGGAAATAATACTGTAAAGTGGTAAACCAGAGATGAGGGTGAAACATGAAGCTTGCCTGGGACAGAGGCCATATTTAGATCTGTCATTCAGGTTATGAAAAAAAAATCCCCGCAGGGGTTTCCGGGAGTGAAGATCAGGGGCTGTATCTAGGCCAGAGCCTGTCTCCTACCTGCTGTGTTCATGTTGACAGAGAATTACTGAGAAACGCTTCATTGTAGAGATCAGATATAAGAAGTAAACGGAGAAGTGGACTGAGATTCAAAGCTTAGCTGAGACACTTTAAGTAGCCTCGTGTTTGTGATGTGAAGCCACACACAAAAGCTATTTTCCGTTAAGATAATCACTTCTGCAATTTTGTCTTTGAGCCGTATCTTGCAGAAAACATCAGAAAGGAAGTTTTCTTTATAGAGTATTTCTTTTTCATGACCTCGACTAAATGGTGATTTTGTTTTTGGTCTTTTTTGTTTAGAGGCTGCACAGATCATTTGAAGCCAAACATAGAGGTTATAAAAACAGTTTGCACCCACTTTTGCTATTTCCTTGAGTTATTCAAAATTGCAGAAAAATGCACTCGACTCAGAATTCTGGGCTTTTCAAAAGGCGAATTTGAAAACAGAGCTTTGCGTTTAGGACATGTTTAATGCTGTAAATTAGGGATTTACATCATTGTTACATTGGATTTCCAGCAATCTAGATATTTGTCGACCATATGATTGTGAACTAGGTGAAATATGTTCCAAAATCTGACAAGCTGCCACATTGGAAATACATTATTGCCCCCAAATCTTTGGGAATTGAGGTTGTAGAAACCGCCCTTGAAAAAAAGTGACACGGAATTTAGGGTCAGTTATCCCCACGGGGGAATGCAAACGATCACGATTGCATTCCCATGCAAATTATCTGAATAATACAGCCCCCCAAAAAATGTGTTTTCACTTCAAATGTCATGTAGATTGGGTCTTAATGCGTCCTCCGCTGTAATGTTCATACAAATTAGATGTTAGAAAAGAAACGTGCAGCCTTAGTTAAAGACAATGTGTGCGACACGTTGCTTTGCAAAAGCGCTATGGAGGCTGTTGGGGCGGAGACGTGTGAGAGTAAAAAAGACATTGATAACACAAAGCATTAAAACAATGCCTGGACAGGTTGTTGTACATGCTGTGACACATTGACAGTTTTAACAAAGGAGCCTACACACAGAGCAACCGATTCAACTGCATCCGGTTTTTCTCTCAAAGAATGACACAATGATGGATTCACGTGCTCAGTAAAGGTTGAAATGAACAAAACAAAAAAACTTCAACCTCTGGAAACTCTGAAAGCATGATGTCCAGTTGATTTAAATCGTTGGTTCCAGCCCTTTGCAGTGTCCTTCTTCCAGTCTGCAGCATGTGATGCAGGACACGGCGAGAGGGAAATAGAGACAGCAATATTGGGCTTGATTTGATAAGAGCAGTCTGACTCATTCTTTTTACCGAGACATCACACACTGGGAGTGACTTTCATGCTCTCTCGCTCTCTCACACACACGCACACACACACACACACACACATACACACAAACAGTAAAATATTTTAGTATCCTCCCAGGCCTCCTTCCTACTCTGACATTAGCCTTTAATGATGCCCTCTTATACGGAGGAGCAGAGTGGAAAGATTGGGGAGGGTTGCAATAAAGGAAATGGGAAAGGAAACAAGGGAGGGACAGAGTGAGACATAAAGGGATAGAACGATGGAAAGAGGGAAGTATAATGCGGAGATGAGATGAGTCGGGACTATAGGGGAAGTAGTTGTGAAAAGAGGACAGATAGGGATGGTGGATGGTGTGTAGAGTAATCCAGTAGAAATGGGGGTGTGGCCTGTAGGCTTCAGGGCCAGGCTGCTTACCGGCTGCTGCCCTGGCTGACGCCTGGTAACAGGGAAATCAATCACGGCACCGCCCGGGGTTACTCCTCTGCAGAGGTGCTTCTCACACGTGCAATCCTTTGGAAGCGCTGCCACATAATGACAAAACGAAGCAATGTTTAATCTCAAATTTGCAGTGCATTATCAGGTTTTTCAGTTGTTGTTGTTGTTTTTTTTGTGTTATTTTCAAATTACCAAACCCGCCAAAGACATTCCGGTCCCAATAAGGCAGGGGTGTGTCAAACTCAGGTCCTCGAGGGCCGAAGCTCTGCACGTTTTACACGTCTCCCTCCGCTGAATGTCCTGATGCTTCATCACCAGGTTCAGCACAAAGCCAGATAACGAGCTGCTCATTGCAATCAGCTGCGTGGGAGCAGGGACACGTGCAGATCGTGCAGGGCTGCAGCCCGGAGTTCTACACGTGTGCAATAAGGCCTTTCAAAAAGCGGGTTCAGTTTAATGTACGTGTGTGTGTAAATAATGGATGACAACAGCAAATGGAAGGCGGGGGGCTTCAGTGCAGCCGGTGTTCAGTCATTTTTAATGATATTATTTTTACTCTGGAAGTTAAAAATACACTTCTGGCTTCATGATTTCACTGACATATATACTGCATCCAATCCATTATTGAACAGTCAGTAAATAGTAAGTGAAATGCATTAATTTCACAGCTGAACGGCGGCCCAAAAGAGTTTTAGCAGGGGTGGGCAAACCTTTTGGCTGAGGGGCCAGGCTTACTTGGGCCGGGTCAGTGGGAACGGTGTTGTTGATCACCCTTTTGGTGTTTCCTTTGTTGAGGGAATTCTAAAATCACATGAGTTGTTCATCACTCATCTGGAATCTGTGGGGTGATTTGTTTCAATTCATCTCATGTTTTTTTTTTTTTTTTTTTGGGTGGGGGGGGGGGGGGTGGTTGGAAAAAGCTGAGAATCAAATATTAAAATCAACAGTGCACACCAACCAACGACCAATCAAAGTGAATAAGTAACACACGCACGCACGAGCAAGGCACAAAGCAGGCAAAAGGGCTGAGATTTCATTGAAGATGCACCAAATCCGGTCAACTCTGTTACACAACAACTCCGACTACCTGTTGCGATAGTCAGACCTTGAGTTCGATGGTCACTCATGAACAAAAATCATCCGTGCAGCAGGGAATACGCGTGAGAAAGAAAACCCACAGCACAACTGTGTGTCTATCGTCATCACATGGACAGAAGAAGTACTGCAGCGTGAATGATTTGGCGTATGTGTGTGTGCGTGTGTTGTGCGTGCGTGTGCGTGTGCCTCACAGGTCTCTCCGTGGCTGTGCGTCATGGCGCACTGTACTCAGGACTGTCGGGCTTCAATGGCGCTCTGGGCTGCATGGCTGTCGGAGGACTCTTCTTCAGCTTCAGTTGGAGGACTCACCTCTTCGCCATCGCTTGCGGTGACACAAATACACGCACACAAGCACATGCAGATGTAAATGTTTTCAATTGCGCAGGGAATACTTGAATTTTCTTTCAGGATCTTTATCAGCACAGGTGGTCGCAACAGAAAAATCCCAAACAATCCTCTCCAATGAATCTATCCAGTAATGATAATACAATTTGTTGTGACTGGTCGCTAGATCTAGTCAGGATATGTTTGCACTTTCCTCTCCTGCACCTGCTGTGAGCTCAGGAAAGGCTGAGGCCAAGTGTGCCATCAAACATTTTGTGCTTTTTGATGGGCAATTAGACTTAAGAATACCTCCCCCCCCCCCTCGTTGTCAGTCATTTACACTGTCGTGACTGCATTCTGACACTTGGGGGCAACAGCACTTCATTCTTCGTTCTTCTTTCATGGTTCCAGTGCAGTGACTCTTATTGCCTCTGTCCACAGTGCTGACATAGTCAGTCGGTATCCAAGTGAACCACATGTACCAGTTCAGCAGATCAACGTTGAAAAATACCCAAACTTCTGCCTATAAAATGATATAGTATGTGGTGTTATGGATGTTTTCGTGCATTTCCATGCCTTTGTATTTCAAAGTTCACCGAGAATGTTAGTGAGGGTTACATTTCTGTCACCCTGATAACATATAAAATGTTAGTCCTGTGACTCACATTTATTTCTTCAGATTTTTTTTCCCCCTCATTACTAAAACAAATTAAAAACCAAATCGTTGACTTTGGTCTCTTCAGAGTGCCACCTGCTGATTTGAAAGTCCTCCTGTTGTGAGTTTAAGCAATTTCCCTGTCGTTTTAGTCGTCAAACTGCTGCTTACTCCATTAAGGCCTCTCTCAGTGAATCACAAGCCCTTTCTTCTGCTGCATCGATCAGACGATGCTGCGTCATGCCTGGTGGCTGAAGGAACCAGCTCCAATTTCTAAATAAGGGAGCGTTTATTCAATAATAGCTTTACTACTTATGTTGCCTTGTGCACGGATATTTCTCAGTCAGTATGGATCCAGTTTCATCCCCGACTCGTCTTATTCCTTATTTGGTAATTGCAGACGTTCCCTGTAATTAAACAGATTTGCGGTTGTAACGTCAACTTGACACGTGATGTAATCGACCTCCTTCACTCAATAGTACAAACGCAAATTGCAGCTGGATCATCAGTGTTGGCAGGTTTGACAGGAAGTGTCTGCTCACATTAGGTAAACTGCTCTAAAATAGAGTTTGAAGTGGGCTTATTGTGGGGAGGACGCAGTGTGCACTTTATGTGCACCATATTTTCAGCCCAATTGATTTTTTTCTTTCCGCTCTCCCCTGCAGCCTTCCTTTCGGCATATGGTGACATAGCTTTGAGCAACATGATGGGAACTGTAAGTAACGTCTTCTCATAGTTTGAGGCTCTTCCCGCTGTCCTATGTTTCAGTCTACAAAAGTTTCAAACTAGAGTAGAACGTAATGTCTTTATTGCATTGCAACTGCACGTCTCCAAAAAATAAATAAATAAAGGGAACACATAACACATCCTAGATGTTTGGCAGCAACAAAGTGGGGCCCTCATGTCTTATGTTTGCCACCCCTGGTGTATGTTTTCATCTACCTGGGCTCATTTGTAGTAATCAGGGGCACTGTGTGCGTTTATAGTTGGGGACAAACCAGACTACATACATATATAGAATTGTTACAGAATATTTCAAACTGGAAATCAGGCCTATTTAACTCTCTCTGTCTCACTCAGATCGGCCTCCCAGCGTGCAGCCTGTCAGCAACGCTGACCATCACACTGATGCTCCTGCTCAACGGCAGCTTGGCAGCGTACCGCATCCCTATTGGTCAGGTGATGGCTCCCGAACGCAACCTGCGCTCCCGCAACCAGTGGGAAGCCGGTAATACTGCGGAGAGGGACAGCACGGATGTGTAGTGACAAGGACGCCCGGGAAAGTACTGTATCAGCACTTTTAGCCGGACACTTACATATCTCCGTCGATCACGTGTGTTTTATTTTATAAACTAACATTCCCAGTTTTTGATCACAGAGCGGTTGCACTGGTAAATAAACTGCACACAAATTGTTCCTGTTTCAACAATTTTTTTTAGTGTGCAGTCTATACATTTTGTCTCATCGCCAGTTTTTCTATCTCCATTAACAAGCAACTTTTAAGTGAACAAAATATTTTTAATACGAATGAAAATGAACAAGTCAGTTTAATAAAATTGTTCTGAAAATCACTGTTGTCGTCAATATGAAATCAGACTGAATTCTATAGTGGTTATTTGCAAGTCCTTCTTGACCCTGCATAGACATGACGTTAGCGCTCCACTGGGACTCGTCATAAACACAGATTGTACGTGAAGCTCAGAACAGGTGACATCAATGTCACATTTTGAGGAAAAGAACGCTCAGCAATTATGTGACCCTCATGTACCTTAATGTCATGTGCAGTTTCATTTTTGACAAGAACACGCACCTTGAGAGATGGGCATGATGGGCTTGTCATAATGTAACTACAAAACAAAAGACCTCCAGGTAAGTTTGACTGAGGGAGCTCCACTACGAGCTGTTGTGATGCACTTTTTGCCCTGCGGTTTCACAGCAGCAATTCTGCCATGTTGTTGCTGGATTTTGAACCTGCGATACATATGGTTCACAAGTTGAGAGCAATGGCTGCTTTAGGTCCTCTGTTCTGCACAGCCTTCATACAGAGGGTCTAATGTATTTGTGGGAACTGCATGCAGGCCGGACACTTTATTAAAGTGAAAGAGTGATGAGTTCCCCCTCGTGCAAAAATAAAAATAAATAAAAACAGCCTAATTTTACACATATCACGACAACACTGAAAACAAGTGTGTTGCAAAGTCACTATATTATTAAAGAGAACCAAGTGCTCCTAAAGTTCTCCTCCAAACAGACACAGGCAGTGCATACAGGATCGCACCCTCACCTGACCCGCCCCCTACTTCACTCTCAGCCAATCACTGGCCACTTCCTCATTTTTGTAATTTTTTTCTCTTTCAATCAATCAATGAATGAAAGACTTCTTTTTAATGTAAATTAAAAGGTGGCATGTGGCAGGTATGCAAATAGATAAATAGTGCAACAACAGACTACAACTACATCCCCGGGTAAATAAAGCCCAGTAATAGTAAAGGTCAAAGGTTAGAATATGTATACATGTGGTGCATGAGGCCAGGCAGTGATCAGCACAGTTTTTGGCAAAATTGGATGTCACATCTCCACCAATGACGTGTTTATTTTATTTTGTTAACTAACATTCCCACTTTTTAGAGAAAGATGATCAGCAATAAAATCTAAATTAATGATCACAGAGTGGTTACAGTGGGAAATATTGTAAACATAATAAAAAAAACAAGATACAATTAAATTTTATGGGGAAAATTTGTTTTAATAAGCATGAAAATTAACAAGTCAGTTCAATAAAATCGTTCTGAAAATGACAGTTCCACTGTTGTCGTCAATAAAAACACAGACTGAATCCTACAGTGATTATTTGCAAGTCCTTCTTTACCCTGCATAGACAGACGACGTTGGCGCTCCACTGGGACTCAACGTTGACACAGATTGTACGTGAAGCTCAGAACAGGCAGACGGCCAGACGACGAGACAGGTGATGTGTTTCAGACGTGGGAGGAGCAGTCAGACGCTTTAGCCTGGAGTTTTAAATCATTGTAAGGTCTTTTTTTTCTCTCTTTCTCCATTAAACTTTATGCTGAAGGGTCTTAAATCGTGACGCATGCAACATTATTTGGAAGTTGATCACATTGCGCCATGATTATAGGAGAAATGCACTTGTATGACCTGATACTTATCATTACAGTAAGTTTGTACATGTTCCTTTTTAGGTGATAGCAGGGTTGTTGTTTTTTTTAAATTAATGGTAAGCAGTACTCGTCCTTGTAACAGTTTGTTATGACTATGGTGATACAACAGTCCTACAATTAATTAAAGCATGCATGAACATCTTTCACTCTCAGCACCACTTCAGACTGGATCAACACATCTGGAAGCTTTATCTCACTTTTTATGCTTTAGTTAAGAATTGTAGATTTGTAAAAAAAAAAAAAAAAAAGAAATTCCTAGTCAGTGGCTTTAATTATTGCTTTGCCTTATAAATAAGAATAACTTTCAACAGTTTATTGAGTTTAAGACACCCATGTTTTAACATCCCATTATATATTGTTTGAGAGTGGATAAGATTACAGTCTTTCAAGGGGAAAAGTATCTAATTTGAGGAACAGTTTCAGATATAAATGCTGAATTATGTCAGTTTTATACATATACATGTTTTTAAATAACGTATAAAAAACAAGACTGCTCATAACTTGACATATCAAAAAAGTACATCTCGAAGTATCCTTTGACAACACCCTGGTGTGGAAATTATATATTTTGCACCTTATACAGGGCTAATTGTTTAATTAATAGATTTTGGTTGATGTCGAAGTGTAAACAAGTCGCAACCAGCTACAAATCCTCAGTACACGTACATGGACATGCACGTGTGTTTTTCCTATATAGTCACGTTTGTATGTTGTGTAACCTGATTTGTTACTTGAGTGAAGAGTAGCACTGACGGAAAGACGCTCACATACTTCTATCCAGCTAAAACGTCCCGCCAGCCCATGGCTGAAGACACTTCCTTCATGAAAAACGACACTACATTTTTCTTTATGCTGCCTTGTGTGTCTTTTTAATGATATGGTGTATCTGCTCCCAAACACACACATGCCTAAATCACCACATTCGTGTTTCAAATTAGTAGAATACAAAAAAAAAAAACACCCTACTTTTTCCTCACACAGGTGAAGTGACAATCATCAGCATTAAACAATGACATCTTCTATTTTATTTTTTTTTATTAAGGATGATTCTTTACATCATGCATTTCTGTTGTGCTGCTTTTTTTTTTTTTTTTACAAGAACCTCACAGACAATGACAATGGCTTTCAGTAACAAGAACAAATATACAAAAAGTGCCTCTCAGTCTGTGATTGATCGAGCAAAATTATAAAATTAATAGTGCTAATTAAAAAAGAAAAAGAAAATGAGAAGTAGAAATAGAAGTAATTGCACAAACAGTAGTCGTGTCTTTTTAAGCTGCATTACAAAAAAAAAAATGAACATTCATTGTTCTACTTTCAGTTGAAGGTTTGATTGTGAGTGCTGTTGTGCTTTTGTGTGTGTGTGTGTGTGTGTGTGTGTGTGTGTGTGTGTGTGTGTGTGTGTGTGTGTGTGTGTGTGTGTGTGTGTGTGTGTGTGTGTGTGTGTGTGTGTTGGTCACTGTTTGCAATGAGGGCATGAAGGCAGAATGACACAGCTGTCATCAGTTTTGTGTATTTGGCACACGCTCACATATACATACTCCTCTAACAAAGTACACACACACATACACCATGTACCGATGTGTATCGGTTCTACACACACAGGTATTGCTTACAGTATCTGACAACTGTAGATTTCGAGGGAGAGGTATCTGACCAATTAAGTGTAAACTTCACTTATGTCTGTGTGTGTGTGTGTGTGTGCGTGCGCATGTGTGTGTTTGTGTAATTCTAGCACGCATGCATTTGCATTTTCTAAGTCTTTACAACTTTAACTGCTGAGTGACGCCCACATGCCGTTGAAAAACAAAAAAAATCGTACTCGCTTTGTGTTTCATTGTCCGCGCACACGCGTCCCCGACCGCGTTGACCGCCGCGCCAATGTTTTGTTCTTCATGCATGTAAACATTCATCTAAACTAAGCTTATGTAAACAGTGACGCCACTCCTGTGACTATCTACCCGACGGGACAGCTGCTACAAAACAACATCCGAACTGAAAAAAAAAATATGAGCGTTTGTGAAGAAAGCAGAAGGAGCAGAGCACAAGATGGAGCGCAGACGCCTCGCCGTGGTCACGGAGGGGGTTGTCATATTGTAGTAGATGAGGGTCAGGCCGGCGAAGCGAGCAGCTGAATTCAGATTGCATTTTATTAGCTTATTAGTCCGCTTATAAAAATAAATTAATTGTGACTTTAAGATGTTCTGAACCGTGTCTTTTTAGTCTCTGTGGGATTTTTGAGTCTGGTGGTTAATTTAAGTCTGTCCTTTATTCTATAAGAACTTTTTTTTCCAAGTGATTTGCCAGTGCAAGAGTTTGCTTCTCCAAATTGCATGTCATATCCTCACTGTGAGATATTTATCTCTCTGGTGGAAACTGCTATAAACAAACAAAAACAAAAAAAGTGCATGTTATATTGGAATTGTTCAACCAAAACTTAGGAATCAAAACTTCCTGGTGGTCGTTTTCTTCACGTCAGATCAGTTCATTGAACCAAACGAGCTGGATATAAATGCTGAGGAGGTCGTTACTTGTTGACAGTGATCATTGCCCGTCGTGGCCCAGGGACGAGTCTGCTCCGTCTGACTGGATCTCGCACTCTGCTCCACCGACACTGCTGCCGCCTTCCTTTGACTTCTGAAGGAAATCAGCTAATCCTCCTGCAGGGGTTGGCATCCCACACAGATTAGCGGAGCTCTGCTAAACGTTTCGACGCACGTCTTAGTTTATATTTTTTTGTAAATCCCTCAAAAGTCTCTGTGTTCATCGCGTTTATCTGCCACACGGACTCAAAGAGTTTCCTCTTGCAATCATTTATACGCTGTACTGTATCATATCGTGTGTGTGTGCGTGTGTGCGTGTGTGTGTGTGTGTGTGTGTGCGTGTGTGCTCAGAGCAGCCTTCCCAGCACCACCCCTTCTCTGCTCCGAGCTTCTCCTCTGAGGATCTCCAAGAAGCCCAGTTTAGTCAGAAACTCCAGCCGCTGACGGTCTGTAGGCTGCACCTCACAGAAAACACCCTGAGAACCTACACACACACACACACACAGACACACACACACAGATAAAATATACTCATCGAGATTGAACATTAAACAAAAGTGTAAAACGTTGGCCAATTACTTTTGAGTACATTTAAGTAAAAATTTTTTAAATGTGACAATCAAGATATGCAAACTTATTCGATATACTAAGATCAAACACGCAAAAATGAATATATCAATGTGTATATAAAGAATCTGAAATGTACAGTGAATGGAAAGAACTGAAATTATACCAATAAAACACAACATACCAGAAACACTAAAACTGCAAAATCGTGCAAACTTTTGGAAAGTTATTACTTAACACTTCCTCTTGATAATAAATCTGCTACTAGTACAAAGCCTGTTTATTTCTATTTTAAGCAGCAGACTTCCAGTCAGTAAATGAGAAGATTTCGCAACCCATGTACTCTGCTCATCCCACAAATGCATGTTCTTCACGACTGTAGCAGAAAAAGGACAGAATCTCCATCGTACTTTTCCCGTGTGGTTTATGAAAGCGTATTTTTCGTAAAGGAAATAATTAAGCAGGTGTGGATTCCGCAGATTAATTTTCTCAGGTGAGAAAAGAGGATTTAGAGCATAATTTCGTTCTTCATGATGATCAAACTCTGCTTGCATTAGTGGTGCATGTTACGAGGTGTAGTAAGTATCATCATTCAGCTCGCAATGTTTGTTCCGCTGTCTTCCTCTGTTCCTCGTTTTTAGCCTTGATGGAGACAGATTTATCTAAAAACCTCCCAAGCACATAATGAGGTGTCAGTCAAAGCCAAAACATTTCAGATGTTCACTCACACACACACACACAGACACACACACACTGAGCTTACCGTTGGCCTTGAGCGCGGTGAGGAGGGAGGTGAGCAGCGTGCGGCTCACGCTGACGTCCACCAGCTCGGGCAGGGCGTCCAGCCGCAGCTGCGAGGGGAAGTGGTAGAGGAGCGAGTCGGGGTACTCGCCTTGGTCCTCCTCCATCAACTGGATTAGGTCCTAGAAAGAAAAATAACAACTTTTAAATTCTATCCACTGACTCTATATCCATGCAGTTCCCCATCACTGCCACTAGGTGTCACTGTTACCAAATGTGTCCAAAAGGCTCATTAGAGTAGATGAACGTTGAAGTTATCCAGTAAATTGGACAGTTTGAAAGGTAACCACCATTAAAGTGTTTTACGTACTATATTTTAGGATGCCTTCAAGCACCGTTTCACTGCTGCATCAGCTGATTTCCTTTTGTAAACACAGACTCTTATTAGTCTAATGTACTTCCTGTCTACTGGTAAGCAGATTTTCTTGGAACAAAAATTGCTTGCATGGAGGTTTCGTCACATATTTTTCTAGGTTTCAAGACCCATATCAGATATATGTACAGCAAAGTAATGCAAGGAGGAAAAGTGAGGGAGTGAAAAAAAAAAAAAGATAAATGTCATTTTAACACATCAGTGTGACGTCAGTGTGAACGACAGTCATCCACTGCGTAACTGTGGCGCTGACGCGCTGTGAATAAATCACAAATGTCACAGCTTTGGCTGTGTTGCTCGCCATCAGTTCAAACCCTGAGGTAGTTTGTGAGAATAGAAATCCACAATTCAAGCTTAACTACTGAAATAGTGGTTAATAGTGATTAAAATCTCAACACTCAAAGAGACGTCTGGTAATCTGACCTGTATCTGTATTTACCTGTGCGTTAGTGTACGTGTTGTTTGCTTTGGGCGGGTATTTGTCCCTCATGGCGGGTATCCAGGTGGCCTGACACCGCTTGGCGAAGGAGCGAACATCCGAGATGCCCAACACGCAGCCGCACACACCGAGCTCGTCTTCCAAGATGAAGCTGTACTCCGGACACAGTGCCAGGCACGGTCCAAGACATCTAAGGGAACGACAGTAGTAGAATCTTAAAACATGTCCATACACCGGTCCAACAATGATTTACACACACCCATACACACATACACATACACACACACCTGTCCCCTATGATATCTGGATGAGCAATAGTAGACTCTTGGCCGCCCTGAGTCCTCAGGTGGAGTTGTCGTACCATCCGATAAAGCTCCACCTACACAAAATATTGTAAGAGACTGTAAGGTCCATATCCCTTCAACAAGGGTGTAAATGTTTTGCTTTCCCTTAAAAACAACAAAGTACTTCAAAACCTCACAGACAGAAACCGTATCAGGTGACCGATTTGAAATTCCATGAATTTTCCATGACCTTCCAAGTCAATGAGCACAAAATGTGGTTATTTTTTTGTTTGTTTGTTTTTTTTCCCCAGCTCCGGGGTTGTTTTTATCAAAACTGTTTGAGTTCCTCGAGCACAGGGGTGTCAAATATGAGGCCCGTGGACCAAAACTGGCAGGAAAACAAAGATTATTTTTTCCGAAAGTAGCAGACAATACACCAAGTCACTGAGCTGAGATATTGGTGATGCTGCCATGAAGTCTAGCAAACTAGCATTGTTCCCAAAGTTTAAAAATAAAGGTTATTACAGCCCTATTTTACTAGTCCGATCTACTCCAGATCAAAATTGGGCTGTATGTTTCCCCTGAACTGAAATGTGTTTGACGCCCCTGCTGGAGTCGATATGCATGAGACTAAAGCATTGCACTAATGTTCCCTGCCCTTCAGTTTCTTCAGTGCAGATATTGAATGTTTCATGAGGGTGCAGCGGAGGCTTTCTCTTACCTTGTCTTTGCTGTGGTACGGCCTGACGTTGTAGAGGCGAGAGGTAGGGAAGAGAGGAGGAGGATGGGTGAACAGTTCACTGCTGCTGCCTATCGGGAGGAGCATCTACACACCACACGCACACAGTAAACAGCTTGAAAAGCTCCACCCGGCGGAGCTGAGCTGCACATGCATTATTCAGTGCCACACGAATCCAGACTCACCTGCACCTCCCCTGACACGCCCCCTTTGAACGCCCACGGCTCGGACTCCACGCCCATCAGGTCGGCACCCGTGGCCTTGCCACACCCTACGACAGAGCACACGTCAACTGGTGATAGCGCGTGGTCACAGCCAATGAAATAATCGCACAGCTTTAAATATTGACGTCGTCATAAAAATGCTGTGGTTTACAGATTTGTCAACTGAATTAAAAAAAAAAAAAAGTTTCAATATTTGAAGTGTGAGTAGAGATTCAGTTCTCAATGCAGTATGACATTTAGTGCCGAGGAGGTAAGAAAGTAAACTAACATGCGGTTAGCAAATTACAGTGGTAAACATACGGCGCACTCACAGTGGAAGCAGTTCCTCCAGGAGCCGAGGGTGGAGCTGTCACTCTGCACTCGACCATCTGAAAGGGGCAAATGAGAAAGTGAGTCTCTCCTCGTTATCAGCCATTAAGATGAAACACAAATCTACACTGTCGTACTTCATTTTGCTGGTCCTGTGCAACCGAACGTCATGGAGATGATGAGCTTCAGCAGGTAATTTAATTACCAAAAATAAATGTAATCATTTTGGCCGACAGGCTCAATTAACTCATTAGAAAAGCCAGTGACGTGGCGGGGGGGGGTGGATGTTGACTCTTCAGTGGTCCAAACTGAGGTCAATCCTGAACAATATCACTCTTTGTTTTTTTACAGCCTGTACTACAAACTTATATTACCATAATATATTTTGATACTTGAGGGGCTTTTTATTGTGGCCAGCATATGGAAAACCTGTACAATAATCATGATGTCTAATTATGCTATGCTATATTATATTATATTATATTACATTATATTATATTATATTATATTATATTATATTATATTATATCAGATCAGATCAGATCAGATCAGATCAGATCAGATCAGATTATATTTAGTATGATATGCTATATTATGCTATATTACTTTATGGCAAAGTATGACAATGTTTATTCTATGACCAAGTAAATTCTAATAAGATCAAAAAATAATTGCATATTTTCTGTGGTTTCTCTCGCTGCGTTCCTACCCAGCCAGCATATGAAGGCTTTGGCCACAAGCGCTGTATTCCTCAGGTCCCACACGTATGGGTAAAGGTCATACAGCACAGCTCGGTTGGCCCCGCTCACGACGCTGTAATGAAGCTGTGCGATGTCTTCACAGAGGCTGAGGAACCTGGAGGCCCGCCCACGCCACTCATCGGCCTTAAACAGTTGAAGACACGTGCAAGAGAACTGATGAGATACCGTAGAGAACTTTCAGCCTCATTGTATTCAGGCGCAGTTTAAAAGTCCACCTTCTGAGGCGGGGCCTTCTTGCTGTTGGTGCCGACCAGGTGGCAGTTTGTCTTCAGCCAGGTCAGATCCTGCAGCAGCTTCTGGGCTGACGCGCCGTGTTCATGAGGGAGATAATGAAGACCAACCAGGAGCCGCACCTGGGACTCGCTGAGCGTGCCTTTCCCTGCACAGGACCCCCGACCCTGGGCCTTCTGCCCACGACCCCCAGCGGCGGGTGCGCCGTGCCTGGATACTGGGGGTTGCTGACTGGGCTGTCCGAGCTGGTTTGTCCTCCGTCTCTCGCCCTCTCGGCCTTCCCTCTCTCCCTTGGCCTTAGTGGGTGAGGTCGGAGGGGAGCTGGAGTTTAAAGGGAAGACGGGGAGCTTGGCCACGGCTGAGCTCCCCCTGAAGGCGGAAGAGCATTCGGATCTGTCAGGAGTTTTGCAGCGAGTCGAAGGAGCCGAGACACGTTGTTCCGTCTTCGTACATTGACGACCTGTAATGGTAAAGATATTGATGCAGCTGGAGTGTAAATAAATAAAGGTCATTTGCATTAAACATTTTTTTTTTTTTACCAGCTTGTAGGGGTTGGTTGAGTTCTTCCATCCAATCGCATAGCGCAGCAGACAGAGCCCGGTCCGGACAATACTCACACTCCTCATCTGGAGCACACACATCATTGTGTTAAGAGTGTCTATCGGGATGTACCACTAATTTAAATTCATGGAGTGTCTCTCAACAGAAAACCAGGCTCTAACCGTTTAGCATGAACTCAGTTCAACCTAAGCAAAACATTACAGAGCTGCACAGCATGCTTTGATAGAATCATTAAAATCTGTCCTACATCTGCATCCTCATCACTGCTCTTCATCTTTCCCCCCCCCCCCTTCTCTCCTCCATTAAAGCCTCCACCAGCCGTCCGCCTCGTTTTCTCCTCCACGGAAGAGCCCCGCTCGCTTCTCATTTCTTTCCTTTATCACGGCACATAATGAATCCTCCATTCCTACTCTCTCTCTTTTCTCTCTCTCTCTTCCCCCGCCCAGTCTTCAAAACGTCACACGCTACAGTGCTTCTCTGCTCCGAACACTTTCCATCCAATTCCCTTGCTTCATTCCGCAGTTTCTCTTCGTCCAGCTTCACGTGTTTTGCTGTCGTGGTGAAATGTAACGCAAGGGATGTCATAGAGGAGAGGCAAAGGTTTGAGGAAGTGTGTGTAACGCTGATAAAATACTTAATGTCACTGTCTTTTTGAGGTGGAAGCAGATGGTTTGAAGTTGTGTGAGTCAGTATGAGCTAAATGTTTGTACTGCGTGTAGATAAAGGCTTAGACAGTAACTATTCCAGGACATCAGATTGGAGCTTAAAAGTGTATTTATTTGGTTGGTTTTTGTCGTTGCCAAGCAACGCCATCTTATTAAACTTTTTTTTTTGTTGTTGTTGTGGATGGATGTGGTCTGGCAGAACCAATATTTGATTATTAACTCTGGAGATCTCCAGTCTCATTACCGCCGCTTCCTCAATTCATCCATCTGGCTCCGCCACGCCCCCCCCTCACCTTTCATCTCCTCTTTCCCAGCTCTGAACCAGCTTCCCAGCGTGTGCAGCGGGATGTAATTGGCTTCGAACTCGCAGTTGGGGTTGAGCAGCAGACCCCTCAGGTGGCTCCTCAGCTGAGGCTCCCGACCCTTGAAGGGCCCCAGGAAGAGGCGGCGGGAGTCGTAGTCGTTGGCGTGCAGGTTGTCCCAGACGAGAGGGGGACGCTGGAGGACGGCCTCCACCTCTGCCAGGCAGTCGACCGACAGTTTCCTGGATATGACCTTGCTGCCTGTGAGATGAAGGGGATATAAAAAAATTTTCCAACGTTACACACGGTCATGGTTAGCTCAAATGAATAAGCTGTTTTACACTGAGTGGACCTTCATGATATGACATCTGAAGTAAAGTACATTTGATAACCATGGGAGAGTTGTGCTTTGAGACTTTAGTGTAGCATAATTACATAATCTGCCGTGGGGTAATGAACGTTTTCTCTGACGAAGCAGAAAAACACGGCCAACTTTGCATATTTTCTCACATCGGTTTGTCATATACTTTGCATGCGAGTCATTTGCGTGTTTTTATTCTGATGGGCCTCCAGAAAACTCGTCGCCTTTTCTAATTGAAACAAGGAGTTCAATAGATGATAAACTATTTCACTGTCTCAGCCAATTTTCTGCGGCGAGGAGTTCTCAGGGAGTTCAGAATTTCTAAGAAGCGCTATAAACCCACAATAAAGAAAACTAGACTTGTGCTCCGGGCATTGTAAAATTTTCACATCCATCTTTTGCAATGCTTTAGCTGACTCGGTGCTGATCACAGTAGACGACATGTGAAGGCATGTGAGTACAGGGTCCTAAGACAGGTGGGTGTACCTGAAGAAAACACACACGCACACACAGAAAGTGAGAACATGCAAACTAATTTCATATGACCTCATGGATGTTATAGCATTTAGGGCTGTTAGTAAACCTGGTGATAAGAGCTTAAGAGTTCAAACATGAAGGTAGATCATGAAGACTAAAAAAAACCAAACTCAGCGGCTCACAGATGAGCTGCACTGCTTTAAAACTAGGTTATTCGGGACTATAGCAGTGCCAAGACTGATATGAGGGGGTGTTTGACTTTGTGCTGGACTGGATTCATCTCTAAAGCCACTGGGACAAAACAATCCCAGCGGGCCGTGCCTCCTCTGAAGCCAGAGCAGAAAAACGTACATATGGTTCCGCTGTAACAGCTGTTGTCCAAAGACAAAACTCTGGCACCGTGTCTTTGGTCCGCTGGACATTTGTTTTGCAAATCATCCCATTTCACTGACTTCCACAGTGGAAATAACAAATAAACATGTTTGGTTCTGAAAGTGGGCCACGTGGTTTAGTTATAAACACTTATCAGCGACAATACATACATTCAGGTTTTTCCTGTGTGGAGTTTTCATGTTCTCTCAATGTGGGTTTTCTCCAGGTTCTCCGGTTTCCTCAGTTCAACAACAGGTTGAAGGTTTAAGGTTAATCGGTGGTTCTCTATTGTGAAGGTGACGTTACGCGTGTTTGTCTGACTCTGTGATGGAGTGCGGACATCTCTTCTCCGCATCCTGCCTTCACCAGTCAGCATGGACCAGCTTCAGCCTCAATTGGATAAAGTGTGTAGAATATAGATGTCAAATGTCTTCATTCAACTTGAGACAATTCACTAATCAAAGAAATTTTATGTAATGATTAAAGCATTAAAGAAAAATTCTTAAGACGTAAGCATTTCAAACATGATTTAACAGCTGAAACAAAGCTTCTGAAATTAACTAGATGATTAGACGTAGGTGATAAAATGGTGTGTGTGTGTTTTTCTACTGTACTTCCATATGCGTGTGGGTGGACTTGCAGCTCAGTCCTTTCTGCTGTGTGGAGGAGTTTGCGTGGATCTGTGCCTGTACTCATTTGCATGTGCTTGTGTGTGCCCGTTGTTTACCAAGTAGGTGCTCGTCATCACAACAAAACGACAAGCGACAGCTTCACAGTGTGACAGCGGCCACGTCGTACAGTGTCAGTGTCTGCGTCTCACCTGTCCATATCACAGTAATGTCAGGCAGTAGGTCTTCTCCTACAGTTTGCAGGTAGGGAGATTTCGACACACTGGGAGAACACAGAGATCCACAGTACTCTACAGGAAGAGAAGAGGCAATGTTTATTTAAAAAAACACCGTACAAACATGTATCCACGTAGAGCAATATCAGTCCAGACTGCGATTGTAATTCTTGAATCTTAACCTGTAGGGCAGAACAGGAAGACGGGCGGTTCTCCCAAGAACCGATAGATTTCATTGGTTACAGTGACCTGAGCGTGGGCAAACGAGGCGAAGGCCTCGCTATCAGCCTGGCACATGGAGTGATCGATGTCGTCGAACAGGATGGCAAATGCCTGGCAGCCCAGGTCCGACACCTGCGTGAGAGCGATTGAACGGGAGGTATTCCGAGTTGTACAACCGTTTCTGTGGGACATGTTATCGCCGTGCGCCGTACTCACCTGCCTCAGCTTGCGTTTGAGCAGCGTCAAGTCGCAGGAGGAAGAAAAGACGATGTCCTGACCGGGAGAGAGCGCGTAAACAAACCTCAGGCCTCTCGACTGGGCCTCAACTATGAGCGTGCGCAACTGACCTGGCAAGATAGAGGAGGAAGAAATGTAAATAAAGAGCTTTAGACATAATAAACAACCCTAGAATGACTTTTAGTATTCTCATATCGCAACAATTAATTGCACTGTAGATATTACGCATCTCATGAGAAAATCTTGCTTGATTCGAAGCATTGGGTATTGCAAAAAAAAAAAAAGAAAAAGAAAAAAATGTACAGCATAAAAGACTATTGATGATTTTATGTTTGTTATAGAAATGTATATTTGTCACTGAAGACATTCTCCCTCAAGCATACAATGGGTTTTTTTTTTTTAATGAAGTTTAATTTCGCCACCAAACAAAGTAATTCAAAAACAGTTGTTCAGCTGTCTGTGATAGGTTTGCTTACTCTCCTCTTCGGGAGAATAGACTTCTCTCCACAGCAGCCTGTGTTTCAGGTCGTCTTTTGGGCCGTACAAGTAGGTGTTCAACCCCCAGTGCTGCATCCTGGAGGAGAAAGAAAAGGGGACAGCAGAGAAAGTATGCTATCAAGCAGAGATGAGAGAGATTTCGACAAAGTGTAGAGATGAAATATGTGTTTCCTAAAGCTGGAAATGTAGAACTAGGAGGACCATCAATTCCCCGTCTGAGGTAGTTACATTAATTTCATAGTGAGGTATCTGCACTTTACAATAAAGCTTTAAGTTTTGATTCCTAACTGCTTTGAATGACCATTATGGACAAAACAGCATCTTGTAATGATAAATAATTTATCTATCTGAGCATTAAATCACATTTCAGCCACAGTTAATCCACAAAGATATGAAGCTGATGTTAAATTACTCACCCCTGCTGTGGAGAGTTTTGCCAATCAGAGGCAAGCAAATAAAGAATAATTCCTTTAAAGATTTTCAATAAACTGTCAATTTCTCTACTTAAATGAGCTGAAAAGTGCATAATTCTTAATAAAATCAAAAATAGAAAGATATTAAATGTTCTCACTCCATGATAAGATAGAAACTACATGCAAGAGATAAAGTATTGCGTGTTTGGAAGGGTATTACTCTGTTTATCTGTGATCCCATCGGAAGGCCTGTTTGTTTTCCTTTTATACTGTTCCACAATCAATAGCTTTTTATTGCTTTTTTTATGAACAAGGGTAGGTACAAAATGCTCCACTGCCTTGGCTGGCAGCGTCCAACCTGTAAAGACGAGACACTTGGTGGAAAGAAATCATAGACATACAACCGTTATGAAGATTCTTTTTCTGTTCAGATTTACAGGCGTTGAAATAGTGAACATGTGACAAAGTGAATAATCATAAATAATAAATAAAAATTAAAAATTTTTCGACTATTTAGTTAGTTAGTGCGGAAATAACTGACATAATGAACTTTTCCATGATATTGCAGTTTTCTGATCACTCTCATCACTCATCACAATCTTTCATGAGCGAGACCGATAGATTCTGCTGCTCATCCCACAAACGCAGCTCCCATTAAAAGTTTCCTTACTTTTTACATGTGACTTGTGTTTTAGCTAAAGGTACTCTACCGTTCTAAAAAAAAACCCACAAAAAAACCCAACATTTATCTCTTATATTTTCCTAAGCTGCAGCCTTGGAGTTGTCAGGTAGCGGTCCTGGAGTAAGGCTGGAATTTGAGAATGAACAACCACAAGAAAATAAATCGACGCTATCGATCGCGAGGCTCCGAGGCCACTTCAGTTACAGGAAATGACCGGCTGAATTATAAATAGAGCATCGTAAGCGTGGCGGAACAATGTCTGCATCATCCTGCATATATATATATATATATATATATACAATTATATATACAAATATCACCCTGGATGTGGACCTGCTCTTCTCTTTCTTGTCATTTGTGGGTGGGCAGTGTTGTCATTCTCTCTCTCTCTCTCTCTCTCTCTCTCTCTCTCTCTCTCTCTCTCTCTCTCTCTCTCTCTCTCTCTCTCTCTCTCTCTCTCGCTCTCTCTCTCTCTCTTTCACAGCTTCACTTCCTGGACAGATGGTAGATAAGTCGCCTCCACAAATCTGCAGCCCACCTCTTGCGAACGCACAATGACACACACGTAATGCAGACACATGCACATCCCCACTCTCTGCCCATCTTATGCAACGCTCGGCGAACGAATTCTTATCCGCCCGCACCCCACACTGGAAGTCTAAAAATAAACCTGGAGCCCACACACTCGGCTGCTGCTGCTACACCGACAAAGTTTTGGAAGTTAATTTCAATTTCCAAACTTGTCCACCTCGGAAAGCACCGATCGCCTGTCGGCTGGGAAACAAAAGCCTGACGATTAAAAAAAACGTCGAAAGACTCATTGTTGCGTTTGACTGATTCGTTGCACCTTCGCCTTCATGAATACGAACAAAACCAGTGCAGGGTGATGATTTGCGAGTTCGGGTGAGCAGGGGGAGCGGAGGGACCCGCCCTCTCCGGGGGAATGCACAGCGCTGCCGCGATTGGCTGCCGAACTGCAAAACTGTGCCACGGCTCCCAACGGGAATCCGTGTGGTTCCATATCTCATATGTAAGATCAAGGAATATATTAGCAATAAATCAGGCGACGTGAGATCTATCACTGGTGCATCTTGTCACGTCGATGTCACGCTTCTCTCTTTGTTTGTGTTTTCGCAGGTGGTTCATTTGGATAACAGTACAAAAGAAAAAAATATATAGATATGGTGCAAATTTGTGAAATTAGACAGCAGGAAACAGTTTCCAAAGAAAAAAGAAAAAACCCCCACCTCTGCTGTTCGTAGACCAGAGGCACTTTGGGGGTGAAGTCACATCAATAGGTGTTAAGTGGTGAATGTTTTCTCGGCGACGAGCCGAATCAGCTTTATTTATTCCGGGTCCTGCTGCATTTACTTTGGATTACAGTCTCTTATGTGCAGCTCGAGTCACCTGAATGCAGCTTTGTTCGTTTTAATGGCGTTTGTTATGACGCCTCCGTCACAATATGGGGCCTTTATAGAGTTAAGTTGCTACTGTGGAGGGGGCTGATAAAGAAAACGCCACTACAGGTGTTTTCAGATTTTTGCTCTTTGTTTCTTAGAGATACTAGTCGACTCAAGCTCGTCATCGAGCCGCTCCTATTTGTTGCTGAGCAAAGTTTGTTTTTGCAACAGACCTTTTTTGGAACGAAACCACACATGTACACGTCCAGACAACAACATGTTCTAAACATTAACAATGGCGGGGACATGGACAACGACGAAGTTGGATTGCTATGATGAATTGACACTTCGGCTGTAAAACTTAAATGAAATGTGCTCGATAATGGACACACTTACTGGAGGGAAATAAAAAAAAAAAAAAAAAAAAGTGATGCTGCTGGTCAGTCTGGAAAAGCAATCCAAAATTGAAATATGGTGACAAATTAGAGCAACGCCAACGCAAACCCTAACCAAACAAGTCATGTCATCTATCCTCCCACCGTAATAAGATAGAGAGCGTACACCTCCGACTCTCTCTCTCTCTCTCTCTCCCTCTCCATTTTTCGTTCCGCATTGGCGACTTCTCCCTGGTTTAGCCCAGAGGCTTCAGGTCAACAGCATTGGGATCGCACTGCTCATGTGAAGTGGAGGGGAAAAGAAAAAAACAAAAACAAACAGCCCCGTCCGACCAAATGTCGAACACACATGCATGGACACCTGCGCTCACAGACTGTAGATACAGAGCAGCGTGGGGAAGCAATCACCAGATGTGTTCATTGCGAGCTTTCATCAGAGATACGTACCACTGGAAGAGAACTTTCCTCTGATCCATAGACCACGGCCTCCCATAGAAACCTTAGAGAGGGGGGAGAAAAGGAGAGCACGCAATGTGACGTGACTGGAATCAAAGAGGCAAACTGACAGCGGAACGCATTGGATTCGATCTTTTTATTCACACGCTTGACAGCGATCGGCTGCCGTACGAGGTTCGGCGGCGCTACAACTGCAGGTTTTTGTGCGTAGAGGAACCACGCGGAAACGATGCGAGGGCTTCCAGCGCTCGCTTAGTCACATCCCTGCCGCGTTTGGCAGAAACATAATTCATCTCCGGCTACACTCTCCATCACATTCTCTATTCTTAGAAATGGGAGCATCTCTAGTGTCCCTCTCCCTCCGTTGTGTTTTTGAATAAGTCTGCCGTGTTTGTGTGTGTGTGTGTGTGTGTGTGTGTGTGTGTGTGTGTGTGTGTGTGTGTGTGTGTGTGTGTGTGTGTGTGTGTGTGTGTGTGTGTGTACAGTAAGTGGGTCAGAGTGGGAATTAAATCACATACATTTTACACACACACACACACACATATATATATATATATATATATATGTGTGTGTGTGTGTGTATATACAATATACTATTATATATATATATATATATATATATATATATATATATATATATATACATATATACATATACACATATATACCTATATACCTATATATATATATAGGCACAAGTGATGCAGACTAAACTCTAAAAACACATGGACATTCACTTGTCTTTTTGTGTATTTTATTTGTAAATAAAATAAGGATTTTTTTTTTATTATTATTTGGCAATTATTTTTTAGCTTGTTTAAAAAAAAAAAGTTATTCTTATATGTCGTCCGTCATTTTAGAGGATGATCTTACATCTAGATTTGAAAAATGGTATTTCAAGATTTCTTATCTACCAAAATGTAACTTTTACTGGACATGGACACATAATTTCACTAGTTTTAAGTAATGTTATTCTGAAATTCAGTGTACCTATCTTGTATTTGGGCTAACTTTTTTCCGCAGTGTGTATGCAGGAGATATTTGCACGTTTGCAAATCGGCCTGATCTGACGATGCATCTATTTCTTTTAATATCACATAGCTGAGCTGAGTTTTACACAGAGTTGTGCCAAATTGTCAAACAAATCGTAATTAGTACATGAAGTAAAATAGTTGTTATTTGGAATGATTGAGCTGCAAAATGCAGGGTAAAATTAATGTTTATGTTGCTGCTGTCTGGTAGAATTAGATGATGCAGTAAGATACAGATGCAGCTGGAGAGACATGCCTGATGTTAAGGTAAATGCCTAAAACTGTTCTTTTAGGCAGCGGAATATGTTTTGTTTTCAACCGAGTAACTTTTTCATGCTCTTTATCTGCAAAGGCGCCTGCCCTCTCTCAACATGAGACATGAAAACCGCCCGTCGACTGTCTTGATCAGTATCCTTCACTTCATGGTCACGATTTTCACTGGGATCTCAAAGTGTCCTCTACTTTGTTTACCTGTTGTTGTCTTACATGTTCCCTCCTCTTTCGGGGGTTAAAGTAGCATGACACAGATTACCCTGATTAAGGATGATTTCAAGATTCTTGCATTTCATCAGGAATGCACTTTTACTCAAATTTTACTACGATATACACCATGTGATCACGACTTCCTTTTAGTTTATTTAACCATCCACTTTCATTCAGTTGAGCACCACACATTGACGTTTTAATACAATTACAGTACATACTCAGAAAAAAACACGCATGTTTAATGTGAACAATGACTACTGAAATTTTTTTTTTAAGTTTAAGCAAAGACTTTTTTTTTTTTTTACTGCTACTAAAATGTTTTTAACTGCATCTCCAATGTGTATTGAAAAGTGACCTTGGGTATTTTGAAAGGCGCCGACAAATAAAATGTATTATTATCAATATTATTCATAGTACGGCGTCATATCTAAACAAAAACTCTTTAAAGTATTAGTTGCTTTTAATCAATTACAATGTCAATAGACATGGTGCTGGTGTGAATACTAGTGAATATGGTGTAATCCTTAATCATTTGTAATTAATTACTTCTGACACTGAAAGTGAGATGATTTGGGAAAAGATCAAATTAATGAATGTTGAAACTACTGACAATATAAATTGCTATATTCTTATTTTTTCAGACGTTTTATACGGGTAGAAAACCCTGGAGCGTTTGAAAAAAAAAAGGTAAAGCGACTGATGTTTGAGGTTGTTTTGCATCACGATGTGATTTATTCAGAAGGTGTCACTGTCTCCCAACACCTTCATCGTCACACCAAATCGTCATCGTCATCATCATCATCATCATCCTCATCCTCATCATATCTTAATTCTCCATCACTGCTGTATCCTTTCCCCAAACTGAAGGCATTTCACCGCCTGCTCTTTTCATTTCCTCCTCATGCTTCAGTGATCACGTCACATCATCTCGTGAAGACCCTCCATGTAAACAGCCAGTGGTCCCCCCCCCCCCCCAACGATCAGTCTGAATGTAGGTCAAACGGTGGTCCATTCAAAATGCATCGCCCCCGGAGATAAGAGAGGAAAAACCCCACACACACTGACAGGAGGACCGACATCAAGCGTCGGCCGCCTCCTTACCTTCCACCACCCCACAAAGGAACTGCCTCTTCTCCTCCATGCCGCTCTTCCTCAGAGCATCCGCCCCCCTCCGCGACCAGGCGACCCCCGAACCGGCGAGGCAACACGGCAAGCCGTCCCAGTCTGCGAGCTCAGGTCCCGGGGATGTTCTTTCATGCCTCTCCTCGGTCTGCTGCCTCCTCCTCCTCCTCCTCCTCCTCCTCCTCCTCTTCCTCGTCTCTTCTCCTCCTCTTCCTCTCGCTGCACCGTTCCTGCTCTCGCGGTGCGTTCAAAGTGCAGAAGCTGCTGCTTTCTTTTTTGTTATTGTACAAACAATAATATTGTTAGTTTGTACCAGACATGTCAAAACAAAGATACAAAAAATACAAAATACAGATTCATGCAAAAAAGAAAAAAGTATACTAATTATTCATAAGCACCTACCCCCCCCCACACACACACACACACATATATGTGCACTTTGTGTTACTTTCATGTATAAAAAGTGCTATATCAATAAAGATTGATTGATTGATATATAATGTCTATTTTGAATTTTTTTACAAATAATAAGATAATTTTTTTAATCAATATTCATAACAAAAGTAACAACAGCAATAATATCAATAATCAACTATCAATAGTCAATCATCCATTAAGATGATGTATATTTCCTGTCCGAAAAGGAATAAAGAGAATTAACTTGCTTATCCAGCCTTGCTCCTGTATGTATGTAATCTATATAAAGGAATAAATCAAAATGTTGTGAACAAGCATGCAGAAGAAAACCAAACTCAGAAATGCCGAGATTTATGTTTATTCAATTTTTCTTCAGACAAGACAGCTATGCGATATGCTGTCTCGACATTAAAATAAGAAATACACTTCGATTGTTGTCTGTGGCATCAATTTTACAATAATTAATTTCCATCCGGCTATACATCACTTAATCCTTAATTTATTTGTCTTTAGAAAAGTAAAGAAAAACAGAGTGAGTTAGTACATCTATGCTTTTCCAACCCTAACAGGATAAAAAAAAATGTTTAGATTGCACTCTTTCACCATAGTCATATTTATCTTAAAGGCACACGTATGCAAATACAATGTTTTCCTGAGGCAAATCACAATCACATAAAAAACAATTCAATACTGACAAAGTTTTGGCACATTTATTTCAATGTTTGTGGAAAATAGATAAAGAGGTATTGTAATGTTTGTTTTGTATTGGTTTTATAGTGACATTTTTACAAGCGGCTCCCTACTTTTGCCTTTCCATTGTCTTTTCATATAAATCAAATTTCCCACTGCCTTGAATGCAGCATCTGCCTCAAATCTGCACAAGCGCAATGGAAAAGTGTGCTTGTGTGCGTGTGTGTGTGTGTGTGTGTGTGTGTGTGTGTGTGTGTGTGTGTGTGTGTGTGTGTGTGTGTGTGTGTGTGTGTGTGTGTGTGTGTGTGTGTGTGTGTGTGTGTGTGTGTGTGTGTGTGTGTGTGTGTGTGTGTTTTACCTATTTCAGAGCTCCCCTTGCCGGAGTTACATTTAATTACACCCTGTCTGACTTCTTGCTCTCAATAGGCCAAGCTCATATCTTCATAGAACAAAACCTAATTTACCTTCAAATGTGTTTTTTAATCCATCTTTTCTCACTAAAAAGTTATTTTTGGCATTCTTTTTTACTTGAATTCAATTGCGGTGATCCAAGTTTGTATTGCGGGTTTACTGTTTATTCTTTGGTATTGGGATTCCTTAATACAATCAAGCCTTAAAGTGCTTTGAATATCTATTTACCGTAAGTGACACTGGAAAAGATATGACTTCAGATCACCAAAACTTTTACATATTGTAAAATGGATTTGTGAGGTTGGAACATTTAGTTCCACTGTCCTTCTCCTGTATGTATTTTCCCTTCGACCTCACAATCTACGGTAGTTTGCAACATTGTTTCAAAATAAAACAAACAGACAAAAAAACTGCTGCAGCTTATCAGTCAGGTGAATGTCAACAGCAATGTAATAGCTACAATTCAGTGAAACAAGTGCTGCTGCAGTGGTTCTCCCAGCACAAGCTCCACTTTCCGACATAGCGTGTGCCGACGTGCCGTGAATTCACTCATGACATTAAGGCCCCGTTTACACGACAACGTTTCACTTGACAACACCTGATCCGCTAGGGAGGGTGGTTCGTTTCCACTGCAGCACACTGACAACGATGTAGTTCGTGTGGCGGGCCGCGGGACGGCGCTGCTCCTTGTTTCCATGACGACACCCCACAGACAAGCTTGCAGGGAATAATGCGCTGTAAACACGAAGAAAATGGAGAGAACCTGACATCCGTATGAACTGATGACGAATTGGATGATATCATGAGTGAGGACCCACGTGGAAAGAACCTATATAAACATATATGTTTTAATATAAGTCATGATATAGGTTTTTAATATATGTGACATATATACAATTGGCCGTTTTCCTATATCATATGTACATAAATGCACATATACGTGCATACAGGTACCTATGTAGGTGCATGTATGTTCTTCTTACATAATAGTTTTTTAGTTAGTTCTTAGTTATTGCCTTGATAACGTATGACAGTTGCCAAATATATGGGATATATATATATATATATATATATATATATATATATATATATATATATATATATATATATATATATATATGTGTGTGTGTGTGTGTGTGGAAATAAAAAGCAGTACAGGAGATCTATGTGGCCTGTATATTCACATATATGCACCTCAATTTTGTCTATATGTGGCATATATACACATATATGCAGCATATATGTGCATATAAACTGCTTATAGGTTTCATATATGCGCATATATCCTCGTATAGGTTCTTTCCATGTGTGTATGGATGATAAAACTCGAATACAGCCCCCGAGTCATACCACTACTGGCCCATCATTTTTGTTTACAGGCACGTGAACAAAAGGAACTACTTGAGACGAGAGGGAGCGATGCACATGCGCAGTCTTTCCACCTTGGAAGCCGCCCGGTATCCAATTTTGCGGATGCAGTAGATTTGCAGAGAAGAAAGTTTTGCGGACACACTCGTATTCGTAGTCGTGATCAATGCGGTTGATCTGCAAATTCCTTATTACACCCTTTTTCGTTACTTTCAGCCATTGATGAGGAAAAAAATAAAGGCGCTCTTTCTTCCAACAAACCATTTCCATTCACAGCAGTTGCACTTCCTGCCTTCTTTGATTACTGCCAGTTCATGTCCTGGAGGAATGAGCCATTGATTGACACAGGATAAAGATATTGAAAACATATTAAAGCTTCCCACGTTCCCCAGCTCTTGTTTCCATATCAGTCAGTCAAAACACTGCAAAAGAAAAAAAGACACACACGTCACTTTTTGCTGTAGGTTCCTCTTTCCTGCTCCATGGTCTTTGCCAGCTTTTTTATTTGTGTGTGTTTTTTGCATATTTACGCTTCAACTATTTGGTACCATTTGGACTGCCTTGTTGAGTCACAGCTGCTGAAGACTCATATGAGCCAAACCAGCCTTGAGCCGCTGTCGGTGTTCCCAGGAGCTCTGAAGGTTACAGGGACAATGGTAAGTCCAATATATTTTAAATGTAATTGTTTTTACTGACACTTTTCCTCATGTTCCATATAATATGTGGCATATAGATGAATAATGTGATCAAGAATTAAGCTTTAAAATGAAAGAATGTACTGTTTTTTTGGCATCTTTTCAAAGGTTTGCCTTATGGAGAGAGGACTGGTGGTTTTTGTTCTCACAGGTTAGTGCAATATTCGTTTGTTTTTTTTAAAGCAATTACGTCTCCACCTCATGATGAGACCTGTGCTTGATTGATTTACCTGAGAGAAGCATTACCATGTCTTAGATCATACCAAACGATTTAGTTCTAGGTTAAACATCAAATTAATATTTCAGAAAGGGCAGTGTCCCAGTCTTTTATGATAACTTGTCACTCACAAGTTATATATTTGCTTTATATAATCAGAGGCATTAATCTGTTTTAGCTTCACTGGACAACAATGAATTTACAGTTCACTAACTACAGTTGAACTTTTTTTAACCCGTTACCGTACAGCACAGGGCCGACTGAATAAGTTCATGTGGTGTGTTTGTTCTCCTCACTGGTTGAAGAATCGAGTCAATCTGACAGAAATATTGTTAATTACTATGATGGAATTTGTCTGTGAGGAGCATGCAGAGATGACGGCTACAGAAACACAACTGTTCAGTTGTCTAGATTAGAAATATTATACACAAAAGCATCATCAATGGTGGAGATGTTACACAATGAAAAGCTTGTAGAATATACCTACATGGCAAACAGGAAATATTCCCTGGTTATTCAAATGAGAGGTGAGGAAATGATCTGATCTGTGATACTAACAGTGTGTGGTAATGAGATACATTTGTTTGAGTGATGGCAGTGCCACGACATGAAACTTTGCATCAAAAGATAAGAAAACACAGACGAGCAGAAATAATGGGGAACCTAGTGTTGGTGAAGGTGTGTTGTATTCACACATGACAAATTTCATAATACTTAGTGTAGAAGTCACACGACAACCATTTGGATTTCTGAAGTCAAAATGGATTTATTAGGATGAGTTGAGGTTGAGCGATTCGACCCCCCCCCCCCCCAAATATATTCTTTTTCAATTCTTTTTTAAAGAAAAATTCAAGTTTTGATTGGATTTTCAATTTTCTTTCTCAATGCACGTAAAATGATTACAGACATCCGATATATTGTCAAAAGAGTGTTTTTATTGCTGTGATTTTCTTCAGAACTAAAATGCAACATTCCATCCACATGAGAATTAAATATGATTTTTCCTCAATTTGTTCAAAAACTGTTGTTATTCTTCATGTTTCTTCTTGAGGTTTTTATAAAGAGGTGCTGCAGCTTGTTAGGATGAGACGGCCCATGAGGAGCATCGGTGTGTTTAAGGAGAATACAGGAAGCAAAGGGGATTGAAAGAAAAACAGGAAAATCCTGACAGATGAATAGCAAATTAGAACCTACATACTTTTGGTTAAAACATTGTATATTCTGGTTTGCTTTAGGAGTGATCACCAATGTAGTTTCTGCCCAAACTCACTACACCTTTGTACCTACAACTCTGAGCTGGACAGACGCTCAGCGTGTGTGCAGGGATAACTTCACTGATCTGGCCACTATTGGAAGTGCAGCTGACGTTGATGCAGTTCGGGAAACAACTTCGAGCTTCACTGGTGAGTCCTGAATAATTGCACCGTAATTGATACACACTGTTGTGGCTACTCTTTCGTCCCAAAAATCTCAACTTAGAGTTGCCACTTGAGGAGATTTCTGACTTGCAGAAAGTAAAAAACAATCGCAGGGAGGTTTTCCAGGTTTCAAAATAAAGATGCACAATGTATTGAAACAAACAAAAATATTCTCCATTGTGGACTTAATTAAATAATGCAAATACCTCAAATAAATTCTAGTTTGTACAGGCTTCTGTAAAAACCGTCACTCCTTCCTCCTTCCACACTCATAGCTGCACCTCCTCCTGATTATTACAAGGAGGAGGAGAGAGCCTCATCATTCTAATTATCAAATAAAATAAAAGAGACAAGAATACTTCAAATAATAGTTGTTACCATTCTAAGTTATATAAACATAAGTTTGCACCAATTTAACAAAGAAAATGTGTAGGGTCAAATGGCTCCAAAACACACAGTATAACCCACAATGGCAAGTTTCAATTGTGTTGTTTTTGACCGAATCAACATATTTTATTTGAACAGGAAAAGCTTGGATTGGTCTTCATGATGATTTGCAAAACAGCTGGATGTGGTCTTTAAATGACAGCAGCTTCTATGGCGAGGGAGAGGCGATGTATAGAAATTGGGGGAGCAATCAGCCAAACAATTATAAAGGACAAGAAAACTGTGTCGGACTAAGGACTAAGGGTCAACCACATGGCAAATGGAATGACCGTCAACCACATGGCAAATGGAATGACTTCTCCTGCAGTGCCAATCGTCAGTCTGTGTGCTTCAATGGTGAGTTTTTTAAAGAGTAACATTTTAAAAGCATTACTTTTCGACAAGAGCTTCCAGAAATGTCAATACTTTTGACTCTGTGTAAATATGTTGAATAAGTCATTGCCTTAGAAACTACTGTCAAATATTCTGCTTTTTGTTTTATTAGATTTTATAGCAAATAGTAGTAGAACTCATTCTTTGTTTATTAAAATAAAATCCATATATTTCCAGGTACCTTGAATGGAAAAGCAACCTTTGCTAGGATTGAAACATTAAGCACTTGGACAGAAGCTCAGAGGTTCTGCAGAGAGAATCATGTAGATCTGGCCAGGTACCTTATGAATTCACCAGTTTGTTTATTCCATCCATTCATCTATGAATCTGTGAATTTGTTTTAGCTACAGTACGATGCACATCTGCTACTCTTCCCTCCACAGCATACGAAACGAGAACGAAAATGAAATGATCAGAAGCGTTGCAAATGTCAAAGATGTGTGGATTGGTCTGTATCGCCATAAAGTATGGTCTGATGGGAGTGACTCTCTTTATCGAAACTGGGAGAACAACCAGCCTAACACTGATGGCTCCACGTGTGTCGCTGCATCATTCGAGTCAGGACGATGGTCAGATGAACGCTGCTCCAGCCAACTGCCTTTTGTCTGTTACACAGCAGGTAATATATACATTTGTATGACTAAATACTGCATGCATGTGGCATTGATATCCAGCAATAAGACATAGTCCATCCTTGCAAATTCTTAGTGCACCAACAATGTTTTCATAAAATCTATTCACAAATATTTGAAAGAATCTGTGACTCATCTCACGGCACGTCACTGGATTACAATGCAAATGTTTTAACAATGTACATGAACCTGCTATGCAACAATAGGTCTTATGTATGTTGTACTAAAGTGATGCTTTCTATAAACACAAGATACAAACGTGTTTGGTCATTCCATTTCTCTTCTCCCACTGATAGTAAGTGTAAATCTATGAGATTGATGTCTGTTTCGCTATTTGGTCTCGTGTGTTTGCACATCTTCACGGTGATGAACGTTATAAAGGTTTGAACACGAGGAAATACAAGACTAGAAACTGTAGTTTATCGTAAACCTGTTAACTACTGCTATTAAATAAGAGAATATCAGTTTTTGAAATGATCTGTTTAGGAAAATCCATGGATCATTTATAGTGTAGTCATATTAAACTAGACAAATCATCTCCTATATGTTTTCTGAACTTCAGATTTCCTTCATATCAGACACAATAATTAGTAATGAACTGGTAAGGAATTAAATGTTTATTTTTTGACGTTGTTTGTCTCAGCTCCTCCAAGAATCACCAGTCTTGAAACATCAAGAACTACCCCCACAACTACAACTTCAGCTCCCACAACAACCCCTTCAATTCCCACGATGTCCACATCTGAGTCATCAACCACTCTTCACCCGAATTCCTCAGTCACAGGTTGGTTTTTGTGTAATGTCTTCCGATCCCCATTTTTGTGTAAAAATATTACTTCACTTTTCTAACAATAACATTCTTACATTTTTCTCCGATTTTCTCAGCTCCTCCTAAACCAAGCAACAGTAGAATAGCAGGACAAAATGAGACCAGCATCACTCTTCAGTGGGACAAAGTGAGCAACAATGTGAGCTACATTCTCCAGTTTAATGGTACCGAGACAAACATCAGCGCACCAGATGGAGACGGACCAGTAACTTACACAGTCTCATCTCTCTCTGCTGCAACGGAATACACATTCACTGTCTTCTCTGTGTTTGGGAGCGTCCGAAGCAGTGGAGTCAGCATTGATGCAGTCACTGGTAAGATGTCTTGACTCATGTGTAATCAAACACTCAGATGGACGATATTATTATATGATAATTGTTGTTTTTTTGTTGCTTATTTTCTTCAACCCTGACCTAAAATATCAAGCAACACATCTGAAAGTTAAATTACTTTTACATGTACATACATCAATTCTAAGTATAATAATGAATGTGGTCTGTCTGTTTTCTTCTTTCCATGTGAACCTGACCCCTTAACTTCTTACAACAGATGGACCTTGTAAGTATGCATTTTCCTTGTATTTGAGATTTTTCTTTTCCAGAGTATTTTCATCAGCTCCGGATCACAGGAATACCTCAAACTATACACATATAAAGTGCAACTTGTTGTGTTTTATCCAGGCAATCTGTTTTTCTGTCAACAGATTATGTATATAGGTGGAAAGTCAGATTCAGTTCAAGCATTAAACTTTAACAATCAGAAAAGGAGGCTATTTTCATTCAGTTGAGACTAATATCAGCTAACTTTTTAGTATAAACCATCATTTATGATTTATAACACTTTTGAAAAATGTTCAGCAATTCCTAATAATGAGAACACTTTCTGCATTTGTTTTTTTTTTTGTCTTTTTCTTTTTATTCAGCATATCAAGAATACCCACCTGCCGCCCCAAGCTGTGTAGATTAAGTCTATTACTGGAAACTACTGGATCCAATTGGAGACGCACATTGAAGGATTTCAACCTTTTCCATTCAAATTTGCTTTTCAAGGGAATTATATATCATATAATGAATGCTTAGCATCACTTTGTTTAATTAATGTAACTGCAACATTGGCAGGGATGGGATTTGATGAAAATATTTCCACTTTTCTGTCATTATATAATTTTCATGTTATTGTTGAAGTCTGCCATCGAGTCCTGACTCTCTATATTGTTCACACAAGTTAAAAAAAAGTAACATTATGCAGGGATGTTGTGTATTTGTTTTGTGAATTATTAGATTTGTGATTTTGCTTTGCCATTTTGATTTTATTCGGTGGATTGTTGCACCTTTGCTTGGTGGTGGTGAAGTTTGATACAACTGCCTTGAAAACGATTGACAAGCGCTTGAGTGTGATTTTACTGACATCTGCTGGGAGATTTTATGTACTGCACGTGAGGGGAAGATTTTGACCAGGGACTATAATTTCATGACTGTGACTTGTCTCATCCTTTCATCTTTCATTTCAGTTCTTGATTTAAAATAAATAAATTGTTGTTTTCCAACCAAACATCTGCCTCTGGAGTAAAATACATTGAAGATCTTTATTTTCAAAAGATTAACTTCTACACTCTTTCACTCTGGTCTCCACCTTTTCTCATTGTTTTGTGAGAAAACCCACACATACACAGGGATAACGTGCAAACAGGGCACAGAGTCAGTGTGGAGGAATAATGCTAATGCTAACAAACTTAAATTTTTTGGTATTCATTTTATTTTTAGCTTTTTATCTGCCAGTCATTCATTTGTATTTTCCACCATCCAAGAAATTCAGCATCACATCATTGCATGTCAAGGCCTGATTTCCTCATCAATAAACACATGACAGTTGAAATGTTTTCAACAGAAGTTACCAGGTAAAGTCATTTTAGGAATGCTGTCGAATGAAAGAGCTTGCAAACTTTGTTCTTCAATTACAGTGTTGATCATTTATACCCATATATGACCATATAAGTAAAAAGCGTGGGGACACAAAAAAAAACAGGAAGCTAAACGGCGATGAACAACTGTTCTCTTCTAAATCCTTATTCAGACTTTTAATTCAATTCTAATTTATTGTCTTATGCAAATCACCAAACCTGTTTCTCCTGTACAATGAAATTATTTTTCAGATGTTCACAGAGAATCCCAGCAGCAAAATGCCACGTAAAAGGAAATAGTGCAAAATAGGCCAATAACCATGTACAATATACAAATTGAAAATAGTCCAGAAAAACTGGAGTAAAATAATGATGCATGAAGCATGTGCAAGGATTTTCTCCTCTACAGCTCTAAAAATGAAAGGGAAGACTAAAACAATACATCCTAGATCTCAATTAGTGAAGTATTGCAGTTGAAAGTCTTAGTTTAATATATGGTAGAGTGTGTTGAGAACAAAATAACATAAAATGATCAATGTAAATCCAAATTATTATCCCATGAAGGTCTGGATTTGGAATCCTGCTCAAAATAAAACTGGAGAATCACATTGCAGGCTGATCCAACGTCAAGGAAGATTCCTCAAGACCAGTCAAAGTGAGGCTCAGTGGTGTGTGTGGCCTCCATGTGCCGGTATGACCTCCCGACAAAAACTGGGAATGCTTCTGATGAGGCGGCCGATGCTCTCCTGAGGGATGGCCTCCCAGACTTGGATCAAACGTGTGGCTGGTGGATGGAACGAGACATGATGTCCCAGATGGGCTCAATTGGATTCAGGTCTGGGGAACGGGCCGGCCAATCCTCAGCATCGATACCTTCATCATGGAAGAACTGCTAAACCACTTCAGCCACATGAGGACTGGCATTGTCCTGCATCAGGAGGAACCAAGGTTCCACTGCACCAGCATCTGGTCTCACACTGGGTCTGAGGATCTCATCCCGGTGATGGCAGTCAGGGTACCTCGGCATCCAAAAAAAGGCCTCCCCACACCATTACTGGCCCACCGCCAAGCTGCTCATGCTGGAGCAAAGGTCAAATTAATATTTCAGAAAAGGCAGTGTCCCAGTTTTTTATGATTACTTCTCACCCACAAGTTCTATATTTGATTTGTATAATCAGGGGCAATAATCTGTTTTAGCTTCACTTGACGACAATGAATTTACAGTTCACTACCTGCAGTTGCACTATTTTTTTAACCCGTTACCGTACAGCACAGGGCCGACTGAATAGGTTCATGTGGTGTGTTTGTTCTCCTCACTGGTTGAAGAATCGAGTCAATCTGGCAGAGATATTGTTAATTACTATGATAGAATTTGTCTGTGAGGAGCATGCAGAAATGACGGCTACAGAAACACAACTGTTCAGTTGTCTAGATTAGAAATATTAAACACAAAAGCATCATCAATGGTGGAGATGTTGCACAATGAAATGCTTGTAGAATATACCTACATGGCAAACAGTAAATATTCCCTAGTTATTCAAATGAGAGGTGAGGAAATGATCTGATCTGTGATACTAACAGTGTGTGGTAATGAGATGCATTTGTTTGAGTGATGGCAGTGCCACGACATGAAATTTTGCATCAAAGATGAGCAGAAATAATGAAGAACCTGCTGTTGGTGAAGGTGTGTTGTAATCACACAGTATGAAGTTCATAATAGTTTGTGTAGAAATCTATAGTCCTCTTCCAAAGTTATTTACTCACTTTGCATCAATTATTTAGCTTCATGTTCACAAAAATCTGCCATCTAATTACTTACTATTTAAATGGTGGAAGATTTAAGGATAATAGAGGTTTTCACTGAGAGTGTTTGGATTCTCAACTGGTGGGTTGTGACCCTGGGCTAAATAAAAAGGATATACCTACTGAGTTATCTGTAGTGTTTTATCCAGGTACACTGTGGACACTCCTTGGTTTGTGTTTAGTGAGCGTCTCTGTTTTTCTGTCAACAGATTATATTGTTGGATTGAAAGTCAGATTGAGTTCAGTTGCTGAATCGTCACAATCAGCCATGCAGGCGCTTTTGGTTGAGGTAAGATAACTCTTAGGAAATATGCCTGAAGCTCATTTTTGTCAGAAAGTAGTTGTCTTTGGAGCAACAGAAACAACATTGTTCTCTATGAGCTGTGTGACCAGAGTGCAGAGACCGACTGGTATTCTCTGCAACCTTCTGTTGATCACACTACAACACTGGATTTGACAGTGATTAATGGTTTGTAGTATGTTTTTTCACTTTTGTAGCTTTGTTGCAATTTGCAGACAGTCCCTGCTCATCTGTGTGGGCTGTGAATGATGTAAATCCACGCCTTGTCCACTGTTGTCTAACTTTTGTGTTTTCATATGGAAATGTATCATATATTGTGTGTTTATTTTCACTTTTTGTCATTTTGTGTCTGTGGGAGAGAGGGAGTTCGTATGTGAGCCGACGTGTGTGTAATGTAGCTCTTTGTGGTACCAACATCATTTTTGTGGCTCTTTGTCTCTGACGGTTTGGCCGCCCCTGCTCTATAAGAACAAGAAGAAAGTTCGGTACTCCAGCATGGTGCCGGACAACAACAAAAAAATCCAACTTTGGCACATTGACAAACTTTTCTTCAGTTCTTATGGGTTCTACTAGGAGTATGCAGGGGCCTATACTTGGACGTCTGAGCTGCAATGTAACAAATGTGTTTGTTGTGTTTGATCCCGCAATGTTTACTGTCGTGTGATGATGTTAGACACCTGCGTCTTTATACAGCCGTTCACAACCCCGACTCTCTGCGGTTGGACCGCGCACCAGAGTTGCGTGTGGGTCCGCTGTTTACTGTACCGTGCGGTACCATGCATTGGAAATGAGGCCTATGATGACCTTCAGGTGTGCAGCTCAGCTCCAGTGCAGGTCTTGTGGACTCCGCCCAGCACATAGACACACAAGGGGAGTGGACACCCAAAGAAGCAGAAAAAACACAGAGTGCACGGCAGCAGAGGGACACTTTGTTCAGTCACAGTTGCTGAACACTGATATAAGCCAAAGCAGCCTTTAGCCACTGTCGTTGTTCCCAAGAGCTCTGAAGGTTACAGGGACAATGGTAAGTCCGATATATTTTAAATGTAATTATTTTTACTGACACTTTTCCTCATTTTCCATATAAGATGTGGCACATAGATGAATAATGTGATCAGAATTTAGCTTTAAAATGAAAGAGGGTACTGTTTTTTTGCATCTTTTCAAAGGTTTGCCTTATGGAGAGAGGACTGGTGGTTTTTGTTCTCACAGGTTAGTGCAATGTTATTTTTTAATCTGTTACATCTCCACCTCATGATGAGCCTGCGCTTAAGTGAATTACTTGAGCGAAGTATTGCCTCGTGTTTGATCGTACCTTAAAGTTTAGTTTTAGGTTAAAGGTCAAATTAGCATTTCAGTAAGGGCAGTGTCCCAGTCTTTTATGATTACTTGTCACCCACAAGTTATATATTTTATTTGTATAATCAGAGACAATTATCTGTTTTAGCCTCACTGGACTCACTTTGCCTATGAGCAGCATGAAGAAGTGACGGCTACAGAAACACAACTGTTCAGTTGTCTAGATTAGAAATATTATACACAAAAGCGTCATCAATGGTGGAGATGTTGCACAATGAAATGCTTGTAGAATATACCTACATGGCAAACAGGAAATATTCCCTAGGTATTCAAATAAGAGGTGAGGAAATGATCTGATCTGTGATACTAACAGTGTGTGGTTATGAGACACATTTGTTTGAGTGATGGCAGTGCCACGACATGAAATTTTGCATCAAAGATAAGAAAACACAGACGAGCAGAAATAATGAGGAACCTGCTGTTGGTGAAGGTGTGTTGTAATCACACAGTACAAAGTTCATAATACTTAGTGTAGAAGTCACACGGCAACCATTTGGATTTCTGAAGCCAAAATGGATTTATTAGGATGAGTTAAGGTTGAGCGATTCGACCCCCCCCCCTCCAAATATATTATTCTTAAATTATTTTTTAAAGAAAAATTCAAGTTTTGATTGGATTTTCAATGTTCTTTCTCAATGCACTTAAAATGATTACAGACATCCTATATATTGTCAAAAGAGTGTTTTTATTGCTGTGATTTTCTTCAGAACTAAAATGCAACATTCCATCCACATGGGAATTAAATATGATTTTTCCTCAATTTGTTGAAAAACTGTTGTTATTCTTCATGTTTCTTCTTGAGGTTTTTATAAAGAGGTGCTGCAGCTTGTTAGGATGAGACGGCCCATGAGGAGCATCGGTGTGTTTAAGGAGAATACAGGAAGCAAAGGGGATTGAAAGAAAAACAGGAAAATTCTGACAGATGAAGAGCAAATCAAAACCTGCATACTTCTGGTTAAAACATTGTGTATTCTGGTTTGCTTTAGGAGTGATCACCAATGTAGTTTCTGCCCAAACTCACTACACCTTTGTACCTACAACTCTGAGCTGGACAGACGCTCAGCGTGTGTGCAGGGATGACTTCACTGATCTGGCCACTATTGGAAGTGCAGCTGACGTTGATGCAGTTCGGGAAACAACTTCGAGCTTCACTGGTGAGTCCTGAATAATTGCACCGTAATTGATACACACTGTTGTGGCTACTCTTTCGTCCCAAGAATCTCAACTTAGAGTTGCCACTTGAGGAGATTTCTGACTTGCAGAAAGTAAAAAACAATCGCAGGGAGGTTTTCCAGGTTTCAAAATAAAGATGCACAATGTATTGAAACAAACAAAAATATTCTCCATTGTGGACTTAATTAAATAATGCAAATACCTAAAATAAATTCTAGTTTGTACAGGCTTCTGTAAAAACCGTCACTCCTTCCTCCTTCCACACTCATAGCTGCACCTCCTCCTGATTATTACAAGGAGGAGGAGAGAGCCTCATCATTCTAATTATCAAATAAAATAAAAGAGACAAGAATACTTCAAATAATAGTTGTTACCATTCTAAGTTATATAAACATAAGTTTGCACCAATTTAACAAAGAAAATGTGTAGGGTCAAATGGCTCCAAAACACACAGTATAACCCACAATGGCAAGTTTCAATTGTGTTGTTTTTGACCGAATCAACATATTTTATTTGAACAGGAAAAGCTTGGATTGGTCTTCATGATGATTTGCAAAACAGCTGGATGTGGTCTTTAAATGACAGCAGCTTCTATGGCGAGGGAGAGGCGATGTATAGAAATTGGGGGAGCAATCAGCCAAACAATTATAAAGGACAAGAAAACTGTGTCGGACTAAGGACTAAGGGTCAACCACATGGCAAATGGAATGACCGTCAACCACATGGCAAATGGAATGACTTCTCCTGCAGTGCCAATCGTCAGTCTGTGTGCTTCAATGGTGAGTTTTTTAAAGAGTAACATTTTAAAAGCATTACTTTTCGACAAGAGCGTCCAGAAATGTCAATACTTTTGACTCTGTGTAAATATGTTGAATAAGTCATTGCCTTAGAAACTACTGTCAAATATTCTGCTTTTTGTTTTATTAGATTTTATAGCAAATAGTAGTAGAACTCATTCTTTGTTTATTAAAATAAAATCCATATATTTCCAGGTACCTTGAATGGAAAAGCAACCTTTGCTAGGATTGAAACATTAAGCACTTGGACAGAAGCTCAGAGGTTCTGCAGAGAGAATCATGTAGATCTGGCCAGGTACCTTATGAATTCACCAGTTTGTTTATTCCATCCATTCATCTATGAATCTGTGAATTTGTTTTAGCTACAGTACGATGCACATCTGCTACTCTTCCCTCCACAGCATACGAAACGAGAATGAAAATGAAATGATCAGAAGCGTTGCAAATGTCAAAGATGTGTGGATTGGTCTGTATCGCCATAAAGTATGGTCTGATGGGAGTGACTCTCTTTATCGAAACTGGGAGAACAACCAGCCTAACACTGATGGCTCCACGTGTGTCGCTGCATCATTCGAGTCAGGACGATGGTCAGATGAACGCTGCTCCAGCCAACTGCCTTTTGTCTGTTACACAGCAGGTAATATATACATTTGTATGACTAAATACTGCATGCATGTGGCATTGATATCCAGCAATAAGACATAGTCCATCCTTGCAAATTCTTAGTGCACCAACAATGTTTTCATAAAATCTATTCACAAATATTTGAAAGAATCTGTGACTCATCTCACGGCACGTCACTGGATTACAATGCAAATGTTTTAACAATGTACATGAACCTGCTATGCAACAATAGGTCTTATGTATGTTGTACTAAAGTGATGCTTTCTATAAACACAAGATACAAACGTGTTTGGTCATTCCATTTCTCTTCTCCCACTGATAGTAAGTGTAAATCTATGAGATTGATGTCTGTTTCGCTATTTGGTCTCGTGTGTTTGCACATCTTCACGGTGATGAACGTTATAAAGGTTTGAACACGAGGAAATACAAGACTAGAAACTGTAGTTTATCGTAAACCTGTTAACTACTGCTATTAAATAAGAGAATATCAGTTTTTGAAATGATCTGTTTAGGAAAATCCATGGATCATTTATAGTGTAGTCATATTAAACTAGACAAATCATCTCCTATATGTTTTCTGAACTTCAGATTTCCTTCATATCAGACACAATAATTAGTAATGAACTGGTAAGGAATTAAATGTTTATTTTTTGACGTTGTTTGTCTCAGCTCCTCCAAGAATCACCAGTCTTGAAACATCAAGAACTACCCCCACAACTACAACTTCAGCTCCCACAACAACCCCTTCAATTCCCACGATGTCCACATCTGAGTCATCAACCACTCTTCACCCGAATTCCTCAGTCACAGGTTGGTTTTTGTGTAATGTCTTCCGATCCCCATTTTTGTGTAAAAATATTACTTCACTTTTCTAACAATAACATTCTTACATTTTTCTCCGATTTTCTCAGCTCCTCCTAAACCAAGCAACAGTAGAATAGCAGGACAAAATGAGACCAGCATCACTCTTCAGTGGGACAAAGTGAGCAACAATGTGAGCTACATTCTCCAGTTTAATGGTACCGAGACAAACATCAGCGCACCAGATGGAGACGGACCAGTAACTTACACAGTCTCATCTCTCTCTGCTGCAACGGAATACACATTCACTGTCTTCTCTGTGTTTGGGAGCGTCCGAAGCAGTGGAGTCAGCATTGATGCAGTCACTGGTAAGATGTCTTGACTCATGTGTAATCAAACACTCAGATGGACGATATTATTATATGATAATTGTTGTTTTTTTGTTGCTTATTTTCTTCAACCCTGACCTAAAATATCAAGCAACACATCTGAAAGTTAAATTACTTTTACATGTACATACATCAATTCTAAGTATAATAATGAATGTGGTCTGTCTGTTTTCTTCTTTCCATGTGAACCTGACCCCTTAACTTCTTACAACAGATGGACCTTGTAAGTATGCATTTTCCTTGTATTTGAGATTTTTCTTTTCCAGAGTATTTTCATCAGCTCCGGATCACAGGAATACCTCAAACTATACACATATAAAGTGCAACTTGTTGTGTTTTATCCAGGCAATCTGTTTTTCTGTCAACAGATTATGTATATAGGTGGAAAGTCAGATTCAGTTCAAGCATTAAACTTTAACAATCAGAAAAGGAGGCTATTTTCATTCAGTTGAGACTAATATCAGCTAACTTTTTAGTATAAACCATCATTCATGTTTTATAACACGTTTGAAAAATGTTCATCAATTCCTAATAATGAGAATACTTTCTGCATTTGTTTTTTTTTTTGTCTTTTTCTTTTTATTCAGCATATCAAGAATACCCACCTGCCGCCCCAAGCTGTGAAGATTAAGTCTATTACTGGAAACTACTGGATCCAATTGGAGACGCACATTGAAGGATTTCAACCTTTTCCATTCAAATTTGCTTTTCAAGGGAATTATATATCATATAATGAATGCTTAGCATCACTTTGTTTAATTAATGTAACTGCAACATTGGCAGGGATGGGATTTGATGAAAATATTTCCACTTTTCTGTCATTATATAATTTTCATGTTATTGTTGAAGTCTGCCTTCGAGTCCTGACTCTCTAGATTGTTCACACAAGTTAAAAAAAAGTAACATTATGCAGGGATGTTGTGTATTTGTTTTGTGAATTATTAGATTTGTGATTTTGCTTTGCCATTTTGATTTTATTCGGTGGATTGTTGCACCTTTGCTTGGTGGTGGTGAAGTTTGAGAAAACTGCCTTGGAAACGATTGACAAGCGCTTGAGTGTGATTTTACTGACATCTGCTGGGAGATTTTATGTACTGCACGTGAGGGGAAGATTTGACCAGGGACTATAATTTCATGACTGTGACTTGTCTCATCCGTTCATCTTTCATTTCAGTTCTTGATTTAAAATAAATAAATTGTTGTTTTCCAACCAAACATCTGCCTCTGGAGTAAAATACATTGAAGATCTTTATTTTCAAAAGATTAACTTCTACACTCTTTCACTCTGGTCTCCACCTTTTCTCATTGTTTTGTGAGAAAACCCACACATACACAGGTATAACTTACAAACGGTGCACAGAGTCAGTGTGGAGGAAAAATTCTAATGCTAACAAACTTTTATTTTTTGGTATTCATTTTATTTTTAGCTTTTTATCTGTCAGTCATTCATTTGTATTTTCCACCATCCAAGAAATTCAGCATCACATCATTGCATGTCAAGGCCTGATTTCCTCATCAATAAACACATGACAGTTGAAATGTTTTCAACAGAAGTTACCAGGTAAAGTCATCTTAGGAATGCTGTCGAATGAACGAGCTTGCAAACTTTGTTCTTCAATTACAGTATTGATCATTTATACCCATATAAGTCAAAAGAACGTGGGGACAAAAACAAAACAAAAAACAAAGCTATGCAGCTATCAACTACTCCCCTCTTCTAAATCCTTATTCAGACTTTTAATTCAATTCTAATTTATTGTCTTATGCAAATCACCAAACCTGTTTCCCCTGTACGATGAAATTATTTTTCAGATGTTCACAGAGAATCCCAGCAGCAAAATGCCACGTAAAAGGAAATAGTGCAAAATAGGCCAATGACTATGTACAATATACAAATTGAAAATAGTCCAGAAAAACTGGAGTAAAATAATGATGCATGAAGCATGTGCAAGGATTTTCTCCTCTACAGCTCAAAAAATGAAAGGGAAGACTAAAACAATACATCCTAGATCTCAATTAGTGAAGTATTGCAGTTGAAAGTCTTAGTTTAATATATGATAGAGTGTGTTGAGAACAAAATAACATAAAATGATCAATGTAAATCCAAATTATTATCCCATGAAGGTCTGGATTTGGAATCCTGCTCAAAATAAAACTGGAGAATCACATTGCAGGCTGATCCAACGTCAAGGAAGATTCCTCAAGACCAGTCAAAGTGAGGCTCAGTGGTGTGTGTGGCCTCCGTGTGCCGGTATGACCTCCCGACAAAAACTGGGAATGCTTCTGATGAGGCGGCCGATGCTCTCCTGAGGGATGGCCTCCCAGACTTGGATCAAACGTGTGGCTGGTGGATGGAACGAGACATGATGTCCCAGATGGGCTCAATTGGATTCAGGTCTGGGGAACGGGCCGGCCAATCCTCAGCATCAATACCTTCATCATGGAAGAACTGCTAAACCACTTCAGCCACATGAGGACTGGCATTGTCCTGCATCAGGAGGAACCAAGGTTCCACTGCACCAGCATCTGGTCTCACACTGGGTCTGAGGATCTCATCCCGGTGATGGCAGTCAGGGTACCTCGGCAACCAAAGAAAGGCCTCCCCACACCACTACTGGCCCACCGCCAAGCTGCTCATGCTGGAGCAAAGGTCAAATTAATATTTCAGAAAAGGCAGTGTCCCAGTTTTTTATGATTACTTCTATCCCACAAGTTCTATATTTGATTTGTATAATCAGGGGCAATAGTCTGTTTTAGCTTCACTTGACGACAGTGAATTTACAGTTCACTACCTGCAGTTGCACTATTTTTTCAACCCGTTACCGTACAGCACAGGGCCGACTGAATAGGTTCATGTGGTGTGTTTGTTCTCCTCACTGGTGGAAGAATCGAGTCAATCTGGCAGAGATATTGTTAATTACTATGATATAATTTGTCTGTGAGGAGCATGCAGAAATGACGGCTACAGAAACACAACTGTTCAGTTGTGAAATTAGAAATGATTAGAAAGGACTAGAAATATTAAACACAAAAACGCCATCAATGGTGGAGATGTTGCACAATGAAAAGCTTGTAGAATATACCTACATGGCAAACAGGAAATATTCCCTAGGTATTCAAATGAGAGGTGAGGAAATGATCTGATCTGTGATACTAACAGTGTGTGGTTATGAGACACATTTGTTTGAGTGATGGCAGTGCCACGACATGAAATTTTGCATCAAAGATGAGCAGAAATAATGAAGAACCTGCTGTTGGTGAAGGTGTGTTGTAATCACACAGTATGAAGTTCATAATAGTTTGTGTAGAAATCTATAGTCCTCTTCCAAAGTTATTTACTCATTTTGCATCAATTATTTAGCTTCATGTTCACAAAAACCTGCCATCTAATTACTTACTATTTAAATGGTGGAAGATTTAAGGATAATAGAGGTTTTCACTGAGAGTGTTTAGATTCTCAACTGGTGGGTTGTGACCCTGGGCTAAATAAAAAGGATATACCTACTGAGTTATCTGTAGTGTTTTATCCAGGTACACTGTGGACACTCCTTGGTTTGTGTTTAGTGAGCGTCTCTGTTTTTCTGTCAACAGATTATATTGTTGGATTGAAAGTCAGATTGAGTTCAGTTGCTGAATCGTCACAATCAGCCATGCAGGCGCTTTTGGTTGAGGTAAGATAACTCTTAGGAAATATGCCTGAAGCTCATTTTTGTCAGAAAGTAGTTGTCTTTGGAGCAACAGAAACAACATTGTTCTCTATGAGCTGTGTGACCAGAGTGCAGAGACCGACTGGTATTCTCTGCAACCTTCTGTTGATCACACTACAACACTGGATTTGACAGTGATTAATGGTTTGTAGTATGTGTTTTCACTTTTGTAGCTTTGTTGCAATTTGCAGACAGTCCCTGCTCATCTGTGTGGGCTGTAAATGCTGTAAATCCACGCCTTGTCCACTGTTGTCTAACTTTTGTATTTTCATATGGAAATGTATCATATATTGTGTATTTATTTTCAATTTATGTCATTTTGTGTCTGTGGGAGAGAGGGAGTTCGTATGTGAGCCGACGTGTGTGTAATGTAGCTCTTTGTGGTACCAACATAATTTTTGTGGCTCTTTGTCTCTGACGGTTTGGCCGCCCCTGCTCTATAAGAACAAGAAGAAAGTTCGGTACTCCAGCATGGTGCTGGACAACAACAAAAAAATCCAACTTTGGCACATTGACAAACTTTTCTTCAGTTCTTATGGGTTCTACTAGGAGTATGCAGGGGCCTATACTTGGACGTCTGAGCTGCAATGTAACAAATGTGTTTGTTGTGGTTGATCCCGCAATGTTTACTGTCGTGTGATGATGTTAGACACCTGCGTCTTTATACAGCCGTTCACAACCCCGACTCTCTGCGGTTGGACCGCGCGTCAGAGTTGCGTGTGGGTCCGCTGTTTACTGTACCGTGCGGTACCATGCATTGGAAATGAGGCCTATGATGACCCTCAGGTGTGCAGCTCAGCTCCAGTGCAGGTCTTGTGGACTCCGCCCAGCACATAGACACACAAGGGGAGTGGACACCCAAAGAAGCAGAAAAAAACACAGAGTGCACGGCAGCAGAGGGACACTTTGTTCAGTCACAGTTGCTGAACACTGATATAAGCCAAAGCAGCCTTTAGCCACTGTCGGTGTTCCCAAGAGCTCTGAAGGTTACAGGGACAATGGTAAGTCCGATATATTTTAAATGTAATTATTTTTACTGACACTTTTCCTCATTTTCCATATAAGATGTGGCACATAGATGAATAATGTGATCAGAATTTAGCTTTAAAATGAAAGAGGGTACTGTTTTTTTGCATCTTTTCAAAGGTTTGCCTTATGGAGAGAGGACTGGTGGTTTTTGTTCTCACAGGTTAGTGCAATGTTATTTTTTAATCTGTTACATCTCCACCTCATGATGAGCCTGCGCTTAAGTGAATTACTTGAGCGAAGTATTGCCTCGTGTTTGATCGTACCTTAAAGTTTAGTTTTAGGTTAAAGGTCAAATTAGCATTTCAGTAAGGGCAGTGTCCCAGTCTTTTATGATAACTTGTCACCCACAAGTTATATATTTTATTTGTATAATCAGAGACAATTATCTGTTTTAGCCTCACTGGACTCACTTTGCCTATGAGCAGCATGAAGAAGTGACGGCTACAGAAACACAACTGTTCAGTTGTCTAGATTAGAAATATTATACACAAAAGCGTCATCAATGGTGGAGATGTTACACAATGAAATGCTTGTAGAATATACCTACATGGCAAACAGGAAATATTCCCTAGGTATTCAAATAAGAGGTGAGAAAATGATCTGATCTGTGATACTAACAGTGTGTGGTTATGAGACACATTTGTTTGAGTGATGGCAGTGCCACGACATGAAATTTTGCATCAAAAGATAAGAAAACACAGACGAGCAGAAATAATGAGGAACCTAGTGTTGGTGAAGGTGTGTTGTAATCACGCGTTACAAATTTCATAATACTTAGTGTAGAAGTCACACGGCAACCATTTGGATTTCTGAAGTCAAAATGGATTTACTAGGATGAGTAAAGGTTGAGTGATTCGACCCCCCCCCCTCCTCCAAATATATTCTTTTTTAATTCTTTTTTAAAGAAAAATTCAAGTTTTGATTGGATTTTCAATGTTCTTTCTCAATGCACTTAAAATGACTACAGACATCATATATATTGTCAACAGAGCGTTTTTATTGCTGTGATTTTCTTCAGAACTAAAATGCAACATTCCATCCACATGGGAATTAAATATGATTTTTCCTCAATTTGTTGAAAAACTGTTGTTATTCTTCATGTTTCTTCTTGAGGTTTTAATAAAGAGGTGCTGCAGCTTGTTAGGATGAGACGGCCCATGAGGAGCATCGGTGTGTTTAAGGAGAATACAGGAAGCAAAGGGGATTGAAAGAAAAACAGGAAAATCCTGACAGATGAAGAGCAAATCAAAACCTGCATACTTCTGGTTAAAACATTGTGTATTCTGGTTTGCTTTAGGAATGATCACCAATGTAGGTTCTGCCCAAACTCACTACACCTTTGTACCTACAACTCTGAGCTGGACAGACGCTCAGCGTGTGTGCAGGGATAACTTCACTGATCTGGCCACTATTGGAAGTGCAGCTGACGTTGATGCAGTTGGGGAAACAACTTCGAGCTTCACTGGTGAGTCCTGAATAATTGCACCGTAATTGATACACACTGTTGTGGCTACTCTTTCGTCCCAAAAATCTCAACTTAGAGTTGCCACTTGAGGAGATTTCTGACTTGCAGAAAGTAAAAAACAATCGCAGGGAGGTTTTCCAGGTTTCAAAATAAAGATGCACAATGTATTGAAACAAACAAAAATATTCTCCATTGTGGACTTAATTAAATAATGCAAATACCTAAAATAAATTCTAGTTTGTACAGGCTTGTGTGCCTGCAGTATAAATACTGTCACTCCTTCCTCCTTCCACACTCATTGCTGCACCTCCTCCTGATTATTACAAGGAGGAGGAGAGGGCCTCATCATTCTAATTATCAAATAAAATAAAAAAGGCAAGAATACTTCAAATAATGGTTGTTACCATTATAAGTTATATAAACATAAGTTTGCACCAATTTAACAAAGAAAAATGTGTAGTGTCAAATGGCTCCAACACACACAGTATAACCCACAATGGCAAGTTTCAATTGTGTTGTTTTTGACCGAATCAACATATTTTATTTGAACAGGAAAAGCTTGGATTGGTCTTCATGATGATTTGCAAAACAGATGGATGTGGTCTTTAAATGACAGCAGCTTCTATGGCGAGGGAGAGGCGATGTATAGAAATTGGTGGATCCATGAGCCAGACAATATAGAAGGACAAGAAAACTGTGTAGAACTTTGGCCTACGATTCAACCACATGGCAAATGGAATGACCGCTCCTGCAGTGTCAATCGTCAGTCTGTGTGCTTCAATGGTAAGTTTTTTAAATAGTAACATTTTAAAAGCATTACTTTTCGACAAGAGCGTCCAGAAATGTCAATACTTTTGAATGTGTATAAATATGTTGAATAAGTCATTGCCTTAGAAACTACTGTTAAATATTCTGTTTTTTGTTTTATTAGATTTTACAGCAAATAGTAGTAGAACTCATTCTTTGTTTATTAAAATAAAATCCATATATTTCCAGGTACCTTGAATGGAAAAGCAACCTTTGTTAGGATTGAAACATTAAGCACTTGGACAGAAGCTCAGAGGTTCTGCAGAGAGAATCATGTAGATCTGGCCAGGTACCTTATGAATTCACCAGTTTGTTTATTCCATCCATTCATCTATGAATCTGTGAATTTGTTTTAGCTACAGTACGATGCACATCTGCTACTCTTCCCTCCACAGCATACGAAACGAGAACGAAAATGAAATGATCAGAAGTGTTGCAAATGGCAAAGATGTGTGGATTGGTCTGTATCGCCATAAAGTATGGTCTGATGGGAGTGACTCTCTTTATCGAAACTGGGAGAACAACCAGCCTAACACTGATGGCTCCACGTGTGTCGCTGCATCATTCGAGTCAGGACGATGGTCAGATGAACGCTGCTACATCCAACTGCCTTTTGTCTGTTACACAGCAGGTAATATATACATTTGTATGACTAAATACTGCATGCATGTGGCATTGATATCCAGCAATAAGACATAGTCCATCCTTGCAAATTCTTATTGCCCAACAATGTTTTCATAAAATCTATTCACAAATATTTGAAGGAATTGGTGACTCATCTCACGGCACGTCACTGGATTACAATGCAAATGTTTTAACAATGTACATGAACCTGCTATGCAACAATAGGTCTTATGTATGTTGTACTAAATTGGTGCTTTCTATAAACACAAGATACAAACGTGTTTGGTCATTCCGTTTCTCTTCTCCCACTGATAGTAAGTGTAAATCTATGAGATTGATGTCTGTTTCGCTATTTGGTCTCGTGTGTTTGCACATCTTCACGGTGATGAACGTTATAAAGGTTTGAACACGAGGAAATACAAGACTAGAAACTGTAGTTTATCATAAACCTGTTAACTACTGCTATTAAATAAGAGAACATCAGTTTTTTAAATGATCTGTTTGGGAAAATCCATGTCTCATTTATAGTGTAATCGTATTAAACTAGACAAATCATCTCCTATATGTTTTCTGAACTTCAGATTTCCTTCATATCAGACACAATAATTAGTAATGAACTGGTAAGGAATTAAATGTTTATTTTATGACGTTGTTTGTCTCAGCTCCTCCAAGAATCACCAGTCTTGAAATATCAAGAAAAAATGAGACCAGTGTCACTCTGCAGTGGAACAAAGTGAACAACAACATCAGCTTCATCCTCCAGTTTAATGGTGCCGAGACAAACATCAGCGCACCAGATGGAGACGGACCAGTAACTTACACAGTCTCATCTCTCTCTGCTGCAACGGAATACACATTCACTGTCTTCTCTGTGTTTGGGAGCGTCCGAAGCAGTGGAGTCAGCATTGATGCAGTCACTGGTGAGATGTCTTGACTCATGTATAATCAAACACTCAGATGGACGATATTATTATATGATTATTGTTCTTTTTTTGTTGCTTATATTCTTCAACCCTGAGTTAAAATGTCAAGCAACACGTCTGAAAGTTAAATTACTTTTACATGTACATACATCGTTTCTAAGTATCATAATGAATGTGGTCTGTCTGTTTTCTTCTTTCCATGTGAACCTCACCCCTTAACTTCTTACAACAGATGGACATTGTAAGTATGCATTTTCCTTGTATTTGAGATTTTTCTTTTCCAGACTATTTTCATCAGCTCCTGAGCACAGGAATACCTCAAACTATACACATATAAAGTGCAACCTGTTGTGTTTCATCCAGGCAATCTGTTTTTCTGTCAACAGATTATGTCTATAGGTGGAAAGTCAGATTCAGTTCAACCGGTCAACTGACACAATCACAAAAGGAGGCTCTGTTGCTTCAGGTGAGACTAACATCAGTTAATTTTTTAGTATTAACCATCATTTATGTTAAAATATACTTTTGAAAAATGTTTATCAAGTCCGAATAATGAGAATACTTTCTGCATTGGCATTTGTTGTTTTTTTATACTTTTTTTTCATCAATTCAGCTCATGGAGAAAAACGGCCTGCCACCCAAATCTGTGAAGATTAAGGATATTACTTGAAACTACTGGATCCAATTGGAGACGCACATTGAAGGATTTCAAACTTTTCCATTCAAATTTGCTTTTCAAGGGAATTATATATCATATAATGAATGCTTAGCATCACTTTGTGTAATAAATGTAACTGGAACAGTGGCAGGGATGGGATTTGATGAAATATTTCCACTTTTCTGTCATTACATCGTTTTCATGTTATTGTTGAAGTCTGCCTTCGAGTCCTGACTCTCTATATTGTTCACACAAGTTAAAAAAAGTAACATTATGCAGGGATGTTGTGTATTTGTTTTGTGAATTATTAGATTTGTGACTTTGCTTTGCCATTTTGATTTTATTCGGTGGATTGTTGCACCTTTGCTTGGTGGTGGTGAAGTTTGATACAACTGCCTTGAAAACGATTGACAAGCGCTTGAGTGTGATTTTACTGACATCTGCTGGGAGATTTTATGTACTGCACGTGAGGGGAAGATTTGACCAGGGACTATAATTTCATGACTGTGACTTGTCTCATCCTTTCATCTTTCATTTCAGTTCTTGATTTAAAATAAATAAATTGTTGTTTTCCAACCAAACATCTGCCTCTGGAGTAAAATACATTGAAGATCTTTATTTTCAAAAGATTAACTTCTACAGTCTTTCACTCTGGTCTCCACCTTTTCTCATTGTACTGCTCTGGCTTTGTAACAAAACCCACACAAACACAGGGATAACTTGCAAACGGTGCAGAGTCAGTGTGGAGGAATAATGCTAATGCTAACAAACTTGAATTTTTTTGGTATTCATTTTCTTTCTAGCTTTTTATCTGTCAGTCATTCATTTGTTTTCCACCATCGAAAAAATACATTGTCACATCATTGCATGTCAAGGCCTGATTTCCTCATCAATAAACACATGACAGTTGAAATGTTTTCAACAGAAGTTACCAGGTAAAGTCATCTTAGGAATGCTGTCAAATGAAAGAGCTTGCAAACTTTGTTCTTCAATTACAGTGTTGATCATTTATACCCATATACGACCATATAAGTAAAAAGCGTGGGGACACAAAAAAAAAGGAAGCTAAACGGCGATGGACAACTGTTCTCATCTAAATCCTTATTCAGAATTTCAATTCCATTCTCATTTATTGTCATATGCAAATCATCAAACCTGTTTCCCTTGTACAATGAAATTCTTTCTCTGCTCTTCACAGAGAATGCCAGCAGCAAAATAACACGTAAAAGATAACAGTGCAAAATAGGTCAATAGCTATCTATGATACACAAATAGAAAGTAGTGCAAGAATAGGTGAAGAAATGTTTATATACAAATATAAAAATTGGATTTAAAAGATGAAGCATTTATGTGCCAAATGTGTCGTATGAGGAAGAAGGAAGACGGATCTTCTCATCTATTAAAGTTCCCCTTGCTTATTGAAATAAAGTTAAAGATACACTTTCCTGTTAAAAATGGGGATTCATAGTAGTGAATACCCTAACATTCTGAAACCTGTGATGGTTCTGGATATTTTGAAGTAGATACAGCTCAACAAACAAAAATTTAACCAAAAGCACAAAATCTTCAGCACCGTTACAAAGTCTGAAAAAATAACCTTTACTCTATTGTTGTACACGTATTTCCTCATACAATGAGAACAAGATCTCTCTGTTTAATTGTATGCAACACACTTCAAATCACAAATTTCTTTTGTTACTATTCATGTATTTAATTTGCTTGGCCTTATAGCAAGAATGTCGCAGGCTCAAATCATGCCTGGTGCCATTCTGTGTGGAATTTGCATGTTCTTACGGTGTGTTTCCTCCTACATTCCAAAAAGCATGCACCGGGGATCCCCGAGTAAGACCCTCGGCCCCACCAGCTCCCGCTAAGTGCTACTCTATGTGGCTGCTACCCATCGGTAAATTGGGGAAAAAGAATTTCCCCCCACTGCGGATTGATAATGCAATAAAAAAAAAACCTACAATAATAGCCACTTCAACACAAAACCTGTTCCACAAGATATGTAAGACATGGGCAGGTTTTATTGCCAAGACATTGTGTTGAAGTTGTCTCACATACAAGACAAGAGTTGCAGTCTCTTAGATGTGACTCCGTCTGACTCTCACTTTGTGTAAGTACAGTTCTATTCTTTTTTATATTTTTTTCACATTCATGGATCTAATACAGTATGTGTGTGGTTAAGATAGCTATATTGAAGCATTTGTTCTGTGTTTGTTTGATTTCCGTCTAATAATGTTAAGTTGAAGCTGTACCATGTGCAAGGTTAATGGATCAGCTTACCCCAGTCAGATCTTGACACAAAGACACAAACATGTATATATATATATGGACAGGGGTCAATGAACCTGATTAAAAGGCAGACGATACATTTCACATCTTAACATGTTTCTGTAAACAGAAACAAGGAAGGATCTTTGAAAATAAGAAAAAGTCACTGAAATGAGCAGTTATTAATCATGTTCAAATGAATATATATGCATACACACAGCAACTTCTGGGCATGCTGCTGTAGCTTCTCCTTTGGTTTTTCTTCTTGATCTCTTTCGTCAAGTCTTAGTTGAAGTGGGAATTTCAGATGTGAGCAGTTTCACTGAAGTGTGAAAATGTATTTATCTACAAATTCGCATCGCAAAATGTTCATCTCATTTCCTTTCATGCAGTGGTGACTACTCTGCTATTCTGTCAAAATGTTGTCACAGTCGTAGTGAAACTTCAGCTTGATTAAGGAAGAAGCAGGTTTTACTGTGGACACATTCATTCTTCTGGGGAAATTCTTAGCAAAGACTTTAATGAATGTTTCATAATGTTATTGTTGCCTTTGCAGTTTCCAGCTTCAACCTGATCAGCTGGTTCAGCTTCTGTTTCCTTGTAAACTGGGTTGAGCCTATGAAAACAACTTTTTTTGCCTGTATGCAATACAGCAAACTTTAGATCATTTAGATCAAGTTGTTTTGTTTTGGGTTTTTTTTTTAATAATGAAAAATAAAGTTCAGTCACAAAGCAAATGTCTACCCAGTTGTTGTTTTGATGCTAGACTCAGCTCAGTAATAAAAATGATCCATTACAGGCTACATATTATTGAATTAATGGATCAAAAAAAAGTTTTAATACTATCTGGTTTTGCTAAAATTCAGAGCGATGAGAAATTAATCTATAGAAAAGATTATATTAAATAAAAGGCCACAAGTCCTTGTTTATGTTGAATTTAATGAATAGAAAAAGCCAGTATGAACATAAATATAAAGTCTATGACATGCTTTGTGAAAAGATATTTTCAACAGATTACAAAGAAAGGAAAATGGATATTCGTTTGATGATGTCAATGCAGTTGATGCTAACAGGTAAGCATTACAATTATAAATTGGGAATATTTGCTGGAAAAACTATTATATCATGAACTAACTATGTTTCTTCACCAACAGTGTCAACTGTTACAGTTCACTCAACATCTACTACAACACAAACTACCATCACCACAACAGATGCTGTTGCGACGTCAATCCTAATGACAGCGACCATTTCATCTCCCACAACAACCACTTCTGCTTCAACAAGAAAGACAAATAATTCTGCTGCCACAACAACCACCTCTGTTCACACGACAACCCCACTTGCTCCCAATACAACTACTTCTGCTACAACAACGACAACGACAGCCACCGAAACTACGGCTTCTGTTCCCACTACTACAAAATCTTACAGTACAAGATCCACTCCCACAACTATGACAGCCCCCACAACTGCGATATCTGTTCCCACAACTACAACTTCAGGTCCCACCACTACGACATCTGCCCCCACAACTACGACATCTGCCCCCACCACTACGACGTCTGCCCCCACAACTACGACATCTGTTCCCACAACTACAACGACAGCCGCCACAACTATGACATCTGCCCCCACAACTACAACTTCAGCTCCCACAACTACAACATCCCCCACCACTACGACATCTTCCCCCACTAGTACAACTTCAGCCCCCACCACTATGACGACGACATCTGCCCCCACAACTACAACGACAGCACCCACAACTGCGACAGCCGCCACAACTACAACTTCCGCTCCCACAACTACGACAACCGCCACAACAACAACATCTGTTCCCACAACTACAACGACAGCCCCCACAACTACGACAGTCGCCACAACTACGACATCTGCCCCCACAATAAGGACATCTGCCCCCACAACTACAACTTCAGCTCCCACAACTACAACATCCCCCACCACTACGACATCTTCCCCCACTAGTACAACTTCAGCCGCCACAACTACAACTTCAGCTCCTACACCTACAACGACAGCCACCACAACTATGACATATGTTCCCACAACTATAAAGACAGCTCCCACAACTACGACATCTGCCCCCACAACTACAACTTCAGCTCCCACAACTACGACATCTGCCCCCACAACTATGACATCTGCCCCCACAACTACAACTTCAGCTCCCAAAACTACAACATCCCCCACCACTACGACATCTTCCCCCACTAGTACAACTTCAGCCCCCACAACTACATCATCCCCCACAACTACGACATCCGCGCCCACAACTACAACGACAGCCGCCGCAACAACAACTTCAGCCCCCACAACTACGACATCTGCCCCCACAACTACGACATCTGCGCCCACAACTACAACGACAGCCGCCACAACAACGACATCTGCCCCCACAACTAAAACGACAGCCCCCACAACTACGACATCTGCCCCCACACCTACAACGACAGCCGCCACAACTACGACATCTGTTCCCACAACTAAAACGACAGCTCCCACAACTACGACAACTGCCACAACTACAACATCTGTTCCCACAACTACGACATCTGCCCCCACCACTATGACATCTTCCGCCACTAGTACATCAGCCACCCCAACTACAACTTCAGCCCCCACAACTATGACATCTGCCCCCACAACAACGACATCTGCTCCCACAACTACAACTTCAGCTCCCACAACTACAACATCCCCCACCACTACGACATCTTCCCCCACAACTACAACTTCAGCCCCAACAACTACAACATCTGCCCTCACAACTACAACTTCAGCTCCTACACCTACAACGACAGCCCCCACAACTACAACATCTGCCCCCACAACAATTACATATGCCCCCACAACTACAACTTCAGCTCCCACAACTACGACAGCCGCCACAACTACAACATCTGTCCCCACAACTACAACTTCAGCTCCCACAACTACGACATCTGCCCCCACAACAACGACATCTGCCCCCACAACTACAACTTCAGCTCCCACAACTACAACATCCCCCACCACTACGACATCTTCCCCCACTAGTACAACTTTAGCCCCCACCACTATGACATCTGTCCTCACAACTACAACTTCAGCTCCCACACCTACAACGACAGCCCCCACAACTACGACATCTGCCCCCACAACAACGACATCTGGCCCCACAACTACAACTTCAGCTCCCACAACTACGACTACTGCCACAACTACAACATCTGTTCCCACAACTACGACATCTGCCCCCACCACTATGACATCTTCCCCCACCACTATGACATCTTCCGCCACTAGGACAACATCAGCCACCCCAACTGCAACTTCAGCCCCCACAACTATGACATCTGCCCCCACAACAACGACATCTGCTCCCACAACTATCACAGCCGCCACAACTACAACATCTGTCACCACAACTACAACTTCAGCTCCCACACCTTCAACGACAGCCGCCACAACTATGACATCTGCCCCCACAACTACGACATCTGCCCCCACAACTATGACATCTGCCTCCACAACTACAACGTCAGCTCCCACAACTACAACATCCCCCACCACTATGACATCTTCCCCCACTAGTACAACGACAGCCGCCACAACTACAACATCTGTTCCCACAACTAGGACATCTGCCCCCACAACAATGACATCTGCCTCCACAACTACAACGTCAGCTCCCACAACTACAACATCCCCCACCACTACGACATCTTCCCCCACTAGTACAACTTCAGCCGCCACAACTACAACTTCAGCCCCCACAACGACAACATCTGCCCTCACAATTACAACTTTAGCTCCTACACCTACAACGACACCCGCCACAACTACGACATCTGCCCCCTCAACAACGACATCTGTCCCCACAACTACAACTTCAGCTGCCACAACTACGACAGCCGCCACAACTATAACATCTTTCCCCACAACTACAACTTCAGCTCCCACACCTACAACGACAGCCGCCACGACGACATCTGCCCCCACAACTACAACTTCAGCTCACACAACTACGACATCTGCCACAACTACAACTTCAGCTCCCACATCTACGACAACTGCCACAACTACAACATCTGTTCCCACAACTACGACATCTGCCCCCACCACTATGACATCTTCCCCCACCACTATGACATCTTCCGCCACTAGTACAACATCAGCCACCCCAACTACAACTTCAGCCCCCACAACTACGACATCTGCCCCCACAACAACGACATCTGCTCCCACAACTATCACAGCCGCCACAACTACGACATCTGCCCCCACAACTATGACATCTGCCCCCACAACTATGACATCTGCCTCCACAACTACAACTTCAGCTCCCACAACTACAACATCCCCCACCACTATGACATCTTCCCCCACTAGTACAACGACAGCCGCCACAACCACAACATCTGTCTCCACAACTACAACTTCAGCTCCCACACCTACAACGACAGCTGCCACAACTACAACTTCAGCCCCTACAACTACGACATCTGCCCCCACAACTACGACATCTGCCCCCACAACTACGACATCTGCCCCCACCACTACTACATCTTCCCCCACTAGTACAACTTCAGCCCCCACAACTACGACATCTTCATCCACAACTACGACATCTGCGCCCACAACTACAACTTCAGCTCCCACAACAACGACAGCTTCCACAACTACGACAGCCGCCACAACAACGACATCTGCCCCCACAACTACAACTTCAGCTCACACAACTACGACATCTGCCACAACTACAACTTCAGCTCCCACATCTACGACAACTGCCACAACTACAACATCTGTTCCCACAACTACGACATCTGCCCCCACCACTATGACATCTTCCCCCACCACTATGACATCTTCCGCCACTAGTACAACATCAGCCACCCCAACTACAACTTCAGCCCCCACAACTACGACATCTGCCCCCACAACAACGACATCTGCTCCCACAACTATCACAGCCGCCACAACTACGACATCTGCCCCCACAACTATGACATCTGCCCCCACAACTATGACATCTGCCTCCACAACTACAACTTCAGCTCCCACAACTACAACATCCCCCACCACTATGACATCTTCCCCCACTAGTACAACGACAGCCGCCACAACCACAACATCTGTCTCCACAACTACAACTTCAGCTCCCACACCTACAACGACAGCTGCCACAACTACAACTTCAGCCCCTACAACTACGACATCTGCCCCCACAACTACGACATCTGCCCCCACAACTACGACATCTGCCCCCACCACTACTACATCTTCCCCCACTAGTACAACTTCAGCCCCCACAACTACGACATCTTCATCCACAACTACGACATCTGCGCCCACAACTACAACTTCAGCTCCCACAACAACGACAGCTTCCACAACTACGACAGCCGCCACAACAACGACATCTGCCCCCACAACTACAACTTCAGCTCCCACAACTACAACATCTGCCCTCACAACTACAACTTCATCTCCCACAACTACGACAGCCGCCACAACTATGACATCTGTCCCCACAACTACCACAGCCGCCACAACTACATCTGCCCCCACAACTACAACTTCAGCTCCCACAACTACGACAGCCGCCACAACTATGACATCAGTTCCCACAACTACAACATTTGCCCTCACAACTACAACTTCAGCTCCCACATCTACAATGACAGCCCCAACCACCACGACATCTGTTCCCACAACTACCATACCTGCCCCCACAACTACAACTTCAGCTCCCACAACTACGACAGCCGCCACAACTACAACATCTGCCCCCACAACTACGACATCTCTTCCAACAACTACATCTGTCCACACAACTACAACTTCAACTCCCACAACTACAACGACAGCCCCCACAACTACAACATCCCCCACCACTACGACATCTTCCCCCACTAGTACAACTTCAACTCCCACAACTACAACGACAGCCCCCACAACTACAACATCCCCCACCACTACGACATCTTCCCCCACTAGTACAACTTCAACTCCCACAACTACAACTTCAGCCCCCACAACTACAACATCTGCCCCCACAACTACAACGACAGCCGCCACAACTATGACATCTGTTCCCACAACTCCAACTTCAACTCCCACAACTACAACTTCAGCCCCCACAACTTCAACATCTGCCCCCACAACTACAACGACAGCTGCCACAACTATGACATCTGTTCCCACAACTACATCTGTCTCAACAACTACAACTTCAGCTCCCACAACTACGACAGCTGCCACAAATACTACGACAGCCCCCACAACTACGACATCTACCCTCACAACTACGTCTTCAGCCCCCACAAGTACAATATCTGTTTTGGCAACTACGTCATCTGCCCCCACAACTACAACTTCAGCTCCCACAACAACCCCTTCAATTCCCACGATGTCCACATCTGAGTCATCAACCACTCTTCACCCGAATTCCTCAGTCACAGGTTGGTTTGTGTGTAATGTCTTCCGATCCCCATTTTTGTGTAAAAAAGGTTGTTTTATATGAAGACATAGCTAGGACATATCTTTTTCACCAGTCCTAAAAAGTCTACTTCTTTTTCTCCATGTACATTTTCTCCATTACTCCAAATCTTTTTTCACTGCCTCGTACATCAAAAGAACCTTGTAAGTTGAAACTACGATCATTATTGTATGAACATATACATTTATTTTTGCTACAGTGGCTGACATTTGATAAAAATAAAATTTTCCTCAGTATTATAGCCACACAATGTAATTTAAGTAAAGTGTTTGTGCAAATGATACAATTTCTGTGTGTAAAATAGCTGCTTTCACACAATCACTTGTATTATTTGTAACATATTCTTGTATTTTTGTACACAGATTATGTTGTTGGGGTAAATGTTGGAATAAAGTCCCTTGTTCCACTGTCAGACTTGGACATTGAAAATATCTTGGCTCAGGTGAGAACGGCATCAAATTTACTGTCCAGAAGAAGATCTTAAAAATGCTGTTTATTTTTGTCTTATATTAACATTATTGTTTTGATCTTTTTGATCTAGCTCCTGCAACAGTATGGCCTTCCACCTCAACCTTTCTCCTTCAGAGTTCGGCAGGGCAAGGAAATACATTAAATACTACAACTCAGTACAAAATTGATAGACCCATAGTTCCTACCAGAAATTTTATTTATTTTGTGTTCATATTGATGTACATACAATTAAAGTGGATATGAGTGAAGTTGAGAACAGTTTTGTTATATTAATAAATTAATCTGTCCTCTTCCCTTCATACCAACTGCAGTCTGCACAGTCCTTTATCTTGACACAGCTGGCAGGAACATCATGGCAGGACAACATGGCACATAAAACTCTCTTCGCTCCTGCTTCCAAATATTAAACTAAACTAAACTCGACCAACTTACAATCATTACCAACACTAACTAGCTTGATATAACCCCAAAAGACATTTGAAACACCGCCAGCCCAACTCCCAACTTACCATTAAAGAAACTTCGACAACTATTCAATAGCAGCCTCTCTGCCGTACCAGGAAATAGCAGTGTTGAGTCATTTGGGCTATGAAAAGAACAAAATGCTGACACTTTCAAACCTATAGGCACTGTAAGCTACCAGAAATTGAAAAATAAATTATGATTAATTATATTGTAATTAAAACAAATGCTCAAAGTCAATATTTCATTCATTTCAATTCTGCCTTGGGTCTGCACTGCCTACCCTGACTGCATGTCACTGGTCCTTAGAGCAGGTTTGCAATAGGACATTTGATATCAAAGCAAAATTTCTTTTTAAATAAAAGTTGAATAAAAATATGAAGGAGTAGAATAATTTCAAATGTGTGGAGAAGGTGCAGTGGCGAACGTCCCTTCCATATTCCTTTTAATACAAACTTTGAGGATGATGTTTAAAGTAATTGGAGACCATGCAAATCCCATAATGCACTTGAACCAGACTTCCCTCCTCCCACTTGTGGAACAATGTGCAGCAGGGGGAAAAAAAGGAAAAAAAAGTCCCAGAGGGAGTGGTGAATGAGGAGGACTTTGGCTTCACAACCACAATGCCAGTATTTGCCTTGGCTGCCTCAGAGTTCAAGTTACATGTTACAAAAAAGGTAAGACAACCACTATCATAGATGAAAATGTTTCTGTGTTTTTGGTTATAAAGTTAGATTACATATCTGCTTGATGTTTTTCTCATGAATCAGATGTACAAAGCAATGCAGAAAGACACCTGTGCGAAGCTATGAGCGTGTTCCCTGGTGGTGTGTGTGGTGTGTCATAGGAGCGCATTGCTCTCAAACAATACACAATGATGAATGGCACTTGCTGGAAAAGAGAAGTGTCAGCTTAGTTGTTTTCAGTTCATGTTCCGAGCTTATCTAACAGACAGAATGAGAGACTGGCTCTGCTCATGTGGCCTTGCTGCTGTACTTTGGCCAGTGGGCTGTTAAATTGTTTCAAGTTAATGATAAGACCATTCAGTGTCTACAGTACCTGCTGGCGGACATACAGTTGATGTTCTATGGCTATGAGACAGAATGTGAACTTTTGTCACTTTTTCTTGGTAATCCAGATGATGTTTTCTTTTTTATCATTAGGTTTGAGGCCATGGCTTCCCCCAGCATTTTTCTGTCTGAGGTGCAGTTTCAGTGTTGCATCTGTCAGGATGTTTTCACGGAGCCGGTCTCCATCCCCTGTGGTCACAGCTTCTGCTTTACCTGCATCATGTCGCACTGGGACACAAGTGCTAACGTCTCCTGCCCCAAGTGTCAGACGGCGTTTGACGGCCGTCCAGAACTTTGTGAAAACTCCTTTGCCAAGGAGATGTCCGAGCAGATCCGAGCCAGGAGGCACAACGGCGTGCTGCCAACGGCAGGAAGCGTGATCCGATGCGACGTGTGCGTGGGGAAGCAAACCAAAGCTTTGAAGTCCTGTCTCATGTGCCTGACCTCCTATTGTGAGAGTCACCTGGAGCCTCACCTGCGAGTTGCCACCTTGAAGATTCACAAGCTGATTGAGCCGGTGCCAATGCTGGAGAAGAGGATGTGTAACAAGCACCAAAGGCTGCTTGAGCTGTTCTGCAGGAGTGACCGGCGGTGCGTTTGTGTGCTGTGCACTGAGACAGACCACCGCTGTCACGACACTGTACCAGTGGAGCGAGAGAGCCAGGAGAGGAAGGTAAGGTCGTGCAAGTCCTCATCATTTGTGTGCCTTGAACTTATGCAAAGCTGTGGCCACGTTCTATGTAGATTTGTGAATCCCGTCTTTCTCTTTTGATGGCTCAGAACCAGGTGAAAACAATGGAGGCAGGTGTTCAGCAGATGATCCAGGACAGACTGCAGAAAGTGGAGGAGATCAAACACTCAGTGGAGCTCAGTAAAGCAAGTCGACATAAGATCACGAAACGGCTGCACATATGGAAATATCGGCTAAGATTGTAAAACTGCAACAGCTAATATTCAATGAACTTATTTGTCAAATGTTTCAGTGAAGATTCACTTTATTGGTCATAAAATTACTGTCACAGCTGCATGATTATTGCCAGAACTCAAAAATGCAATCCCTGCAGGAAAACTCCAAGAGGGACCTGGAAGAAAGCGGGATTGTTTTCTCCACTCTGTTTCACGCCATGAAGAAATGTCAACTAGAGCTGGAGGAGAGGATCCAGAGAAAGCAAGCTGCAGCTGAACAGAGAGCGGAGAGGCTCATCTCAGAGCTGCAACAGGAAATCTCAGAGCTTCAGAGGAGAAGGAGTGAACTGGAGCAGCTTTTGCACACTGAGGACCACCTCCATCTCTTGCAGGTCGGGAAATCACAATGCAAGGATAGATTAGATGGATCTCCCTCTAAAATACATAGTTCTTTTTTTTACGTTTTGTCTAATGTAAATGGAGCACAAGTGTGTTATGTAACGACTTTGAAGTATTGAGATGTCCTGACGGGACATTCTGAGGTTTGTTTGGAGTTTTTTTCCAATGAAAAAGCAACTTCTCACCTGTTTGATTTCAGAGGTTTCCTGCTCTGAGTTCGCCTCCAGTCAAATCCTGCTCTGACATCATCGTCTATGCAGACACATGCTTAGGAAGTGTGAGGAGAGCGGTGGCCAGCATTGAACAGCAGCTCCAATCAGAGCTCAAAAAACTTTCTTTTACAGGTAGATGCTTCACCATATGATCAGACAGCTTCTGTCACTAATTATCCACATAGAGTTGGTTTGTTTATATATAAATGTTTCTCCCTTTCAGAGTACGAGGGGATGCAGAGGTATGCAGGTACAGCTTCAGATATTCTCGAATTGCACTGTTCTCTCTTTGTATTTTTCTGTTACTTTTCATTTAAAAATGATGTACGTCGGACATCAAAACATAAAAAGAAACTGTCTTCTAGCTGACGTTCGTCTCGACCCGAGGACAGCCAACTCATGGCTCATTCTGTCAGAGGACGGCAGACGGGTCCAGGATGGAGATGTTGAGCAAAAAGTGGCTGACGTGCCCGAGCGGTTTGACACGGCGCCTTGTGTTCTTGCCCTTACGGTAATCCACAATGTGTGTGTGTGTGTGTGTTTTCCTCATACACTCACACGTAAATGCGCTTATCGGAATATTTCTGGCTGTTCAGGGTTTCGCCACAGGGAGGCACTACTGGGAGGTGGACGTTGGTGACAAGACTTCATGGGATCTCGGTGTCGCCAGGGAGTCGGTCGCCAGAAAGGGAGTGGTGACGCTGAGCCCGGACGACGGGTATTGGGCCGTCTGCCTGAGGGGGGGCAGAGAGTACCGGGCGTGTGCGGAACAAGCACAGCTGCTGTATCTCTCGCAGAGGCCTCAGGTAATCGGGCTGTTTTTGGACTACGAGGAAGGAACCGTGTCGTTCTACGACGCAGTGGCAAAGTCTCTCATGTACTCCTTCACACAGTTCAACTTCACCGAGGCCGTGTTTCCCTTTTTCAACCCGGATATCAGTGACAGTGGCAGCAACAAGTCACCACTCATCATCCGCCCCATCAGTGCCATTCTTAATGACTTAATAAATGATGAAGACATGACTATATGATGTGAAATAAACACCTTCTCTGTGTACTAAACTTTTTATGTGAATGAATTCTGTGTTGAAATTTAACTGTCAATACAATATTTCACCTCAATAAATATTCAACAAGAGGTCAGAGGAAATGGTATATCTTGAAATGCATCTCCAATTGATAAACTAGTGTTATTATTGGATATTCATACACCTGCTCATTTCCTCTCTTTTTAAATAAGTCATATCTCCTGTCTGTCATGATTACAGTCACCCCCCCCCCTTCTTTTCCTTATTTGCTTTCTTTGTGCTCTGGTAAAGAAAACAAAACAACTAACAGATCACAGACCAGTCTCACTCCAATCGTAACTACAATTAGTCATGGTGGGCTAACTGCAAAACTGACTTCAGAACAGATCTTCAGATGGCACAACCTGACGCTTGCTAATCAGATTAGCACAGAAATAGGATTAGGCTGAAAGCAGATGGAGCAGTTGGGCAGATCTTAAAGACTGAATCTTGGTGGGAGGCATTATTAGCAAATACACTCAGGTATGTCTCTATACTGAAGTCATGTGCAGGAAAAACAATTAGTCCAAGAAAAAAAGATGGACATTTATTTTAAACCTCATCTAACAGAAACTGAGGGGGTGAAAGAATGGAGGAGGATTAAAACTTGTCATCTAAACACTGGGTAGAGACACACACACACGCACACACACACACACACACACACACACACACACACACACACACACACACACACACACACACACACACACCAAGTCTGCAGCTTATACTGGACACTAAGCAGACTGCACATTGCTTTACCAGAGACAGGACTTATCTGAATGGCTGACAGAGGAGGGTGAGTCTGTTTTATTTATCTTCATTGTCTGAATCATTTTTGAAAACCACACTCCTGTCATAGTGCAGAATTTCTACACCAACAAGAGCTGCATAGCAATGCAGAAATCGGACATCTCCAGCTGAAATTATTTTTAATGCTGACTGTAATGTTGTTGTTTTTTTCAGTGTGTTGAAGACATTTTAATGTACAAGGCATTTCATCAGTTTTTCATCACTGTCAAAAGTGCCTACGTTTTCTCCAGCCTGAAACATTTATTTGAGATTCATTGGCGATTGCAAATCTAACTGTGTGTGACTGTCCTCAGTGTGTGTCGCCTTTACTCACTGTGAGCTGAGATCAGCCCCGGTGAACAGCAACTCTAAACTGGTCAATCATAGCATAGGAGGTGTATTGGTGGGTGGATGGGTGATGAGGATGACAATTTATTTATTTATTTTAATTATTCTTTTTTTTATTGATTGATTTTTTTTACAGATTGTCAGATTGTGAAACTGGAGCTCGTCTAATTGGCTGCGGCTGAATAGAGCAACATGTCACCAGTTATGGACGAGACAGCTGGAGACCTCCCAGTCAGAGATGTGGGATTGATGAGAGGAGGCCTGATGCCAACTGCGCCAGGTTTGTCTCAGTACCCACAACAATAAGAAAAATTTAAAAAATGTATTTAAAAAATAATTATATATATATAAATCTTGATGTATATTAAACTGGCACTAAAAGGTTTTAGTGAAAAACTAATGACTAATAACTACCTTCATTTGCCAAATATTTTCCAGAGGAATCTTCCAATACATCACATTTTATATTTGTGAATACATATAAACAGAGTCAACGTTCTTAATCTTGCATTTTCCCTCAAGCTTCAGTTTAGATTTCTGCTTTAATTGAGATAAATGATAAACATTCATGTGAAAAGTGGAGGACCGATGTGGAGCTGGAGGCAATTAGATAGAAACAAATGTCTCATTGTTTGTTGCAGACACTCTTCGTGGGAAGAGGCATCACGTCATGAAGTCAAAAGGTCGACGATTTAAATCAGAGCACCTTCAATATTCAGCTTAACAGAGTCATGCATTGAGATCTTCATTTTGATCTTTGTTCACGGTTCAAATGTCTCTCTTTAGCAGATCCTCAGCGCCTCTTTCGATTTCCCAGGGAGCACTTGGAGGACCTGTGTCTCCGACTGCAGGAGGAGAACAGCGTGTTGCGACAGCACACCCGTACACAGGAACAGAGACTACGCAGGTGACAAACGTTAACACCCGTAAACCTAACAGCATCTATTTCTTCTCATTTGTTGTTTTTGAGGGGACTGCAAAAGGCCTCCTGCAGCCGGATTAACCTCTCCTCTTCTTCCAGGATGTCCACGAGGCTGAGCCGTCTCCGTCAGGCCCGTCCTGGGTCCGGCGGGGTGAAGGACAGAGACATGGAGGACACGATACAGGAACTGGAAGCACGTGTGGCGATGCTGGAGAGCCAGAAGGGAGTGCTGCAGAACAAACTCGGCCTGGCCAAGCAGCACATCATTGACCTTGGGGGTCGTACGCCATACAAGTTCAGCAAAGGTTTGCATGGGAAGTCCATCTCATAAATAGATACTTTAGTAATTGCTACTCATTCTTTATCTTTATGTTGCTAGGTAAAAATCTGGAAGGAGAAGGTGGCGTCAGGAGGGCAGCACAGACTGCGCCGCCTCGGTATGGTCCTACACTGGAAGACACCAGGGCAGAGATGGATAGGCTGTAAGTTCTTTTTCTGCAGATGCTGGATTTGAAGGCGTCTCGTAACATTTAGTAACACATCACTTCCAATTGCTAGGAACATATGCTCACGTCATTTTTGCCTGTGCACCTCGGATCATCACTTCTTTTTCCACTGCACGTCTCCCGTCCAGCAGGTGCAGTATGGCCGAGCAAATGAGGATGGCCGAGCTGGAGCTGACGGCCCAGGCGCTCAGAGATTCACTGAAAGACAAAGAGAGAGAGATCGAGGGGACCGTCAGGGAGATGAAGAAGCACCAGGCCGACAGACACAGGTGGCTACAGCAGACGTGTTTTTTTAAGTTGTGGAGCTTGGCTATTTTTAAACATCTTTTGCTTCTACTGCTCTTGTCCCTTACATCTGTCAGAATAACCATCAGGGAGAATGTGGATCTGATCCGTGTACAGAAGCAGCTTTCAGACAAAAGTGCAGCCCTCAGAGTTTCTCAGGAGAAGTTCACTGATCTGCAAGAGGTCTGGAACCCAGCTTCTGTGTCATTTAACATTACTTTGCCTATATTTTACAAGACGTTCCTTCTTCATCTCTTATCCTCTTCCCTCCACTAGGCCTATGAGACTCAGCTAGAGCAGGTAAAAGCATGACATGTGCATAAAAAGCTCAATGGAAGTCCACTGGCTGTTTAGTCATTCTGACTCTGCAATGTTCTGAACCAGAGTCAAAGATCTCTGAGGGAAAGCCAGGGAGCTCTGCTGGAGAAAGTGGAGGAGCTGGCTGAACAGTTGAAGCAGGAAAGACACAAAGCTCTGGCACTGGAGGGACAACTGGCCACCAATACCGTGTCTCTGCAGACTCTGGATAAGGTAAAGTGTGATCTGTATTGGACCAGATGTTCCCAGTGATCTTCTGTCTATCAGGTAAAGAACATCCATAGGTGGATACGAGATGACAGAAAGACAATTCCATTGCAAAATTGTATATTTCTGGTTACAAGTTTCACTCTTTAAATGTTTTCTCTTTCAGCTCCAAGAGAGGATTTCAGACCTGGAAGGCGAGAGAGATCAGATAAAAGGAAACTTTGACACTTTATTAGAGAGGTAGGAAAAACAAAACATGGATTAATGTGTTGACAATAACACATCTACAGTGGATCAATCACCCTTTTATGAACAGCAAAATGTTGTTCTGTCTATTAGAACTTTAACCGCCCAGAGCAGCCACGACGACCTGGTGGAAAAACACAGAGAAGTGGACCAGAAGACGGAGAACGTGGGCGAAAACATCTGCAGGATGAATATCCAGAGGCTGGAGCAAATGCTGCGAGCAGAGACGGAGGAGCGGGCCAGGCTTGAGCAGGAGAAGGACAAACTGAAACAAGAGAAGGAAATCCTAGAAGATCAGAGAGAACAAGAAAGAGGTCAAGAGCAAATAAACCAAGACAGTCAATTTGACTATGTTAAATTTCAATGTCACTACAATATAGATTTCTAATTCTCATTTATTAATCTCTGTCTTTTGTTGTTGCTTTTAGAGATTTCTATGTTGGTAAGTGACAGAGAACAACAGCTGGAACGGGAGGTTTTCCAGTACAGGCAGCAGATCGCTGCTCTGCAGGACAGACTAGACTCAGTCACCAAGGTCAGTCATGATGAAGACAATAATGCACTGCTGAGCAGCTATTTCAATCCAGATTTCAGCGCCTATTGAAGCACATTCATCTCCTCTCTTGCAGGAGTTTGACATGAGCGTTGAAGAGCTCAGTGAGACCCTCCTGCAGATCAAGGTTTGCATTGTATTTGTTTTATTCAGGCGACCATATTTTGATTTGGATAGAACACAAACGATTTGTGAAGTTTAGTCAGTGTGTGGTAAATTTAGCTCCTTTTAACACAACTAACAAAGTCAAAAAATCTATAAACCTTGTGTCACATTATCCCTCCAACCCCAGGCCTTTCGGATGCAGCAGGAGAATAGACAGGCCCTACAGTTCCTCCAGGTGGATGGAAACCGGGACGACTCAACCCGTGAGCAGGTGCACATCCAGGCCTCACATGCTGAGACTGTGCTTGAGTTGCAGAAAGCCAGAAACCTTCTCCTTTTGGAACATCAAATCACCAAAGACCTGCAGGTGCATCCAAAGTTTAAAATCCTTTTGAAAGAGTCAATCAATGGAATTTCCACTCAAAAAAACCCAACAAAAAACTGTCTTTCTTTTCAAAAGGAGGAGTTAGTTATAATCAAACACAAGGTGGAGAGAGAGCGGGAGGAGAACAAGAGGAGAATGGCAGAAAAGGATAAACTTTTGTCTAAAAGAGCTTTACAAATCAACACTTTACAAGGTATGACAAAAATAACAATGTCTTTATTTGTAGTTGACCAAAACTGAAGAAAAAAAACAACATAATTGTTTGTGGGGGTTTCACATTTAAAGCCCATTTGAAAGAGTTGGCGTACAGCCCTAGAATCTACAAACGGACCATACCGATCCAGTACACTTGGCCACCTGGAGATGAGGAGATGGTACAGCCCATTGATGATGACAAGTCTTTTTCTCAGCTAAGGGCTGGGGAGTCGCTGCTTGAGATCCATCTTAAGGTTAAAACACTGCACCTCACCTAATGTTTCCATTTAAGACTATCCCTAAAAAAAATAAACAAATGCTGATTGTCTCTACACCGTCAGGCTGCCACCTTCACCCCAACAGGGCTTCGAATCTTGAGCGGCATCTGTCCCGAAGGAGACAGACCGGAGAACATGGTGACTTTCTGCACCTACAGTCTGCTGGACTTCGAAGTGCACTCGACTCCACTGGTATCAGGAAGCCAGCCCAACTATGGCTTCACATCCCGCTACGCTCTGACAACGCGAGATCTCGGCAGGCTGTGCGGTCAGGGGTCAAGGGTCAGAGTGGAGATGCACCAGGCATTAGGAGGAGTCAGGTTTGTCACCCATGGAAGTGGACACATGTCTCTGATGGGTGCCATGGAGAGCAGAGGAGAGCGGATTGGTGGACGTGTCAATGTCACTGGTGAGCACTGCAAACATAAAAAAAAAAAGGATCATCTTGATTATTGGCTTTTGTTTGCAATCCATTCATTTAAAACCATTCTGTTTCGCCCATAGGACATGACGGAGAATCTATTGGAGTTGTAGACTTCTGGGTGCGTCTGTTCCCTTCTGCTGAGCCTTTGAGCAGCCTGCTAGAAAGTGGAGTGGAGAGGAAAACCATGACGTCGAAGAGTCCTCTGCTACAGTCGCTTGGTTGGCAAGATGGTTTTCATGAGGTAAAACAGAGAGAAGAATAATGGACCACATATTGGACATATTTTGTCACTCTCTATTGTGGGTGATAAAACTGAAACTCCTCACAAAAAATTAAATGATGAAGTTTTTTATTTCCAAAATATGATGATATGATATAATGTGAATTTGTGTATTTTGGTGGAAAGCTGCTATATTTAATGACAGAACCACAGCTGTAAACAAAAACAAAAAATGTCTCGAGTTTCTTGACTTTCGATGAGGCTCTGCAAGCATTCACTATTTTGCTTTAAACCGTTGCCCTTTCTCTTGGCGGCAGGAGTTGCATGATTACGGTGGTGGGATCCCCAACGAGCTGGTGGTGATGCTGGAGCACTGTGTGGGCCTCAGCGCCCGGTGGCCTGGACTCCTTCCTGACGCCTACCTGACGTACAGGTTCTACGATCTACCGCCTCATGTCTCCCCAACAGTCCAGTGTACTGCCGATCCGGTGTTCAATGACGCCACCACCTACCCACTGGCGGTGACTACCGATGTGTTGCAGTACCTCAGGTATAACATTAAAGAATAATATCTTGTCTTGCGGTTTATGTAAATGTGGGGTTCTGTAAAAATGATCTACTGTATTATTACGCAGGTCGAGCAGTCTGTGGGTTTATGTGTTCGATGACAGCGATGACCAGGTACCACCAGCTTATTTGTCCAAGACCCCCATCCCACTACGATCCCTGGCTACAGGCAAAGAGATCAGAGGTGAGGGGGTCAAGGAGAGTAAAACGACGGAATCATTGACCTGCAACCATTACTACATGGAATTTAAATTTGACTGACGATAGCAAGCTGTTGTGTTACTTTTACTATTTTATCACACATTTGAATTACTTGGAATCATCTTGAAGATTAGATTCTACTGTATGGACTTTGCATGGTCACCCAGTGCATACGATCAGATACGCACATTTCTGCACACGGCCCAAAAAAATGCCAGTTAAATTAACTAGTAACTCTGACGATTGTGGTGACAGAACCAAACGATCCTCCAATAAAACTAGATATTGATTTAATAGCCTGAAGCTCAATGAAAAAGAAACCAGAAGAGGCTGTTGCCACAATGGGGTGCTCTCCTCACTGTAAAAACATTTAAAAATGTTCCTATGTGGTCACTGAAATACAAGATCCTCCTCAAGATTTATGATGTGTTTGTCTCTGCTTTGTCAGGTGATTATGTTTTAAGAGATTCAGCTGGAGGACCTCGGGGCATGGTCAGAGTTACGATGAAGTGGAAGTACCCCTTCCAGCCTCCGGCGGATGCCTTGCTGCGCAGACAGGCAAGCAAAGCAATGGAAATCACCGACAGGCACGAGACAAGAAGAGAGGAGGCTGAGGCATCGCCGAGGCCCGTCGCCAAGCCCAGGGCGAAGGTGTGCAATTCACATCTTGCATGTTGAAAACATTGTGGAACAACCAGTAATGCTTTAAAAAAGCAGTTTGTTTTGGAAGTTCAATACCACCCATTGTTTCTCCACAGACTCAGCAACCTGAGCTCAGGGAAACCAACGTTGTGCAGAAAGAGGTAAAAATCCGGGTAAAGTTTTGGGCAGCATCACACATGATTTAAGTGTTTTCAGTACCCAGTAGATTGATTTCTCACACCGTTCACAGCCTCGGCCTCCGCCAGTCAAACAGAAAAGCTCACAGAGCCTACGATCTGAGCAGAGTGTCTCTGTGAAACATCCGGGTCCCCGTAAGTCAACAGACAGGATGAGATCAGACAAGAGGTCGTCTGGTTCGTACCAGAAAAAACTAACCCGAACAACAAAGCCGAAACTGATCACACCATCTCATTTACCAGCAAGGTAGATCTTCATTGTAAGAATGACTAGAAAAAACAAAAATTTTTAGTTATCTTACAAAAATGTATTTAATCTGATTGAAGGTCGTCAGAAGGAACATCTTCCAGGCAATCAGTTAGAACACTGTCGAGGAAAAGCTCTGCCAGCGATGCCCGGACTCAGGTCAGATGCATTGTTTCCTATCTCTCTCGAACTGCAAGATGATTGGTGTGATTCAGAATTGTAAGACTCCGGCTGAGAGCTTGACGGGCTCAAATATCCTTTATTTTGTTTCAGGACCTCCCCTCTGTGGATCGAGTGTCAGAGATTGAAAACAGGGAGGAAGAGGAGAAGAGTGAGAGTGGTGAGTGTTCACATAAAGACATGTTGTATTTCTTGAATGACTTGATTGGTAGATTCTAACTTTGCAAACGTTATTTCATAGCTGCAGTGGGTGACAGTGACGGCCCTGACTCGTCAGAGTCAAGTTCCACGCAGAGCGATATTATCGTCATGCCTCCAAAACGGAAAATGCAGAAGGTACATGGGAAAAGGACTGGATTATAAAGAAAACCTGAAAAAAAGTAGGCAATTATTTGTATATCATACTGGGCTACGTTGGGTATAAATCATGTAAATGTGTTTCAGGGTGACAAGCTCAGGGTTGAGATTCTGTCCTTGACGTTTGAACCTTCGTCACACGTGGCACTGGATGAGTCGGTGCAACGGGTCTATGTGGAATATCGGCTGCTGGGGGTCCCTATGGAGACCACAGAGACCCCCATGTCCCTCCGTAAACCCACAGAGGGGGAGGAGATTCACTACAACTTCACACGGGGTAAGATTTAATGGCCTTTTGTAAGTTTTTCTGTCAATGGAATCATTGAAGAAATGTGCATGAAGTCTTTCTTTCTGTTGCAGTGATTTATGTGGACGGTTCCCAGGCAGCTCCACTCAGACAGTATCTCTACACCATGCTGGAGGGCACCGACCCCAACCAGGGCAGGTAGTGTCAGCGGTGTAACTTTATACTCTCAAATATACAGCTCTTTATCGATTTCAACGAATACTGGTGTGCGTTGCAACAGGTTGAGGTTCACGGTAGTGAGTGAGCCGATGGATGATGAAGAGGACTGTGTGGACGTTGGACACGCGTTCCTCGACCTGAAGGAACTTCTTCTCTCGGGAAACGATGTCATTGAAGAAGAAATTGACAGTAGGTGTTGAAATATATATATATATATATGTGTGTGTGTGTGTGTGTGTGGTTAGTGATTGTTCGGATATATTCATGCAGTTTTCTTCTGAATTTTTTACTTCAGTTGTGAGTGTGGATGCAGATAAGGAGGTGATCGGAAACCTGAAAGTGTCTCTAGAAGCAGCAAAGGCTCTGACTGGAATATACCAGGAGTTTCACCACACAGAGGAAACCAAGGAGGCTGACCAGACCGATGAAGAGGAGGAAGAAGAAGAAGAAGCAGAGGAGGAGGGAGAAGAGCCACAAAAAGACAAGAAAAAAGATCAGATTCAAGTGATAGATTATGATTATGACAGTGACTTTGACTAATTTTATTTATGCACTTCTAGATTCGTCAGTCTTTTTGGCAGGCATAATTATTTTTTAGCAGTTTGGATATTCTATAAATTTAGTTTTTTCCATCAAGACAATCTTCTTTTCCTTCTACAAACTCAGGACCTGAAATTGTACATAGTCTTCTTTATTTATGCTTAATTAAATTACCTGATGAAAAGAATATCACAGAGCAAGTTGTATTTATTCAGTTAGTAGTTGTGTATTGTTTAGTATGTTGGCATGTGGTTGTCCCAAATGGAAACTTGGACGTAATCAAAAATGTTTCTTTCTTTTTATGAAAGTGATGGTTTAAGTCCATGTTTGTAAATAACTAGAGTAAGACACCGAGCCTCAAATTGTTTCCCATGAAGCGTCGCACCTTGCTGGGTGTCTCTGACCATTAATGTTGTAATTTTGAAAAGTGTTTTTAGACCACTGCAAAGGTCAAAGTCCTATATGAGTGAATTCTATTTAAATAATCCACTTCTTTGTATCAAAATGTTGAAATTTAAAGGAGGTTGGCTCACAATACAGCAAACATATTTAGATCAATAAAACTTACAACCTACAATATAAAATCGCGTAGTAAAAATCAATAGAACATTGATATTTAAGTTACATTCTCCATTTATTGCTGCATTGATTCTCATGTTAAAATGTGAGTATTTGCATTGTAGTTATTATTTATGGATACACGTGTGCATCTATATCAGTATTATTATTATTATTATTATTATTATTATTATTACGATTATGACGTGTGGTTTTATTCCCGGTGAGATACTTCATGACTATCGGAATTATGATACACAGGTTACAAGTTATGAGAATGCGGAGGTCAAGGTTTCCTTTCAGATACACTACGTGCATCATTTCTCCGACAGTCCATGAACGCGTCTTGATCTCGGACGCACCTGTGTGTTTTGACTTGAGTTTTCCCTCCTTTTATTTTGGCGTTGGGGCCTTAAAACTTCCCTCCTTTTTAAAAAATATTTTAGACGCGGTTGATTTTTTTTCTTCCTCTTTTAATGTCCAACTGAATGAGCCATTGGCAAACGTTAGCCAGGTACATGTTTTAAGGAATTATAACAATAAGAGAAGAAGAAACCAGCGGCTCAGCGAGCGTCGAAGTGCTAATCTCGCCCCAAAGGTCAATCATGGTAAGTACGTTTTATTAAGTGGCAGTGTAGACGATGGCTCTGTCATTTGACTGGAGGTATAGGTCTTCTCATGCTATTATTGTTGCGTATAAAACACGTCGATACAAAAGGTTTTATTTGGGGAGATCAACATCGCCAATGGTAGGGTGTTTCGGATGAACTGTTTTCCCCGTTACCTGGTGACCAACTTCCTTTAGTCTGTTTGGTGCCGCTATCAGCAGATGTTAAAAAGATGCTTATATAAACTACGAAACGTCAAAACTTTATTGCAGATGTGCCTAAACGGCGTTTAGGACAGCTATGAATTCCTGTCGGGTTTCTTAACATTCGTTATTCGCAGCCAAAGGAAGTCAGTGACCAGTTAACACGGAAACCAGTTAATCCGAAACACGTGTCAAAAGAGTTTTTTTTTTCTGCTGGAAACGTTACAAAACCAGCCAAACTGTAAAGTCCACTGTATTTTTCTTTTTAAATGTGTAAATTCATGTGGGTTGTCGTTGTGAATCATGGGTATGCAATAAATGTATAATGCTCAACAATGCTGAGGTTGTTAAAAAAAACAAAAAAAAAACATGACAATTGCTGTAAGGGATTTTTTTTTTTTTTTACATTCTGTATCTGGCACCACAAGGTATCATTAAACTAAACTTTACGTTGATATTGTAGTCCTTTGTGGTAGTATTTAGTTTATCCAAAATATCAACATTTTACTCGGGTATACTTTGCACCACAACAAAGAAAGTTTAAATTTAAAGGTTATTATGGTACTTTTTTACCTGTCCAGCCCACTCACAATGAGATTGGACTGGATGTGGCCTCTGAACTAAATTGGTTTATATATATTTTTTTTATCATTATTATTATTATTGACAGGCAGAGATGAAGAACTTTGTGAGCCACAACCAGGCCAGCCAGCTGCTCCACAACAAGTTTGTGGTGGTGTTAGGAGATTCCAGTGAGTATAAGTGAAATGTACCTCTTATTAATAATCTTCTTGAACGTGCCTCTTTGATTTGTTCAAAGCAGGTAGGACAATAGTTGCCTTCTGCTCATGAATGAAGAAGGTCGATCAACTAATTTTAAATCCTTTTTTTCTTTCTCTTTTTGTTTAATTAACCCATCAGTTCAGCGAGCAGTTTATAAGGATCTTGTTCTGCTGCTACAAAAGGAGAGATTTCTCACCCAAAGTCAACTCCGAACCAAGGCAAGGACTAACAGGCAGACATTCAAAAGGCTTGCGCGTCTTGCTCCTCCTGTTCCTTGCGACCTTACCTTTCCAACTTCCTGCCCCCAGGGCGAGATGAGCTTCGAGCAGGACTGCCTGATCGAAGGAGGCTGTCTGCACGAGATGCACAACGGGACGGCGTACAGAGAGGTCCGACAGTTTCAGTCCAACCACCACCTGGTGCGCTTTTACTTCGTGACGCGCGTCTACTCGCAGTACATGCAGAGCGTCCTGGAGGACTTCCGTCAGAGTTTGAAACCGGACGTAGTGATCATCAACTCCTGCATTTGGGATATTTCAAGGTGGGAGGACATTTTTTATTTATTTTTGTTGTCATTTTGGTTCATTAAGGAGCCACTGAATTTATACTACGAGATCCGAGGCATACCTAATGAAGCTGGTTTTGTAGATACTCCCGCGACTGGACCGACGACTACAAGGAGAACCTCCACAGGTTCTTTGAGGAGCTAAAACAGATCCTGCCGGAGGAAACGCTGATCATCTGGAACCTCACCATGCCCTTAGGAGAGAAGATCAAGGGAGGCTTTCTGGTGCCCGAGGTACGCACTCCGCAGTCAGTTGTTATGAAATTCTTTATTTAATTCAAAAGTAAAAGAAAAACTGACTTGGCAACAAAACGTCCAATTCAACACATTTTGAATTCTAGATATTTACAGATATTTTTAAGAATCGTATGTGCAGTATTTACAATATACAAAAAAAAAAAACCAACATAATTTTCATGTTCGCTCATATCAAATATCTAACATCTTGTATAATTTATATTCAAATGGGATTCTCGTACTTTTTTTATGTTGCAGATTTTGTGTTTCTTGAATTCTCGGAGAGTTCGTGGCTTACTTCTTTCTGAAGTCTGTTCCATAAACAAATTCCTGTCACTCGCAGTTTGTCCCATTGCTTTGGTATTAAAGTATTGTTTTTTTGTTTTTTTTTAAGATGTTTGTTACTTTCAAAGTATAGTGAATATTATGGCATTGTTTCATACCGTCCATACATCCACCTTTTATACTATTACACACATTCATTCACACAAGCAATGGAGAGTCAATAATAAACCTCAAATGCATCTTTTTAGACTGCGGGGGGAAACCAGAGCTTTGAGAGGAGAGTGGTAACACACTCGCCTTGCAGCCCTGATGTCAATATTCATACCCATTTGTAGTTATTAGCTGAAGTTTTTATTGATTAAACAAAGTGTATCAGGCCTCCTAAAAGTCAAACTTAATTTTTGTTTTATTAGTATTTTTACTGGTCTGTTCTATTGTACTATTTACCCTTTCTACTTGCTGTACCTCCATGGCCCATTTATTAATAATTTTTTTACTTTATTGGAGTGTAATCTCTGCCTCTGAATCCTTCCCCCTCAGATTGAGCACATGGCTTCGCACCTGCGCTACGACGTGGCCGAAGCCAACTTCTACAGCGGGACTCTGGCCGACGCGTACAAGATAGATGCGGTGGACTTCCACTTCCACTTCCGCTTTTCCCTGCACCGGCGGAGCAAGGACGGCGTGCACTGGGACAACGTGGCCCACCGCAAGATCACGTCTGTGCTGCTGCAGCATGCCGCCGAAGCCTGGGGCGTGGCACTGCCCAGTTCCCAGGCCGCCAGTGGTGAGAACAGTGACGTACACGCGCCACGTTTATATCATTTCCCGCCATCCTGGTTCAGGTTTGGTGTTTTCTATATATTGACACTGATCAGAAGTGTGCATTGTTCCAGCGCACACCGTGAAAGAGGTTCAGCTCTCAACCAATGCCAACAAAACCAGTGCTCCAAAACACATGGGTAAGAGAGACTGCGAGATCTACGGACTGGACGTCGTATAAAACACAGATCTTACTTCAAAGTATCTTTTGAAGTCGAAAGAGGAAGTATAGTCATCATTGTTGAGATCTTAATTCAATTTAATGTCAGCCGCTTTTGATCCCGTCACTTTAACGCCGACTCACGAAGAGCGCGTGGACGAGAACGCTTGTGTTCAGATGTAGAGAGCAGAACGACAGAACCTGAACAATCTGATGCGGTGATGTTGCAATACTGCGGCACCCGCCAAATCTTTCCCCTTCTTCGGTGCACTTTGACAGATCGCCGCCCAATGAGGACCGACCACAACGGCCACAGGGCGGTGTCGCATTCCGGATATCATGGCAACGTGAGGAACCCCCCGGCAATACTGTACTCTCCCCCCATGTACAGAAGTGTCCCGCTCCCTCCACCACCCACATCATCCTACAGACTTCCAAATGGAAACGAGCGTTTTGAAAGCGGTACGTTTTTCCCGACACTTTGTTATCAGGAGCACATCAAACAAGACGGTGAGAAGAATGTCCACACGTTCACGTTTCGGCTTCCTAGTAGATGAAGCTGGGTCGGCCTCTGAACTAAAATGAGTTTGACACTACTGATCTATATTAATTGAATTATTTTCATTTTGTAGTTTTAATTTTAGATTCTTTTTTTTTTTTTTTACCGACAATGTAGTGATGAAGGAAGTTTTCGCCTGACTGACATGTTTTGACTGCGTTCGCTGTTTGAGGACTGTGTAGTTTTCATGTTGAGCCACTTGTGGGTGCTGTTAATGCTAATTACTGGCAACTGACAAGCCCCAGGAGAATCTGGACTGGTATGGAGTTATATTTGTGCCAAAATTCTGAGCGAGCGATGGGAAAATTTGAGCGCAAAAAAATGTATTGTGCAAGCACACTAATAGCATTTTGAGGAAATATTTAAATTGCGCAAAGAAAAACTTGACATTGCGCACTCAAAAATCTTTTCTGCGCTCAGATTCTTCCTCTGCGCTCAACCTCTCTCTCTCTCTCGCTCGCTCAAATCTCTCCACGTCCGCGCTCAAGTCCTGCTGTGCGCTCGGCTCAAAATGTGCAAAGCCCAAATGTGACAGACACGGTTGTCCACCAAACACAGAAATTCGGGTCGGGCGTTGAATTCTGATTGGTTACTTCGGATTCTGGAAGTGCCTCATAACCAACGAAGAAGAAGAGGGAAAAACAAACTGCGAGGGAAAACATGTTGTAATCCAGGATCATTATCTTTAGTTTTCCTTATTTCTGTTTTCCCTCGCAGTTTGTTTTTCCCTCTTCTTCTTCTTTGTCGCGCAGAGGAAGAATGTAGAACGCAGAAAAGATTTTTGAGCGCGCAATCTCAAGTTTTTCTTTGCGCAATTTAAATATTTCCTCAAAATGCTATTAGTGTGCTTTGCACAATTAAATTTTTGGGCGCTCAAATTTTCCCATCGCTCGCTCAGAATTTTGCCACAAATATAAGCCCATAGACTGGGAGTCATGACACTCTGGAGGAAGCTGTGTTGTTATTGTCAATCTACTGGCCCGTCTGCAGAAGAACAATTTCCTACAGCGTGGTGTCTAGGGGTGAAGATGTGGAAGTGTGGAAACGTTTGCGAATGGCTTGCTTTTATTTTATTAATCAATTTCAGACATCTGCCTTTAAAGATGAAGGTGCTGATAATATTTCCCCTGGCATTCACGTCCTGTTTGAAAAGGAAAACCTGCGCTGAACAGATAATCTAGCGTCCCCTCACCGTTGGCGGTTGCATCGATATTGGGGGACTAGAATATCAACATTGCATCGTTTTGATAAATCTTGATGTTTTTGCACATCCGTAAAATAGATGTTTTATTCGTACTGACACAACTCCTTTTCTTTCTCCTAAAATGAGCGTTGTATACCAGTTATTTCAATTTATTCTATGAGCAGCTGCAGGGAAGGCAAAATCCTCGTTCTTGATCAAGTCGAATTACAGTTATCTGTTAAGCAATGTGCTATATTTTCTGTCATTCCCATGTCATGGCAGCAGCATGGCCTTATCAGCCTCCTTTGTTGGGACGTGTCCCCCTCCCTCCTCCACCCCAACCGTGTTACTGGTTTCCATTTGGAAACAGGCCTTTTCAAATTGGTAAGTACATAGACTCTGGTGATCTGGGGCACAGTGTTATTCGATTTAAATCACAGTACCCAGAAAACAACCAGACGGCTGTTTGGTCGAAGAGAGGACGGGTATAGGACGGCACAAGGTATAGGAAAATGCACGAGGTGTTTTCATTTTCACAACCTATTTATTTGGTTCATTTATCGGTTGGTTGCTTTCTTTGCTTCAATATTTCGTATCTCGCGAGCGTTGTGGTGTTACGATCAACCGTCTTTCTCTGGCGTTTGGCCTCAGCGTCTTTAACGTCTCCCCTCGTGTTTTTGCAGATTTTACCTCCCGGTCAGACTTCAACTTTGAGCCGTACAGGCAGAATCCCCATCAGGACGTGTTGAGGAACCAATACGCCCCCAGGCACACCTACGCCCCGTACTGCCCTCGCAGACGTGACAGATACAACTACTACTGAAGTGTTGATGTTCTGCATTCAAATTCAGTTCACACTCTTGTTTCATATGTAGTATTAAGTCGACTTTTTACCACAGTGTTACGTTCCTAATGCGACCAGTCGTTTTAACTGCATGCCATTCTTATGCAAGCTATTTTTGGGTCAATTGGTTTTTGTGAAATTCTATAAAGGAACATTTTTAGATTTAATCATGGGCTTTGTCTCAGCTGCTAAATGTCAATAAAGTTTTCTTCTGAAACTCGTCAGAAACTTTGGATTCAGCTGAGACAGTCATAAGTCCTTTTACAATTTTATCAAGAGGTTACTCTTGAATCTTCCCGTTTCGTATTGGTAAGCAGACATATGAAAGTACAAACTATTAAAGTTGAAACAAGGCATAATGCTCTGTCTCTTGAGTGTCCATGTTTTTTCAAAGATTCTTGAAAAACGTATGTGGGCCAATTTTGGCACAAAGGCTTGAAACCCCTGGTAAAAAAAAAAAAAAGACGAGCATGACTTATTAATGTTTAAGTGATGCATACTTTTTATTGTCAGAATTGTTACTAAAAAGATACAAAGGAGGGGGACAAAGCTATCGGATTTAAGTTAAACAGAAATGACTAGCTAGGTTCCATCAGGAGTGGCACTAACTTAACATGTTGCCTTCATAATGTGAGTCGCGGACTTTAAACGGATGAAGCAACAAAGGGATGCGCTATTGAGGGACGTGCAAAGCAAAGTTGGGCTAAATAAAGAATGTTCTAGTAAGAGGACGAGCTTCAATGGGGGACGATGGACGTGGCGTTCAGCCGGGCCCGCGCCTCAGACCATGAGGAGGCGGTGCACTTGCTGCAGCTGCTGCTGGGACAGGACGAGGCGGTGGACTTGCTCCTGGCCGCGGGTGCACGGGATGGCGACACGCCCCACAAACACTGTCCCTCCCTGCTTCTTGTCCTTTGCCTGGGAGTCAAACATACCATAATATGTGAGGGAAGACGACAACTCGACGTATCGAGAGACTGTATGGCATCATACCTTAACGAAGGAAGAGACTGGGAATGTGGCGAAGTCCGAGGTCGCCTTGGCTCCGGGGTGATACGACACCACGTGTTCAGCCACTTCGCCCTGAAACACACGGCGTGGATTTTAAGTTTCTCTGCTTGGGGGGGGTTTTGAATTACCGTTAACAAATGCGTGTTACGGAGGATGTGTTGACCTTGAGTTTGTCCAGGGCGTCGCTGAGGCTCTGCAGTCGAGCGGTCTGCTCCAGCAGCTGAGCGCTGGCGCTGACTGTGGCGGAACGAAACGAGGACAAGATGAAGCCGAGTCCCGCAAGAGCGGGAAACGCTCTCCTCACCGACGCGCCCGCTCACCTGTTGACTTCCCGGTGATGTCCACCACTTTGACCTCTGCGCTGAGCTTGAGCAGGGTCGCCAGGAGCTGGTCAGTCCTGCGGTAGATGCCCGTGTTGAGGCCCTCCGGGGGCATGGAGCTCGCTTTGGGGACTTGTGGAAGTCTGGGAGGGCAGAGCGGTGGCAGGGAGGCCAGCTGAGCTTTTATCTTCTCTGCCTGGGAGAAAGAAAAAGAAAAAATCCGACATGTAACTGCCGCTAAAATATTGTAATCGAATGGATTAGAAATGTGGATGATGCTACTGGTTTCCATGGTAACGGCAGCCTGGCTTCCTTTTTTGTTGTTTTCAACAAAACATCTCCGCCACTGAATTCTAACTTATTGGTTTATGTTTTGTGGCATCTCATTCCTGTGTACCTTCAGACGGTTGTTTTCGTTCTTGAGATGCTTGATTCCGAGCCTCTGGGCCTCAACCTGCTGCCTGAGCAGGGGGGAATCCACCACCTGCGTCGGCCCTGCCATGGATGGGGCCATACCTGTTTTATTGACGTGGAGAAGAAAAAAAAAAAAAGAGTGGGAGACATTTAATTATAAGGGCGTCGCTTAAACTGTGTAGATGATTATTATTAAGACAGTAACAGTAATTCACCTCCTGGAGATCCCTGAACAATAGAAGCAATCCCCATGCCAGGTTGGCCTCGCAGTCCTTCAATAGTCATCTTTGATTGATTATTGATGCGTTGTTTCAGCTCCGCCTTCTCGGCCTCCAGCTGGTCAATATCAGCCTGCAGAGCGTCCATCGTCTCCTCGAACTCTCTGCAGTTGAGAAAAGCGAGGGATGGGTGAGGAAATAAATGGTATGATAGAGCAACAGAAATTTTAATCTTTCCCTCGAGTTTCCTTACTTCTCTTTCTTTTTAAGCAGAGCGAGGCTCTCGTCCAGCTTGGTCTGAATCTTCTCCACCCGTTCGTCGGCGTCCTTGGTGGAGGTGTCGAGCTTCTTCTCCAAGAGGCTCAAGCGGACGTTGGCCTCACTCAGCTCTTCGCCCTGAGGGGGTGAAGACACATCCGGACATGTTACGAGCCGTTTTATTCTGCTTTCCATTCAAACGTACTCCTCGCGTCACCCAATACCTTAATCTTGAGGGACTTCTTCAGCTCCTTGATGACGGTTTCTCTGTCCTCGAGTTTTGCCCCCAGGCCCTCGGCGTCGGTCATCTCAGCCCTGACGGTGGCCGCTCTCGCCTCTACTGGAGGCGTCTAATGGCAGGATTGGCCAGTGGTCAGAGGGCGGGTTCAACGCGTCTAAATTGTGCAATATGTGCAATGCGCAAAATGCATGGGTACCTTCCCCTGTGGTTTTTCGGCGTCGTACTCTCCCTCCTGCATGGCTGTAGCCATCTTGTTCATTGTAGCGATGACTGAGCTGCACGACTGTCGCAGGAACTCGGGGCCATTCACACCTTGTGTGCCATAAACCTTGAGGACGGCAGCGGATTGTGATGAAACGACGAGACGGGCGCTCTGCGATTTGCTCGATCTGTAAACTGCGCGACGCGTACCTGTTCCACGACCTTGCAGGCGACGTCCTCCAGCCTGAGCGCGTTGAGACCCTCCTGCTCTGCCAGGGGAGCGATCATCTGAGCTCCGGCTGCAGCCACTTCCTGGAGCACCGCGACCACGCGGGTCAGCTGGCGCCTGCACTCCGTCAGCGTCTCCGACACCTTCGGATGAGACGCGGACGTCATGTGAAACCGCATCTCCAGTGATCACTGAACCCCCGCCCCCAATACTCAACTTCAAACTGTTTATTTCTATACCTGCGATGCAAAATTGAGAGCGGCGGGGACTCCGGCGACGTCCGTCCCAGGCATACGACGGCGGATCTTCTTACAGAACTGCCTGATGTCAGAGCAGGATGTATCCAGATCCTTTAGAAGAGCCGAGAGTCCAGAGTTCTCCTGTCCCGCGGACAGGAAAGCCCTCAGACGACACACCTCCACTCCCATGCAGTCCAGGGCGCTCTGGATGAACTGCAGGTGAGAGAGAGGGTTGTTGGTGTTTTCAGGTCAAAACCAAACTTTTTTTAATTTATTTTTTAACCTACTTCAATTAATTTAAACTAAAATGTTCTTTAAAAAAAAAAAATAATAATCCTCTCACACACCTTGATGTGGTCGGCAAGCTGCACAGTGCAGTCTTCAGCTTGATCAGCCAGGTGAACACTGAATAGTTGCTGGAAAACAAAACAGATGTTTTACCATTGGAATATATAAAAAAAAAAAAAAGTCTTGTAACAGAGTAAAATCACATTTTGTCTTTAAGATGTCAATTTTACTGGATAGATAAGGATGCAAGAGCATAGTAGGTTTAATATTGACTCAATGTAATCAGTTACACATCCAATATTATCTAGGAAAGCAGCTCCAAATACAGATCTCAAAGGAGAAAAAAATATTACTAGTAAGTCATTCTCTGCTGAATGCGTCAGGCAGACGAATAATTGCTCGTCTGTTCTGACTTGTTTTGACGTAAAAAGGAATTGGAGTTCTACACAAACCCAAAATGATAAAAGATGTGGCTATTGTTGGACCTCATGTTGGACCTCTGTGTAATCTAGTACATCACCCTACCATGAATTATCCCCTCATCATTAATATGACATAGCGTTAATTGAGAGGATTCCTAATATGCTTCAACCCATTTGGACAGATTTTGCTCCTGACAATTTTGACACAATATTCACCAATCCCATGCTTTTACACTAAAATGCCTTTTAAATGTGTGTTTTCTGCAGAAATCACAGGGCCATAAACATATCCAATAAAATAGCAAGGGAGTTTATACAATTGTGCATTTCAAAGTCTGTACTACAACAGCGAGAGCTACAGCCTCGGTAGAAAATGCTCAGTGCGCCGGTTACCTGATAGTATTTGATGGCTTTTGTCAGTGGTTCCACTTGAACAGTCTCATCCAGCTGGTCTTTATGCAGCAAGTCAATGAAATAATCCAGAGAGCGCTCATGGAAGCTCATTTCCGAGTAGAGTGTACCCATGCGCTTGAAAACCTCCACGGTGCAGTTACCCAGAGCCCTGGAAGCAGACGAGAGATAACCGAAAGACAATTTTAGCATTTTAGCATTTCGATTTTATTTTCCGATTCGTGAGTGGCATAAACACAGAACTGACTGTTCGTATTTGTGCAGGGTGGCCTGCAGCAGGCTGAGGGAGTAAACCAGTCCCGCAGCGAAGCTCCGTTGTTCTCCTGGAGCCCCTCTCAGACCGGCTCCCTGGGCGAGGTTCCCATTCAGGTCAAACTTCTCCTGGGCTTGTTTACTGATCAGCTCGGCCTGCCCACACACACACACACAAACACCTCGGTTCCAAAACGCGCCGAGCACACAAAAAAATTCAAAATGACGTGTCGTTCTGGCTGTTACCTTGCAGATGAGCCTGGGAATGAGCAGCAGAACCAAAATACAGTCGTGGTCTCCGCCGTGACGGAGGAAGGAGTCTGGCATGAAGGAGGTGAGCAGGGAGACCTGTCTGTTGGATTGCGCCACTTCCATTTTTCTCAGCTCCATTTCAATAGCCTGGAAACGCAAGAGAGATTGTGATATTTAAAAAAAACAACGACGACATTTCTCTTGAAGAAGCACACTTGTCAGCGAAGCTCTCCTACCTTGGCATACGCCTTGGTCTCGGCAAACTTGATCTTGAAATCAAACAGTTCTGCGGGCGGCTGCTGAACTTGTTCTGCACTTGCATTCTGCTGACTGATCAGCTCCCTGTTGGCGTCCTAATGCGCAGAGAAAAAAACCTTCATACAGCAGCGAACTGCAGACCCCACATAGCGTGCTTTGGTTTTTTTATTCAGGTTCTATCCACCGACCTGAAGCGAGGCAGTGAGCTCTCTGTATTTGTTGATGGTCTGCTGGTAGTCGGCGACAGTCTCCTGGGCAGCTTCCACTCGTTTGTCCGCTTCTCTGACTTTCCCCGCACTCAGGTCCAACTGCTCCCTCAGTTCCATTTCCGTCTCTCTGCCATTCTCCTGAAGCTCGTCATTCATCTCATTGATGGCTTCCTATTGATACAGGGAAACGCAAAACATAATTTAATTTCTAAATACTCTATGTCCATTAGACTGCAACTTTTTTTGTAACTCACAATCTCTTTTTACTCTTCCTCCTGCAAGGTTCACATCTTTTCCATCCCATAATGGGGATATTCAAACAAGTTGTTGCGTGTATAGTAACCACAATATGATTTGCAATAAATAACATTTAAGTAGATGATGTTACAGTCTTAGTGTTTTGCCAATTTTTCTTCCATATAATAACATAATAAAAGCAACATATTGACTGTTTTTGCTTCTCGCTGCTGCTGGATATGTCTACTGTGCATGTTCACGTCGCAGTAATGATACATTTGTGATTATCTTACTGGAGCCAATCCCAACTAGCAATAGGTAAACAGTTTACCACATACACTCACATCCACCCCGATGCTAAAAAAAACATTGAATTTGACTTCTTTTTTTTTTTTTTAAGCCAACACACTGACCAAATCAGTGACTGTTTCTCTCAGCTCTCTGACTTTCTCCTCCAGGTCCAGGTTCCTCTCCGTCAGCATCTCCACCATCTCCTCTGACCCAAGAGCTGCATCCACCTGTTACATGGACACGAACGCACAAGGTGACATTTTTCCGGACGCGACTTTTGTTTTCCCGAACAGGCCTGTCATCTCTCTTTGACTTTTACCTGCTCCTTGAGCTCGTCAATAGTGGCCTCGGCATGTTTTACTTCCTCCTGCAGTTTCTCTTTCTGGGTCCTCAGAGTCTCCAGCTCAGTGTTCTTCTTCTCCATCTGCTTCTGCAGCTTCACGTGTTCTTGTTTCTCTGAGGCAGAGAGGTCACGCATCCTGAGGAGATGCAGGAAAGCATTTTTTGTTGTCGTTTCCATCTTGTCTGCATTCACCCTTTTTTTGAGAGACAAGGTTAAAAGTTATGCCTGTAACTGACCTGACCAGTGCCTCTTTGAGTCTGCCGTTCTGCTCCTCCAGCTGTTTGACTTGGTAACTCGACGCAGCTCCATCAGATCCTGAATCGGTGAAAAAGGAATGCGAAGATTCGTCACAAAACAAAAGACATGCGAAGGGAGATGTGTTAGCGAGCCATTCAGACCCACCTTTCTCTGAAATCTCATGCCGCAGGATTTCCAGATCCATGGAGAGTTCCTCCACTTTCTCTTTCAGTGAGTCCACCTCCACTTGCAGAGACTCTGCTCGCTCCTCAGCCATCTCTTTATCCAGCGTGGCCATCTCAATGGCGTCAGCCGTGTCCGACATCTCTTCCATGTAGCGGTCCTTGGCTTCATGCGCCTCCCGGGCTTCCTGTGCGTTAAGATGGGGGAAAAAAAAAACATTTTTCATCTTTGTGACATCAAACTGTAAATACTGCGATAACGTTGTGATTGACAGTCGCTTACCTTCTTCGCCTCTTTGAGTTGTTTCTGCAGCTCGGCCTGCTGCTCCTGCATCTTGGTCTTCCACTCCTGGAGCTGCTCCAGCTGGATCTTGTGCTTCTCCAACTCCTTCAGCTTTGCCTTGTCCTCGGTTCGCTTCATCTTCAACGTCTCCAGCTTCTCCTCCAGGTCCTTGACTTGGGCTCGCAGGGATTCTTCCTCCTATGAAGACAGATGGGTGGAGTTAGAGTCAAAACTGAGAAATTGTTCAGCCTTCAGATTATATTTTAAAGGCGCCCAAAAAATGTAAAAGCAGATCAAGCACCCACAATAAAGACCCAGAAGAAACATGTCACATATAAATAATCAGCCTTCGTAAAAACATTAAACACCAGAAAAAAAACCTGTTTCACTACTTCCAAAGACCACAGTGGGAGTTTTTGTTTTAAACCATGCACCGTTATCAATAAAACTGATCTTGCTGTTATTTCACAACTATAGTTCTTATTGAGAAAGTGTGATGAGGAGTCACTGATGTTGAGCGTGTTAGTGAACTCATGCCAGGTACCATCAGCATGCATGTGGCCACATGAGAAAACTCTACCTGCTTGGAAATGGCAGGTTCCACCTGGTCAAATAACAACATGGATGGAACAGGACAAAAAAAAAAAATCAAAAATGAATGAAAGATGAGTCGGGTGGAATAAAACAAACGCTAAACAGAGACGTCAACACACTGACAGTGAAGTGCAGCCTTGTTTTGCTGATGCTGTACGTGTTCCTTCCATTAGATGAGGGCTTACTTTGCTTGGAGTGGCCGGAGCTGAAGCGGCCGGCGCTGCAGGCGACCCGCTGGGCTGAGGCACGACGGGAGCCGCCAGAGCGCCCTGCTGGGAGGACAGGCCCGCCTCACTGACATCGCCAGACAGAGAGGTTGAGAGACTTTCACGTGACGCCTGTTGACAAATGGAAGGAGGAGTCAGGCAACGACAGGAGGTGAGTGGAAGAAGTTAAAGAAAGAAGCGTCTCTGCATCGGATACTGTGAACATGCAAATCTAATAAAAAAATAAAAAAAACCCAACAAAGTCCTGTGAGACAAAAAGAGACGTCATGTGTCTTGCAGGATTGAGTAGACACCTCCCCAGTGTTGACAGACACCAGTGCACCTTTACCCTGAACCACAACAAACCCAACACACCACTCCCTGCGAAGTGACGGACGTAGGTTCTCTGACGGGGCAGAGCGTACCGTGAGCGACTGGCTGGAGCGCCGGGATGTACGCACCAGAAGGGAGGGGAGGGAGGAGGCTGGTGCGAGGCGAGATGTGGGAGTCCACTGTCACGGTTTGATCATAGACACTGCATTAGTGCGTCAGCGAGTTATGTGCGAATCTTGATTTGTAGGGTTCAATATGACGTTTTTGGGAAAAAAAATATCTTGTAATCAGAGATGCTGAACATAACGAATACTCAACAATATTCTGATTTTAAAGTAAACTTCCCTCTTATTCATTAACTACAAATGTTTATCTCATGAAAACTGCTCCGCATATTTTATTTATTTATTTTACTAGATCCTCGGGTAGAAATCTGCTCCAAATTGTTGAAATCGCCATTAAAAGGTTATCCAAGTCAACCATGAATCTGACTCAAAAAAGAAAAAGAAAAACAGTTCAATGATGTTGTTTTGATGCTTGCGGACCTCTCCGGGCTCACCTTTCCAGAGCGGCGGGTAGAGGACTGGATGGGAGGAGGGGGAGGTAAGATGCAGAGAGGAGGAATGACACAAGCGCGCACACACACACACCCACACACACATTCAGTGGTGAAGCAAGATAAGAGATTAGCAGCACGTAATAATCATACTCATGGTTAGTTTATACAAGTGTTCAGCCCATGCACTGTTTAACAGCAATGTAAAGACCAGTTCCAGCCACTGACTCCAGGCAAAATAAAATGTGAATTCATGCAATAATGTAAAAAACAAGACCAATAACGTCACTCAAGAAAATGATGAAATCTCATCATGGAGACCTGGACTTGTCACAATTTGGACCTGAACACAAGATGCCTTTACCAGAATAAAAAAAAAAAAAAGCACATAACACACCAAGAAGACAAAAAATATGTTAATAAAGCCAGGGAATGTCTGTATGTCCCGTACAAACGTCCACAGATGAGAAGGGTAACTCAAAAGATGATTTGTCACATTAGTGCAGTTAACAAAAAAACCAAGGCAAAGCAAAATGTGCTGGATTGGAATATTTCTACCTTCTTAAGGTTCGCTGGTATCTGCAAAGATTCATTAGAGAAACAAAAATAAAACACTGACCGACTAAAACAGAAACTTGATAGTACAGGAGAGCGGAAACAAAAAAAAAAAAAGAGTGGAGATACATTTTGACAACAAGGAAATCCTTCAGAAACGCTCAGGTCCAGGATCTGTTTGCCTACCTGCTTGGTTGTTCTGGGAGTTTCAGGAATATCTGGAAATCAACAAATCACAAAATGACCATCTATTCTTTGATGCACCGCTTCAGAAACATGAGTGTCTCGTCTCCACGCACCTTTTTGCCTCAGAAACCTTCCTGTGCCAGAATCAGGAGTATCCGGAGAGGTGGCACTGGATCCATCTTCTACTACCTGAAGCTGCATAATAGAAGAACGTATCTTTTAAACAAGGCATCTTATGAATGGCCTTGAGACATGAAAAAATGTGGATGATGTAATATACATTGATGCATTCATCCGAATTTACTAACCTGGGACTGTCTGACAAATATCCCACGATTCTCCTCGCAGGTAAAGTAGCGTTTCCCCTGCACCGTGCCGTCATTCTTGCCTTTGGCCTCATCAAGTATGACGCCCACCCACTTCCCAGTGGCAAAGAGGGTCGTGCCAATGTAAGCAACTGTGCCACGCTGACCCTTTCCGGTCACCTCTACTTTGGACCCAAGCTGCAGGACGAGGAGCGGAAAGGAGACTGTGAGTTGCCACGAACAGACTCTTTTGCAAGATCGTCATTGAAAAGTGACCGACCTTTGGAGGTTTGCCGCTCTCTATTGATCCGCTGCTGCTCATTTTGCTGATCAGTGGGCTGGTCAGCTGCAGGAATTTGGGGAAAACAAAGGTGAAAAGATGAGGAATTGGTACAGAGAGAAAGAAAAGTGGGGGTGATTTATCACCATGGCGAGTGCAAGGTAGGATGAAGGAAGAAAAAAAAAAAGGCAAGGTCATTGTATACCAGAGAATTTATTGTTTAAATTTAAGAAATTCCTAAGGCATGGCGTCCTTTCAAGTATTAACCTCGGTCAAGTAGACATGGTGAAAGATAAATGTCAGGGGAATGTTTAATACCCTTTAATAGACCCGAACAAACAGCTTTGTTTTATGTGCGACAGTAATGTCCAATATTTCTCCCTGCTCCCAACAGTTTAGGGCAGCAGTAAAAGCAAGCTCTGTTTAATAACAGGACAGTCCTCAGGCAGTGCAGGGTAACGTGCTCGTGTAGTCATATGTCCTGGACCACAACACATCTCAAATAAACAAGCTGCACAACAGACAAAGCCGCTCATTCAGTACAAACTAGGGCTCAGTGAGAGTCGCAGGGACATGTGAATTCATGCTGCCTCACAAATTCAAACCAGAGGGCAGAAATTCAGATAGGAAAAGTCAATTGCATCTTTGCAACAGCAACTACACGACAGGATTTGGCTCATTTCAGTAAAAGAAAGCTACTTTTTAAACAATCCATTTAATTTGTACAACCTAGTACATCTTCATTTGTCTTAAAGATCTAGATCTGTTAGATCATTTGATTTGAGGAAACTTCAAGATGCGAGGAGGTGATTCCTACGTCCATGTTGAGGTAAGTGACAAAACAAATTGACTATTGTACCTGCTTACCGCCCCATGATAAATATGTCGTTTAAAAAACAGCTAAGAACATGCATTAACCTAAATGATGACAGATAAGTCCCTGTATTACTCACCCTGGGGGTGTAAGAGTGCCGTCTGTTCAAAGCCATGTTTAAAAAACTATATTGGTTTCCAGTTCAGTGCTAAAACAAAGATCCGTTGCTAATTTTTCTCTACTTTTCCATCTCTTCCTCTTCTCGATAGAGAAAGAGAATAGATGGATGAGGGGAGGGGAGGGGAGGGGTCTCAGGGAGGGACGTCCCAGCTCATTTAAACTAAGACGGGGAGAAAATGTGTTTACAGAGTCTCTGAAACACTGGGATATTCACAAAGTCATTCAAGTAGGTTTGAGTGCCTTCATAATTCAGTCAGAAAACAGTCATTTAAAGACTAAAACTATTTCTTGTGACATTGATTGTAATTAGATGTATCATTTTCTGAAAAAGCCATCTTCCATCCATCCTGATGCTCACAGGTTGCTGGTTTCAATCCCAGCCATCAGGACACACCCTGGACAGGCCTCCAGACAGGGTGGGTGGGGGGGATCATGCAAACTCCCAACAGAAAGGCCACGGCCGGCATTTGAACCTTTAACATTCTCGTTGTGAAGCGAAACCGCTAACCACTGTGCCACTGGTAACCAACATCGTGAATTAAGAAGAAAAATAAGAATAGTAACCAAACATAACCAAGCTGTTATGAGTTTATGTGCACAAACTGACCGATCAGCTGCTAATGTATTTACTACAGCTTCAGCGAGCCGGCGGCCCAAAACCCGGTTTGTAACGCACACAAAGAGAGACAAGGTCATAATGAGCACACGTCTTGAGTTAAAGTATTTTACCTGAGATATGCAGAGACTCCTGACCTTGTATTCAGCTTTTTGACGTGATCATAGAAATATTTATTCTGTTGTCACTTTTTGGACGCCCGTCTTTTCCTGTTTCCACACGTCACTTCCGGAACACTGACGGATGTAGTGCCCCCTCTGGCAGCGTGCTATATTACACCTTACCTTTTGTCCCCAGTTTTCCTACATTCACCAACTTCAATTTAAATACATTTATTGCATATTAAATCTTATTAAAAAAAAAGACAAACTCAAGAAAGACATTGGTGCAAATTGTAGCTTGCTTTTATAATGTGTGCCTTGTAACAAATATGTGTAATTATGTGTTTTCTTTCATATTAATATTGGAAATCATGTTACTTTTTGTGGTGGGAGAATGTGTTGTTTGGATATATATATATATATTGTGTTTCTTATGTTTTGTTGTACCGCTTAGCTCTGTATATGTTGTTGATTTACTTATTAATTGTGATTGTCTTATTGATATTTTAAGTTGTATTCCAATAATAATAATAGTTCGACTTAGTATTACAAAGTATTACATTCATTCATATATTAATGCAGAATAAAGTTCAAACTTGTGCTGATGGACAGAGGATGCAGGTTGATTGACGTGTAATAATCCGGGGTTCACGCACCGCGGACCAATCAGAACGCGGAGGAGAGGCCGAGCCCGGCCCGGACCGACCGGCTGGCAGACGCTCCCTCCGGGGACAGAGCTCCGGCTGCCGCTCAGCCCCGTGGCGGTGACAACGCTGACAGCGACTCCAATACGTCCCGACTTCACAGACGCGTCTGTTTTAGATCAAGGTAGAACCTTTCTGTTGCATTTATTTCCACTTAAGTGGGATTTTAAACTCTCTTTAATTTGTTTTGACACTCCAGACCGGGATGGTTCTAAAGTTTTCAAGTTAGTGTTGATGCAAATATGTACTTCCGCTTAGAAAAGTCAAAATAAAATCCGTAACGTTAATGTACGTATGGTTAACATTCAGAGAGATTCTCTTGTTTTATTTTGAAGGTAGCAATGTTGACTATTGGTGGCGTTTTATCGCGAACTTGTTGAATTTCGTATCGGATGAACGAGGATTTAACTCCATGTTGTGTGCAGTGTCGTCGCATAAACTATCAATACACCAAAGTCTGAGAAGTAAACCTGCGATTTAAGCGAATTAATTCCGTTTTTTTCCAGTTAAAAAAAAAAAAGGAAGCAGAACGAAAACTTTAGGGAAATAGTTTGGTCCCGATGGAGGGTGTGGAGTCAGTGTGGCACGTTACGTCATTCAGTTTCCTTCTTCGGGATAATAAAAGTTTTGACATTAACTAGTAATCTGAATCAATCCTGTCTCTGGAACGACCTGAGTGATCAGATTCACATTTCTATTTTGTCATGTGGTTTGCAATTCATCTACATGTTTTACTTTGAGTAGCTTCATGAAGAGATACATTTTAATAAAACCTGGAAACAAAATATCAACAAAATAGTTTAAACAGAAATGATCTTTCTACTTTTAACATTTAAACTACATTCTAACTTTGGAAGTGGCTGAAGCCCAAAACAGCAGAATGGTTGCCTGCTGAGGGTGTGTCAGCACATTTTCTTTGTAACAGAAACCTAGAAGATCTGGAATCACAATAGCCTTTATTATTGTTGTTAAAAACAACTAAATTGTGAATGCAATCTATGAAAGTGCCACAGTATAACTATCTAAACGGAGGCCAAAGGTTTAAAAGAGAACAATAAAATGCCTTAAATTGCCTCAAACCTTCTTTTATGATGTCTTTGTAGGGATCATTTTGGTAAAATCAAAACTGAAAGTGTTTTTTTTTTTTTTTAAGTGACCAGTGTTGTGCCTGAATGAGTTCAATGAAAGCTCGTCCATGAACTGGTTCATATTCTGGGCAAATGTGAACTGAACTACTGCAGCGCTGCTTCCACGATTAATACTTCATCTTTGTATGACTTCTTAAAATAATTCTATGAATAGGTCTGTGATGATCCAGGTCGGGAAAATCATACCTTTTTTGTATAAACTTTGCCCGCCGGGTTTCAAGAAGTAACTCCGTACATCAACAATATCAACAGCAAACCTTGAGACGGCACATTGAACTAAAGCACCTGGTCAGACTTTCAAGACATGGGAATGGCGAGCCCATAATGCTTCTCAAGTTCTCAAACTTTTCTTTGGGCAAAGAAATCAATTCACTAAAAACTGAAAAGTGACAGATAAATAATGTTTTGCACTTTGAATGAGGTACATCTTAAGTTTCTTACCGCAGCCTGGTTCCTTCCTCAGATTGTGTTTGTGTCAGTACAAGAATTATGTCGACACATCTTCTGGACTTTGTTGTTAACAGTATACTGCAGTTCACAATGGTCTCCTGCCGGGCTTTACTATTTTAACTTGTAATTTGTTTGTAGAACCTGCCTGGTATATTTTCCTTTGCACCTTAAGGACTATTGTCCATTTTTTACGTGGATACTGAACTTTCTCAACACTGGAAGTGGCAGTATATAGGAAACCATGTGGCTTAAAAAAAAACACAAGTGAATTGAAGCATCAGTGCATTTTAAATAGGAATGTGTTCTTTCTTTTGAGAGAGCTGTGCTTGTTTTGGTCACAGTCTCTTTTAGAGCAAAACAATTGTGATTCCATAAAACAAGCTATGCTCACGATTACTTTATTGACAACTTTTCACTATTACTGTGATTATTATCTATACTGTATACATCACACTCATACACACATTAAGCTATTACTGTATGAACTTGGTTATTAATGGACGCAAGCGGCAGGTACACTGATGATTGCAGTTTCAGTCTGTAAAAGGGATTTAGACACGACCAGCATACCTAGATGGCGGCTGGAAATTTGATCAACTGCACATAAAAACCTGCCTAACCAGTCTGCCATTGGCCAATAACGCGCATTAACTCTCCATGTCGGACGACAGTTCATTTGAGTAAGTTTGCGTCACGAGTCCTCCGCTCTCCATGTGATCCTCTCAGATGGCTGACGTAGAGCTGGTGAAGAAGATGCTGCGGGGCATCCTCCAGGCCAACAAAGGAGGAGTGTCACTGTCACGCCTGCAGTCAGAGTATAAGGAGCTGACCGGGGAGCAGATACCACACAAACAGATGGGGCACAACCACTTGGACGGTCTGCTGGCCAGCATGCCGTCTTTAGTCCGTGTGGACCGCAGCCGATCAGGAGAGGTGCGTCTGATACCTGGTCGATGGGCGTCTCTAAACTCCTATGATCAAAGCATTCATTTTCCAGCCTTGCCATTTTTTATTTATTTTTTTCCTTAATCTAACTTTATGCTTCTCCTGCTCCGCGTTTGCAGACGGTGTGTTTTGCGTCTGGGGCGAGTGACACTGCACACATAGCCAAGGTGGTGGCTCGCCAGCGGAGCTCCAAGAAGACCGGCCGACCACACCTGGTCAACACCCAGATGAGGGTCAAACCGGCGGCCCCCCTTCTTCTCAATGGTATGATTCTGGATAACCAGACAATTCGTTTAAAATTTACATTACATGCACATTTGCAGAGCGATAAATGGTTTTTCTTTATTCGTCACTGCAGTGTAATCGGTGTACAGGAAACTATGTAAGGAATTATTTGTATTATCTACATTCATAGTGGTGTATTTTTCTGTGCCATTAAAAACATTGACTAATTAGTTTGTTGTTCAGAGAGGTCAGCTGGAGTGTTGACGCCAAAGAATTTGAATCTCTCCACACTGTATCAGAGAACATTGCTGAGAGTCCTTCTGGTTTATTTTTTTAAATCAGGCATCAATTCTTTAGTATTGATGATGTTGATATTCTATCGCCAGAACACATCACGTTACTGACGTTTATCACTATAAGCTATTTCATTAATATCAATCCTACTACATTAAATTGAAGTTAAACTTCTTTTTTTTTAACTGTACTGTGAATGAGTAATGGTAAAACAAAATTCCTGATGTTATGAGCTTTAGAACAGTGGAGGAATATAGACTTAATTTGGAACTATGAACACCTGTATGGTATATGTTATATTTTCTTTTATAAAAAAAAAGAAGAAAACATTTAAATGATATTAATGCTGTTTAAATGTGATCCTTCAAACCCCGTTTTACAATGCAAATTGCATAAATGTGGAAGATGGCTATGCAGTTTAACTTCCTTACACATTTTGATTGTAATTTTTTTTAAAGCTTCACAGAACTTAAGACTGCTGAGACTTGAGTGCTTCTAACTTTGTTCCTGCGACAGTGCGGCAGAGCTGCAGCAAACGAGAAGTAGAACTCGTGTCCGCTGGCTGTGTCACCACTGGGACAATGCAACATTAGCAAATGCTTTGTGTGCTACCAGTACACAGGTTCATGGATGAATGACTGGCCTCTTTTTAAGCGTGGGGAACCTGGAGGCCTTTTTGTCACTAATAATATCACACTCGTGCACGCTTACACCGAGAGAGAGAGACAATGTTTAAGACTGCACAGGTGAATGAGGTGGACAGGAGATATTAGGACACAAATGAAAGGGTCTAATCTGGTCTGTATTCTAAATACTAATCACCTCTGCTGGACTGACGAGGCAGGATATTGTGAGAAACCAGGGGAGGGAGCAGTGAGGCGGGAGGGAATTGAACGGCAGGAGAAAGAGGAGGAGTTGCAGCGAGACGGTCGGAGGAAAATAAAGACTGGTCTGGTGAAACGGTGAGGAAGGAGGGGGAGCAGACAGATGACAGGGAAGGAGGGAGTTAGCCAGAGAGAAAGCAGCGCTAGAGAGCGAGAGAGAGAGAGAGAGAGGGTGCTGTTGATATTTGAGGCTACATCCTACAGCAGCTGAGACTCAGCTGCAAGCGAAGAGGAAGCTGATTCACAAATCAACCTCCCCTCCAGCTCTCTCTTTCCCTCTCTCTCTCTCTCCCTCACATTCTCTCATTCCCCTCTCGCTGCCTGGGATTATTGATATTCAGGCAGACAGACCAGGGACTGTGTGTCCATGCCGGTGAGGTGATGCGGCGTCTGCTCTTACTGTGTGTGAGAGAGTGTTTGTCCTCGCCTCCATCTGCATGTGGCTTCGTGCCTGCCGACTTTCTGTGACGATTGTGCATGTTCCTGCAGGATCCGCAGAGCTTTCGATCGGCTGATTTGAGTGCCGTCGGTTTATCGCATATCCACACAGTGAGATTGACTCGTCAAAACTGCCTATCGGTGACTTTTGAAGACGCTGCCCCCGATGAGGCTGCTTGTTGCGTCTTGTGAGAACGGAGGGGATGATGAAGCAGGAGAAAGTTCCAGATTTCAGTGAGACTAAAAAAAATAAAATAATAACCAGCGTGGATGAATGTAAAGACACGTGGGAGGAAGAACTTAAAAAGACAGTGTGTGGGATTGGAAATGACTCATGGTTGTGTACAATACGGTGAACTGGTGATATCACGTCCATGCAATGTGACGTCAGCTTGATGTAATAAGAAAACCATGAGACGATTGCATTTTAATAACTATATTATTGGCCATTTCTTTAAGTAAGCTTTCTTTTTTTTTCCCATGGAAATTTGTAGTTTTGCTTCTCATCCTAAATTAAGAATAAAAATAGTTTCAAGTTGCTTTTTTAAAATAGTCTAACTGTTTGTACAGTTCATATGACATTCACTGTGCTCCCTGTTTCAATACAGTGACCAAGCTTTTGTGGTTTGTAAGCAGCTATTTTCCCTCTTAGCTTTTGATGACACTCTAGAACTAAAGTAATTTAAAGGGCTTTTTTTTTGTATCACAGATCTAATCATAAGACTATTTTTGTTATCGTGGAGGAGGACTGCTGAGAGGAATGAGAGGATTAATATCCGTCTCACCTCAATAACTGTTGAGCTGAGTGAATGAAAAATGACAGATTCTGGCTTTATCGGAATTAGTGAATTTATCCTGGTCGCATCTCTCGTGGGAATTACTGAGTTTGTCTGTCTGCTAAGTGAAGCAACTCCCTGCTCTCACTCCATAGTACTCACATGCATCCACCCTCCCAATTATTAGTATTATTATTTCCTTCTCTCTTAGCAGTCAGTCCTGTTAGGAATTTCTTCATTACATACAGTTTCTTCTCCCCTGTCTCTCTTCCACAGCCAAACCTCAGACCTCTCTGAGGCAGCCGAACCACCGTGGGCGAGGTGGCGGTAGAGGAGGAGGCGCTGGCCGCGGGGGCGGACATGGAGACTTCCGGCAGGCCAGAGACATAAGGGATGGCCATTCAGAGGGCAAGAGTGGGGGGCATCCGAACAAGATGTCCAATCCGAACACACCGCACAGGAAAGGAAACACACCAAGTGACAAGTGAGCGAGGGAGTTGGTTTGGAAGTCGGCTGATGGAGATGATTGATAGTCGAGGGAGGCAAACATGCTAACATATACAATTGGATGGTGCGGATCACCACGGCGTGAGCTACCTTATTACACGCTGTGTTAGTAAGGATTTTCCTTTACATCAGAGATGGCAAACAAAAGGCCCGTGGGCCAAAATTGACCCATAAGGAGACGGTGACAAGTACTCACAGGCACACACTGAACAGGAATAAACATGAAATAAGTAAAAGAGGCACTCAAATTCCAAGACAAAAACTTGTTAAATGCATAATGCAAAGGGATAATAACTAAATCCAGGTCGGGCTTCGGTTAAATAATAAGATAGACTTACAAGTAAAGTGCACGAAGACTCATTTTGAAGTGAAAAAGCATCAGGAATAAAGCTGTTTGTATAGCTGGAGGGATTAAAATGTCAAAGGAAACATAATTTTCTTTGCTTTGCTTGTTTTTTTTAATAGAAATTTCTTAAGAGCAACGGAACACTGAGACCCAAGCTCAGATATCTGTGGCGCTGCCATGAAATATAGCAAACTAGCATTACCCTCAAAACCATGCTGTTGGGGTGAATTTGTAAAATCATGTATAAAGCAACAGCTCTAAAAGCTGCAGTCCAGTGGGACTCAGCTGAACCCCGGTTGCTGTCGCTGCCACACTGCTGCTGCTTATTCAGCACCGAGCGACGATGCGCTCTGTAGATTATTCTAGTTTGCCCTGCTTGTGTTTCCATTCCTGCCTTTTTCTCCTTCTCGATTTTTCTTCCAGTTAACCTTTATCAAGATCTCCAAGCTGACTTTAATCACCTGATTTGCTCTTATCAAACGAGCCAGTGAAACAACATCAGAGGGCGAACAGAAGATACGCCAATATAACGTTGAAAATGTAGGCAATGCATCCAGATGAGTCCGTTTCATTGGCTGGTTCTGCCACTTCCATCCTCGCACTGCTTCTCTGTGAAAACAACTGACATCAGTCCTCTGTCTGCTTCGCCACGGCCGTACGCCGCGCCGCACAATGGGCAAACTGGGTGGGAAGCCCGGCGCATTGGCAGGGGACACAAGCCGTAGCACGAGAGCAGCGGAGTGAGCCCGTTTTAATCCCTGTTCTATTCTCTGGTAGATTAACACTTCTAAACCGACACGGGGTGAATCAGCACATCTCTCTGTATCCCTCTCGATCGGCCAATTGTATGCGTGAGGGTGTGCTTGTGCACACACACACACACACAGACCTATGAGTGTACTATGGGGTGAGCGTCATAAACGGTCTACATTAAAATGTGGTTTACTAAAAAGCAATTTCATGCTCGGTTATGGTGTCCGTGTAGGATGCCTGTAAATGAGGCTTGCTCTTATATCGTTGCTCTGATACTCGCTCTACTGTGGGCTTGATTTGATCACAGCTTGTGTTGTTTGAGTATCGAGTCAAGAGCTGCAATGTTTGTCAGGTGCTAAGATGGCAGGCACAATTCCCTGTGTAAATGGCGTACCGGTTGAATTTAATCGACTCCCCGACGCTCAACAATTTCAAATCTTACAAAATACTCTACTTTTATTTCCTTAAGGACTTGGACTCAACTTAGACTTTATCAGCAGTGAGTCAATATTTGTCTTGAATAAAACTTTTTGACATGAAGTGATTTGACATTTGCCCCAAGATATGCACCCATCGACACACAAGTGCTCTGACGTTTTGGCTACAACTTTATTGCAGGATTTTTGTACTCCCAGGTTAAAAAAATTTGTCAATTCATTTGGCTCTGATACACTCACCAGCCACTTCAGAAGTATCAGGTTGAACTTTGAGATGTACATACAAAGATAAATAAGTCACCTCAATGTATTTTTTTAAGTAGCACAAGTAAACAGTCGGGTCTTTTGCAGACAGGAACAGAGAGTTTCAGGCCAACTTCCTTGAAGAGCAAGTTAAAGAGCTACAGCCTCTGAATGGGAATTATTTTGACTAGTTAGTGCTCAGACCTTTTTTTTGTGTTAAGAGCCCATAGAAAGTATATCCTTTACATGCTCTGCCTTTTGTGTGCAGGCCAGAGAAGAGGATGCCCCTGCCGTCGCGGTTTCAGAAGGAGGTGCAAGCTCATCTCGCCAAAAACTCCCAACCTGCGAGACGTAAGTCAGACTTGCTGTTTTACATTACAAAAGCAGTTTGTGTCAGAGATTGTCATGATTTACATTTACATGTTGTCAGTCAGCCTTCTGCCTTCCAAACCGCTCTCCTGCAGCCTCTCACTGAGACTAAACTATTTGTTGAGGAAGGCCATTGGTCTGCAGCCTCAGGCTAAGCACTGCTCTCTAATAAACTGCATCGCTCAGCAGGAGTGTAAACAGTGCTGAAGCCAGCCGTTCAGGCTGCTAAAGACAGGAGCTTGTTTTTCAGGTTGAGGTTTATCTAATGAAGAGATGCCTGCAAGGTAATGAAATTGGCTTGCTTGTGTTTTCTTGCAGTACCCTTGAGTCCAAATGAGAGTTCCAGTCCAGCGAAAGGAAAACCCTACAACCCTCAGCTGGTCCAGGATCGCATCAGGACGATCTTGGGGAAGTACAGTAATGGGTTCTGGGTGTCCAAGCTGCCGCAGATCTACAAAGAGCTGTACGAGCAAGACCTGCCCACCGAGGCCATCAAAGACCTGGACGCCTGGACACACATATGCACTGTACGTAGTCTCAATCATGAATTTGCTCCAGTTTTATTGCTCCAAATTGGAAGAAGTTGCAGCGGTATAGAAGATGGATGAATGAATGTTTGAAGCATGAGACTACTAATGGTCCATCAAAGCCTTTCAGTTGATTAATTAGTCATTTTGTTCAGCGCCCTCTCGTCATGCTTGTAACTTTCTTTCCAGGTCGAAAAAACCTGCAGCAGCAACCCATCAGAGCTCCTTCTCTACCCCGCCAAGGACCAGAGCAGAACATCCTCGCCTATGCCCATACTCAACCCGAACCCCTCTGCCGCCCAGGTCCCCACTTCAAATGTTCCCGCAGACAAACCTTCGCAGTCCCCGGTACAACAGAAACCCTCGAATACTCGCCTCAGCCGCTCCGGCTCTCAGTCTCCTCGCTCTACGCCGCCGTCATCTTGGTCGCCCAGCCCCCCCTCCTCCCCTGCGACCCTGAGCCCTGATCTGAAGCAGAAACTGGAGGAGCTGCTTGTAAAGTACTCCAACGGCCTCTGGGCTCATGCGCTGCCTAAACTCTTCCAAGACACCTACAAAGTCAGTAGCAATACGATATGCCGCGGCGCACATGTCAGGAAACACTCGCTAACATTGTTGTGTTTCATTCACTTGTTAGATTAAGCTGCCCGGTCATGTCTTGGAAAACCTGCACCTCCTCTCAGACATCTGCACCATCGACTACCCAATGCCCGACAACCCTAAAAGGGCCATCCTGTACAGGAGGAGCAGCGCTGGAGGGGGTGAAGACGAGAACTGTAACAGGAGGAGCTCCTCGACCAGCGAAGAGGAGCTGAGAGTAAGGCAGGAGCTGGGCCGGAGGCTCAGCAACCAGGAGGTGCCTGTTCTGCAAATCCCCAAAGACGAGTACCCCTCTGTACTGGTGGTGGAGGCCACAAACACCAATGGAGTTATACTCAGGTATGAGTGAAGCCTGTGTTTATAAAAAAAAGAAAAAGGAGTGTTCATATATTTCTCACTGCCTGGCTCTCCTCCTCCCTCAGGTACATTGGCGAGGGTTACTCACAGGCCCAGGAGTCCATGGAGGACGACATGAGGGAGTTCTATGGTTCTGAAAAAAGCAGCCCGACTGCTTTGTCCTCTCCAATGTCGGGCCAACTGGTTGCCGTCAAGGCCGAGGAGGAGGAGGAGGTTCTGAGGGCGCAAGTCTGTGAGGTCATGTCTGACAAGGTTAAGGTGAGTGGCCATCAGCGGAGAGTGAAGGATGTAAAAATGAAAGAAAAAAAACAAAACAATTACACTAAATGTTTCTTTCTGCTCTGTAGGTCTACTACGTGGATCATGGGTTCTCAGAAGTGATAAACAAAACTAAAGTATTTGAGCTTCATGAGAAGTTTTTCAAATTGCCCTTCCAGGCAACCAAGTGCAAGCTAGCAGGTGAGGCACCAAGACGCCTCTTCCCACGCCCCGCCGTCTCCTTGCACTGTGATGATCGTGGATGTTTCCCATGCCAGGCCTGGAGCCATTCTGCCAGGAGCCCGCCGTGCTGAAGAAGTTTGAGACGATGGCGAGTGGAAGGATCCTATTGGCCGAGATCCTGGAGAGGAGGCCGACGCCCCTCGCCGTCCTGTACGACACGTCGCAGGACGACGACGTGAACATCAACGCCGCCTGCATGAAGGAGCTGCACGACAAGACGCTCGCGAGTCCTCTGCGGGTGCGGCGGCGTTTGTGTGTCTCCGTGCGGGCGGATGAGCGTGGCGCTCGCTTAAATGTGTCCTTTTTTTTTTTTTTTTTGGGCTTTCTCCAGGTGAACAGTGCTTATATGAATGTGACGGTCAGCAGCGTCTGCTCGGACGGTACCATCTACTGCCAGCTGCCTTCCAGAGGTCTGGCGAAGATGAACGAGACACTGGAGACTATTGAGACCTATTTTCACTCACAGGTGAACACTGTTTTTTTTTTTCATTTAAAAAAAATCATCATTGATGCACTCATTGGCCATAAAAATGTAATACATTCACATAACGACTCAAAAATAAAAGCCTTCTCTGTTATGTGTGAGTAGTAAATTCAAAAAACAAAAATCCACCAATAACAATAACGATTTTCAACAAGTTGAAAGATAAATGAATGAGGACCCACTTACTCGTCCCGAAACAAACTTTTTGTGAATGCAGTTGGTGCCGTGTCGCTTGTACCAGGCAGCGTTGTGGACAGATTGAGATTAGGGTGATAATCTGGAGTTAAGACATTGCCAAAACCACTTAATCTGTTGGCAGGGCAGAGGAGCCCAAGCTTCTTCTAGGTGTGTCTCTGCCGTCCTCTGAATGTGTGCCATTCCAGCTCGTTATCACCCGACGTCAGAGCTTCAGTAAACATAGCGTAAAGTTCACAGGTGTAAACTCTAGCTGCGACTCTCTAATCCTTGACGTGGTTCCAAACAACAGAAACTTAAAACCTTTAGAGCAAACCTGTGATGTTTTCTATTCACTTTGTGCTTCTTCTTTTTTGGGGGTTAAAAGCATCTGCTTGTTCAGTCAACTTCATTATCATGTCAGATATTTAACTTGACCCCAACCCGACTTGTTCTTTGTTGAGGTGCAGAGCACACGCGATGAAAATGTCAATATTTTCTCAAAAAACAAACTCAAAAATTATTTCCCAAAATGACTGCAATCTCAATATAAAGACACATTTTAATGCAACGTCTGGCTGAAAAATACTGTGACATGTCAAGAAAGTGTCTCTTATAGCTGCATTTTGTATATTTTTCACTAACAATGTTTGTTCCAGGTAACATCAGAGTTCCTGGTGTCCAGACCCTTTTGTGGCAAAGGATGTCTGGCCCGCTACAAAGGCAAATGGTCCCGTGTGGAGGTAAGCTGGAACGTTTCCCTGCACTACACGTGGTGAATTATTGAGCTCATCAAATGAAATCAGTGGGGAATGTTCTTGGCCTAAACAGCACACTAGAATCAGTGGGAAGTTTAAAGAGGGATTCCAGTATTTCTACAGCATGTTTTCACAGTGTTGTTTTGAAGTGAACGGAGTCCTAAAGATAATTGACACGGAGGAAACTTTCTGCCTAACAGCTGATTTAACCTGTGGAATGTAAAGCAGGAGCCTCAGTCTATTTTCCTAACGTCGCCGGTGTTTGAGTGGTTTTCTTCCATAAATATGGTCAAACTGAAAATAACGGACATGCAACACGCTGGGATTCTTCCTCGTGTGTAAACAAACCGACAGAATGTGCTCTCGTGTTTACCTCGGCTGGCACATTGACCTGGATTGAGATTCCTAAATGCATTAAGCATTTAATCCCTTTACTAACCAACAACACTACTCAGCTTATTATGATCTAGACTTGGTGGCAGTGGCTCCTTTTAAATGTAAAATCTTCAACCTTTGTAATGAAATATATCTGGACATCTATGGGAATCGTGTAAATTATTGTGGACAGCGCTACACATATACATGTCTGTATTTGCATCTTCAGATAACCAACCTGCATGGCAGCAGAGTGTTGGACATCCTGTTTGTTGACGTGGGAGTTCATGCTTCCGTAGAAGTGTTTGAGCTGAGAGAGATCCCGCCTCCATTCCTGCGTGACCTGATGGCGATCCCCCCGCAGGTCAGCGCCATTGCTGCCGATGGAGGAAAACGTTGACGGACGTCATGCGTGAAAATGACCGGCCAACCCTTTGTGTTCAGGCTGTGAAGTGTTGTCTGGCCGACCTGGCTGTCAGCGTGGGCTCCTGGACGCCGGACGCCGTCCAGTGGCTTCGAGAGAAAGTGCTCAACGTCTCAGACTGTAGCATGAAGGTAAGACACTGCCTGCCCTTCTCGATTTCAAGCGGATACTTTTTTCAGGTTTCCCAGATTATCCCCACTTTGCTTCCATCTACAGGTTGCCAAAGTGGATGAAACCAAGCGCTGTGTGTACGTCCACTTGTTCACCGACAAGAACTTCCACGACCCGGCCCGCAGCCTCAACCACCAGATGGCTCAGACCGACCTGTTCAAGCAACGACCCGACGTCTTCCTGACCAGCCACAGGTCCCTGCTGCTTTTTTCTCTTTTGCCGTCTCGGGGGATCTGCAAGCTTCATGAGCAAAACGGTCATTTGTGTCGAATTTACCTGGAGCCACAAAATACGTTTAACTTTAAAAATGAGGCTGCCACCACGTCTCAAGTTTCATATATACAATAGTTTTGGAACATGTACAAAAGCCATATCTTATTTTGCATTCATGAAGTTTGAATTGCATTTTCCGGACAATTTTGACATTTTAGAATAGAATAGAAATACTTCCTTTTACTATTGCTTCATAATGAATAAATGTAAAGAAAGGGAATATTAAATGGAAATTATAATAATGATTTTACTATTTTAACCATTTTATCTCTATTTAAGCACTTTTTAAAATATATTTTTAAGGGTTCTTGTTTCTCTTTTAGAAGGTCTAGTAATTTTATCATTTATTTCCCATTGCCTTTTTTTATCCAAGCGATAAAAGTAATTTTGTGTGTAAAATAAATCAGATGGACTTTGCAGGTGTTGCAGACCCCCGGGCGATCTGCCCTCCTTAAAGTCGTCGAACTATTCAAACTTATTTTGATTCCACAGCCCCGGCAAGATGTCCACAGTTAGTTTGTCCTCCAAGACGTCCAGCAGCACCGGCGAGTCGACTGACGGCAGCCCGACGTCGCACTCGGCCCCGGCCAGGCCTGTTCTCAGGAAGGTTCTGTCGGGACCCAGAGGAGGCGGATCGGGAGGAAACGCAGCCACTAGAAGCTCCTCGGAAACCCCCAAATCTCCCTCACCCACTCTAAAGATGCCACCACTACTGGAGCTGCCCCCAGCAGGTAATGATGAGTAAAGAAGAAGACGGTTTTTTAAAAGAAAATAAAAAAAAAAAAAAATCACATTAACTTGTTGGATTTCTTTCTCTCAGGAAACAATTTGGACGTGTACGTGTCGGTGGCGTGCCACCCGGGCCACTTCGTCCTGCAGCCGTGGAGAGATATGTACAAGCTGGTGGTGCTGATGGGAGAGATGATACTGTACTACAACAAAACCGAAGACAAGCCCCTCAACATCGAGGCCAATCAGATCTACGCTGCTAAAGTGGAGAACAGGTGAGCACACAATAGATCAGAGTCTGTCCTCAAACCGAGATGGATCCTAGATGAATCGTTTGCGATTCCGGCTATAATATCGGCAATCGCCTTGACGCTGGCAGATCATACTTGTTTTTTTCCCTCCTCGTGGTATCTCAGCTGGTATCGTGTGCTGCTGAAGGGGGTCCTGAACAACGGCTTGGTGTCCGTGTACGAGCTGGACTACGGCGAACACGAGCTGGTCAGCTGCACCCAGCTCAGACCTCTGATCCAGGAGTTCAGGCAGCTGCCGATCCAGGGCATCACCGCTCAGCTGGCAGGTGGGCACCGTGCATCACGTGTTAAAGCAGTTTAAATTCAATCCAAGTTCACAATATATTGGTTTGCACACAAAAAATTTGCACATAATTAAAAAAAAAAAAAACATTGCAGTGACATAATTCTCCAACATGTAGCTTATGATAATTAAGTGCTTCCAATTAAACAGGCTGCATCATAAAGCTAAAATAAAAAAAAAACTTACTCCTACAGGAAAGTCACTGATGGTGATAGAAAGCCTCAAGCTCAGGATAAAGATGACCATAAACCATGCCACTCATAACATCTTCACATGTAATTTAATTCAATTGTATTTTATATAAAGCACTAACAGTGATTTCAAGGCACTTTTTTCAGAGAAAAACCAGCAATTCCATATGAGGAAACGGTGGATAGGAAAAATTCCCTTTCCCTTTATCATTGAAGCTCTCTGAATTGTACCAAACTGCAAGGATACTTAAAGTAAAGTTTGATTAATGGACACTTGGGCTCCTCAGGAGTGAAGCTGCGGCAGTGGTCGGAGGAGGCGTCCATGGTCTTCAGGAACCACGTGGAGAAGAAGCCTCTGGTGGCTCAGATGGAGTCGGTGCAGGAAGCCGCCAACCCGTGGGAAAGGAAGATCACCGTGTTCCTGGTCGACACGTCGCAGGAAGAGAAGGACATCTGGGTGCACGACATCATGGCCGAGTTCGCCGACGAGACGACCAGCAAGCCGTAGGAGAGCTCGGGAACCGGCCGAACGGCGAAATGAGACGAGGCTCGTCCATCTTTACCTACTGAGACTGTGAAACGTGGAGGGAGTTTTAGAAGTAAGTGGTTCTAGTCTGATGGACTGGAAAGGACATTGTGACGTGATCTGAGTTACTGCGGTTTGACAAAGGAACATATATATATATATATATATATGACCATCCATAGTTTTGTGGTTTTGCTTCCAACGCAGTTTTGTTTTTTTTTTTTCAAAATAAGAGCAGTTTAATCCAGTATTCTGACCGGAGACATTCAGCAGCATCCTGAAACATCCACGTTACAGCGCTCGCATTCTACAAGGACTTGTATGAATTTGTTTACAAAAGCTACTTTTTTGAGTGTCATTTCTGATTGTCGCAGAAGTTTACACAAGTTGCAAAAACATTCCCCGGCGAGGAGACGTGGAGGAAGGTTTTAGTACGAGCTTGAGCATTCCGATGAAATCCTTTGGAAAAACTCAAATGATAAAATGTAAAAAGGGAGGATGAGTGTTATTAAAGTAATTAATACTTCTACCCTCCATTTATTAAATTTTTTTTTTTTTTTCATAAGTTCTTCTAAAAGGAGACCCTCCAGTGTCGAACCAATGATTCTGATCTGTTCATTTTAGCAGCACATCCTGGGGTGAAAAATGTAGATTTTAGACGAAAGCCAAGAAAAGCTCTCGAGTGACCACTTTTTAAGAAGCTGTGGTTTTTTGGGTTTTTTTTTTTTGGCTAAACTGATTTTTAACCTCTTTCAAATTGCATGACCTGACTTCCCGCCATGTGCGTTGTGTCATCTGTACCCGATTCTCCTGCTTGATGATGAGCCGAGTTCAATTCCCGTACCTGTGCCGCATGCTGCACACACTTGACCATGACCGTGAGAATTTACCAGTAGTGTTATAAGATTTTTAAATAGGACGGATGGTTTCCAAACTCAGCCTGACGCGAGGATTTGTTTCTGAAATGTGACTTTTTTCTTCTTCTTTTTTTTTTTTTTTATTATTCTTAAGATCCCTGACAAAGTTCAAAACTGCATTGTTGTTGTTAACCACTGTCATTATTTATATTTAACTTATCTTCTCCAAATGACAGTAGACGCACTAATGACTGGGACAATAAAAGACTTTGGAATAAAGTCGGTTTGAGTGGTAAATGGTCCGTTCTCCTGTTCTTCCTGTTTCAGAGACACGCGTGAATCTGATTTCTTTATTAAAATAGCAAAACATTTCATTCTTATTTACACCATGAATAACTTTACATTTACACTCCTTCGGCACAGTCATACAATTGTTTACACGTTTGATAGGCACACATCAAGTCTATAGAGTTAAAAACACGAGTAAATCTCTATTTCCTGTTTGGTCCTCATCGAAGGTCAAATGTTAGCGGATGGAGAGCATCATCACAAACTCTGGATGAGAGGAGACAGAAAAAGAGAAGTGAGTCGGAGGGAAAGAGTGCGAACTGTTGCGAGGCGGAGCTGCCGAGTCCCACCTTCGAAGTCGATGATGCCGTCTGCGTTGATGTCCAGCTCCTTTAGGATCTCCTCCAGCTCGCCTTTCTTGAGCTTCTCCCCCAACAGGCTCTTAATCGCCTCCTTCATCTCATCCTGGTTGATCTTTCCGTCTCCGTCCAGGTCAAACTGGTGGTTGTAGGTGGGAGTTAATAAGATGGCAACAATCAATACAATACAAGAAAAAAAAAATTATATTCATGTTTATCTGAGATGCAGCCGTCTATGTTTTATGATGCTTCATCCACTTTATGGTGTTGGATCTGATTCCAGAGGTTTATAAATGAGGGCAGCGTCCAACCTGAACTATCACCAGTCCAACCTGAACTATCACCAGTCCAACCTGAACCATCACGAGTCCAACCTGAACCATCACCAGTCCAACCTGAACCATCACGAGTCCAACCTGAACCATCACCAGTCCAACCTGAACCATCACCAGTCCAACCTGAACCATCACCAGTCCAACCTGAACCATCACGAGTCCAACCTGAACCATCACCAGTCCAACCTGAACCATCACCAGTCCAACCTGAACTATCACCAGTCCAACCTGAACCATCACCAGTCCAACCTGAACTATCACCAGTCCAACCTGAACCATCACCAGTCCAACCTGAACCATCACCAGTCCAACCTGAACCATCACCAGTCCAACCTGAACTATCACCAGTCCAACCTGAACCATCACCAGTCCAACCTGAACCATCACCAGTCCAACCTGAACCATCACCAGTCCAACCTGAACCATCACCAGTCCAACCTGAACCATCACCAGTCCAACCTGAACCATCACCAGTCCAACCTGAACCATCACCAGTCCAACCTGAACCATCACCAGTCCAACCTGAACCATCACGAGTCCAACCTGAACCATCACCAGTCCAACCTGAACCATCACCAGTCCAACCTGAACCATCACCAGTCCAACCTGAACCATCACGAGTCCAACCTGAACCATCACCAGTCCAACCTGAACCATCACCAGTCCAACCTGAACCATCACCAGTCCAACCTGAACCATCACCAGTCCAACCTGAACCATCACCAGTCCAACCTGAACCATCACCAGTCCAACCTGAACCATCACCAGTCCAACCTGAACCATCACCAGTCCAACCTGAACCATCACCAGTCCAACCTGAACCATCACCAGTCCAACCTGAACTATCACCAGTCCAACCTGAACTATCACCAGTCCAACCTGAACAATCACCAGTCCAACCTGAACTGTCACCAGTACAACCTGAACTATCACCAGTCCAACCTGAACTATCACCAGTCCAACCTGAACTATCACCAGTCCAACCTGAACTATCACCAGTCCAACCTGAACTATCACCAGTCCAACCTGAACCATCACCAGTCCAACCTGAACCATCACCAGTCCAACCTGAACTATCACCAGTACAACCTGAACTATCACCAGTCCAACCTGAACTATCACCAGTCCAACCTGAACTATCACCAGTCCAACCTGAACTATCACCAGTCCAACCTGAACTATCACCAGTCCAACCTGAACTATCACCAGTACAACCTGAACTATCACCAGTCCAACCTGAACTATCACCAGTCCAACCTGAACTATCACCAGTCCAACCTGAACTATCACCAGTCCAACCTGAACTATCACCAGTCCAACCTGAACCATCACCAGTCCAACCTGAACCATCACCAGTCCAACCTGAACTATCACCAGTACAACCTGAACTATCACCAGTCCAACCTGAACTATCACCAGTCCAACCTGAACTATCACCAGTCCAACCTGAACTATCACCAGTACAACCTGAACTATCACCAGTACAACCTGAACTATCACCAGTCCAACCTGAACTATCACCAGTCCAACCTGAACTATCACCAGTCCAACCTGAACTATCACCAGTCCAACCTGAACTATCACCAGTCCAACCTGAACTATCACCAGTCCAACCTGAACTATCACCAGTCCAACCTAAATCCTCTACGGCCAAGTTTACGTTCACGAATCACCTCACGTGTTGAAACCAGACTGTCATGAGAAAACCCATGCATGCACAGGAAGAACATGCAAACCTATTTTCCTTTTTTTTTTCTTCTTCTTCTTTTTCCCCTCTTTCATTTTCCCCATTTCCCTTTTTTGTGATTGTTTCTTTTTCTTTTTCCATTTTTCTCTTTTTTTACCCTTTTTCTTTCCCTTTTTTTCCCTTTTTTTTCCTTTGTCCCATATTCATTTTTTCTTTATTTCCTTTTTTCTTTTTCCATTTTGTTCTTTTTTCCCTTTTCCATTTCTTTATTCTTTTTTTCTCTTTTTAACCCATTTTTTTTACTTTTTTTCTTTATTTTTCATTTTCCTTTTTTGTCATTTCCCTTTTCTCTTTTTTTACCCTTTTTAATGTTGTGGGCGTGGGGGGAAAAGGTATGCATGTTCTTCCATGTGCATGCATGGGTTTTCTCAGTAAAAAACATAAATAAAAAAACCAGACAGAACTGACAGGTTAATCCTGAGTTGATCCCTGTTGTATCAGTAAAGCTGATCCACTCGAGCCGGCTTCACCTGTACGAAGGCCGACTGCAGCTCCTTCAGCCCCAGCATGCCGGCGGTCTCTCCCATCATCCGGGGTCCCATCAGCTCGGTGAAATCTTCGAAGTCCATCAGTCCGCCCACTGCGGAGGACAGACGTGTGATTTCACCCTCGCGCTTGCACAAACCCTCCTGAACGTCGTGGGACGTCTCTCAGTCGGACTCACTCCTCATTTTGATCTGCTGCACGATCTCCAGCAGCTCCATCTCGGTGGGCATGTAGCCCATGGTCCTCATGCATTCTGCCACATCTTTGTAGTTCAGGTAGCCATCTTGGTCGTAGTCGAACTCCTTGAAGGCCTCCTGCAGCTCTGAGGGAAAAGATTATAGCCGGGGCGGTTCGTCTGGGTAAAGCTCTGGGATGCTTGAATAATGTTGGATTGTGATCAAAACTCACCATCTAGTTCAGCTTGAGCCAATTCTCTTTCCTGCAAAACCACAACAAACGTGTATTGCTATTAAATATTCACCAGAACAAACGAATGGAAATATCTCTAAAGTCGAGGCTTTACAGAATCACGTGATCAAAATTCCCCTTTAAGTCTAAATAGTCTTATATTTTAGGGGTTTAAATTAAATTTTTCCAAAGACAAAGAATGAAAGAGTTCAGGTGGAACGACCCACAGGTTTTTTTTTCCCCGTCGCACTTCATGTGGATCACCTCGATGAGTCGTGACGTTAAGCTCCGGCTAATGAGGCTCTCGAGCGGCAGGAGACACGCCGGGCTTAGCGACGGGAGCTCAGGACCGATCGCGTGGCTCCAGGGTCTCATTTCTGACTCCTTCACATGTGACGCTTCAGAGTGTCGCCGGCGCGCTTCTCAAACTGTTTCGCTCTGAGATGCACGGCGTGGGGGGGGGGGGGGGGGTGGGAACGGAGGCGTGCCCCCTTGTGTGTGGCGGTTCACGTACTCACCGCCCCAAACACGCTGTTGATCACAGAGTTGTAGACCTTGGTCATGTTCTCCGTGCTCTTCTTGGACTTCTTTGAAGATTTCTTGGGCGCTTCGGACACCGAACCCGACGGCGACTCCTTTGCCGAGTCTCTGCTGCGGCGTGAAGAGAAATCAAAGATGACGTGACGACAGAAGTCGCGGCGACGCGAAACTAGACCTCGTGCTGAACGTACCCGTCCGTTGCTGCCGAGTTGACGGAAGACGTCGACGAGGTCCTCGATCCTTCAGCCGCCATGCTGTGAACGGTCACACAAACACTCGGGATTCACACGTGCGTGCACATTCCGATTAAATTTCAATCATATTGAAGGGTTCAAGTATCCTTTTTTCTTGATTTCCCACCTCTCTCTTCAGTTCCTTCACCTCACGTCCCTGTAATGCCGCAGCGTTGTTTTTTCCCTCCCGGTCCTTCTTGCAGTTGTTTGTGTTGTGAGCAGGCAAAGCATCCACTCTGGTTCTGCCTCTCCCCTCCACCTCCTGCTACCGGAGAGGCTTAGCGGGTAATTACCTGGCTGAAAGTGGCGCCAACAATTAGAAGGCACAACGTGAAGCGGCAGCATGACTGGCTTGACCTTGGGGAGGCACTTCAGGTTTATGAAGCCTCGTGTTCACACCTCTTAAACACACCCCGACTAAACAAACTCAATTTAATGCAAATTCATGAACCAAGTAAAATGTACTTGCTGCACGGACGGATGATTTCATTAGTTTTAATTCATTTTCTTCTCCGATTTAGTGTTTATATCTTGTATACGCAACACCTTTTGTTGAATTGCCACTGTTTGCAGGGTTTTGTAACTTAGATTTTATTTCACGTTTGCTTGTGCGGAAAGTAGTCAACAGCTCAGGGTGACATTTTAAACCACAAAGTGTGATTTCTTGCTGTAGAATGTGAAAATGATCCATAATTCTTCCACATGCATCAACAACGACTGTGGCTTTTGTTTTCATGCAATTGGTGATATTAGTATGACTCTGTGGTAAAGCAGGTCCGGATTGTTCCTGTGGTGGACAAGATGCATTCACAACCTGTTTAAACTTCATAATAAATGTTAGGACATCTTATAAAACTCAAATTGGTAGATAAGTGTCCATTTGACTGATTTCCTGCTTTGTAACGAGAAAAAACAACATAAGAAGGCTTCAGGGAGTAAATTTCAAAGTCGCGATGCACTTCATTTAAGTTTCCACCAGATGGCGCCAAATCTCACAGGTAAAATCTTTTAACTCGAACCAACTGATGGTTGGTTGAGTGGTGAAGGAAACACACAATGAGGCAGGACTGTTGTTTCCCGGGTGTTTTATCTTCCAGTGTATAAGAATCAAGGCTGTATTGCATGAAGAAAAGACATCAACATAGAAATAATAAAGATGACCGATGATAACTATTCAATTGAGGTCAAAACTGAACGCGTCTCCAAACGGCCAGTGATCATTTATAATTGTGAAACCACATACTATCTTCATTTTCTAAAGAAGATTATAGCCAATTCGTTTTAATAGTGTCATTAATACATTAATCCAATGACTTGAAGGCCTCCAACTTGTCGTTTTTAATCATAGTTCATTTCCTTATGTAGTGTGTTTAATAGACATATAGTTAAATTGAAAATTAGTATTGAAAATTAAACCTGAAACAGACGTGTGTCTAAAATGCTTTGATCAAAATTGATGATATTTGCAAACTGAGGCCCCGTCCACACGAGACAAAGTCTTTTCTCCTCGTGGTTTTCAAAAAGTTTACCGTCCGCCATGAAAACGACTCAAAACGATGTAGTACAGATGTCAAGCCTATAGAAATGCATCAAAAACTGAGTAGAACACTCTAGAAATCCAACCAATCACCTTATTAGACCAAATGGCATCAGCAGCTTCCGCAGCGCGAGCATATCGTCCGCCATTGTTGTTGTTGTCAAGTGACGTTTCTGGACATACACACAGATTCTGACCTGTTTAATGTATATGTGTATATAAATGTTGGTTAAAAATGCTACTTCCCTCGCTTACTGTTACATAACTGCTCCTCTTTCTTACAGCCCCTTCATCCCACCAAACAAGACCCAAAACTCCAGCAGAATCCACCAAACTTTATTTATAAAAAGTAAACAATACCATGCCCAACAACAAAACCATTATTTAAAAAAAAAAAAAAAAAAACTACACAGGACAATATGTGTTATATAACATAATAACATAATGTGATGAAATGCAGTTATGTTTAGCGTGGAGACACCATGGTGCTATTTTCAGCTTTCCTGCTTCCTGTAATTCTTTTAAGAAAGTTTAAGAGGTTTTTTTTTTTTTTTATGTCGTTATTTCACTGCTGCTTTTATTCCCAGTGTCAGACTATTGTACATACTCGCTTGTTGAATACAGGCCCCGTTTCTTATCATAATACTCGTGTCGTTATGTACAGTGTTGTTTTAGTCGACACATGTCTGAAATTTCGTGTCAGCCGGTCGATGTCGTTTGTTTTTTTCCGATCCCCCCTCACACCGTTCACGTCACACCCAGACTTTCCCCTTCCCGCCGCCCTCGCCACCGCCGCCGCCGCCGCCATCCCGGCCCCCGCAGCAGCCGGTGGCCAGGCCGCGGTGCCGCGTGGCCGGCAGGTTCTTGTACACGGCCCGGCTGTACGGGATGAAGCACAGGCCCAGCTGGAGGTGGCGGGCCAGGCGGCAGTACGCCGCCAGCGCCAGGACCAGCAGAGGGGTGACCAGGAGGAAGCCCACCACCAGCAGGGCCACGCAGCCGCCGTCGGTCAGCAGCTCGGAGCAGTACGGCGTTGTCCCGTGAGGGCGGACCTGCGGCGGAGTCACAACCGGAACTTCGTCAGTGTCACAGTCGGTGTCAGAGGGGCGGCAACGGGCCTCACGTTTGACACACGAGTGGAAGTACAGACGCTTGGATGTGAAAACGAAACAAAGAGGAAAAGTACAAACACGCAGGGAATGTTCTATTGGTTTGATTTCTATAAACACATACAAACAGACAGTATTACTTTTAATTACAATATAAGGTTAAGGATTTGTTTTTTTTTGTTTTTTTATGAAATCCATCAGTTTTCACCATTTGGAGGTCTTACTAGTGACTTCCAAGTAGTGGATTACAAGAATAGTGTATTTCAATAGTAATATAAGGCTACAAATAATGAAAATTGTGAAAAATCCCAAAATTATGTGTTTCAGTTTTTTTTTAATGGAGCTACAGTGAGAGCTGAATGATGGAAATTGTCAAAAAATAATAAGAATAATGTATTTCAATAAGAAAATTGAGATGAGGCTATAACCAAATGATGAAAACAGCAACAAGGAATTGTTTCAATGAAAATGGTTGTATAACTATCAGAGGACTGCAAAACAATTTTCACATTTTGTCACTTTTCCCAGTTGTTTTATGTTCTAAATCAGTCGAAACTGTTATAAAATAAATGTTTGTTTCAAAAAATAAAAATAAAAAATTGACTAATATTTCTAAAAAGCCCCGCAGTTCCAGTATTTCTCTTCTCACTTGTCTGGACATAATTCAGTGGCTGGATGTGCAGCAGAGAGTGGATAAGAGCAGGGGGTGACGTATCCTCTGTGGTATGTGTGTGTGAGGTGAGGTTGGTCGTCTGAGATATAACAGAGAGAGAGAGAGAGAGAGAGAGAGAGAACACACACACAAGGAAAATATAGAGTAATAATAGGTTTGCTGGACTTCAGGTGATTATTTTTGATCTTCAAAATGCAGTGATCAAACCCAAACAACCTTTCTCTGTTAGATGGCTGCGCTTCTGTGGGAGAAAGTGAAAAGCAAAAGCAGAAAGTCGAGGGGGGTTTGAGGGGGGGGGGCAACGCTCTCAGGGTAATAGGGAGACCACATAACGCACCATGTGTTTGGTTCACATGGTGACTGAGAATATCTTTTTTTTTTTTTGTGCGTTTCTTTTACAAATATATCATTTCGGTTGTGAATTATTTGCTCTCTGTTCAGTTTGACGCTTATCTCAACTTTCTTCTTTTTTTTTTTTTATTTCCTCTGATTTCTCCCTTTCGAATCATCCTCGCAGAGCCCAGCTAATCCCCGCTAAGCCGCCGTCACATGAGGTCTAATTGTGAGAAAATACAGAGAATGCAGGTTTCTTTGGCCGTTGAGGTCGCCGGTCCACTGAAATGCCATCGGTCGGTATTAAAGTCTCTGACCCACGATGACTCTTTGGTTTAGTCCAAGCTGGGTTTTTTTTTTTTTGGGGGGGGGGGGGGGGGGGGGGGGGGGTTATCGTCACATGTCTGTGTTTAGTTTAACTCCATCTTTAAGTGGGGTTTTTTTTAGCGACTACAGAGCAATCTTTTAAACGTTCGCCTCCCCTCGACCTCTCTGTACCGTCAACATCTGAGGGATCTTCAGACGTATCTCACGATACCGAGCCTCTCATCAGTGATGGAGACGAGCCGCACCCTCGGGGGCCCCCGAGCACAAATATTTAAGCATTCTGAATCAAAAGTTCTGAGATTAGTTATGAGATTAGGACAGCCATCTCTCAGTTTCACATATCTTCTGCCACGTTGTCGCTGACGCCACAAGCTTTCATTTAGTACAAAGAATAAGTATTCTGGTCGCCAATTTTATTGAAAATTTCTCGTGAAAAAGTCTCCTGGTGCATAATACATGTTTATACAAACTTATCCTGAGTGCACGGAGTTTGTCATCACGTTCTAGAAATGTGAAAAAACTAAAAATCAATGTTTTCTCTGCAATTTTTCCCACTTGCTTGGTGGTTTGCCAGCTGGTTTTGGCCCGTTGACCTCATGTTTGACACGTCTGGTTCAGAGAAATGAACATACAGTTTAAGCCACAGGGTAACGGGTTCAGGCATTCATAAACAAAAGATGTGGTCATTGATTTTAGAAATCAACAAGACGGGTGTATTGCATTTATCCACTATTTCTCCATGTTTAGCTCTATTTATTACCGTGACTCTTCATTGAAAGTTCTCATCCTGTTGCTTTTTAGGTCTTATTATGTTTCATTGTGGTTTCTCTTCATCTATTTTTGATCTTGTTTGATTACTTATGCTTGACTTAACCTTGAGCTGTTGTCTTGTCTGTCTCATTTCCCTCGATCGATTATTATTATCTATTATTATTAAAACTCGTCTTAAAACCCATTTTTATTCTTTGGCTTTTACCTCAGCGTGAGACTCTGCTCTGGTTTTAGGGCCTTCGTTTTTTTTTTTATTGTTTGAACCTTTTATGTTTTGTTTATTGTTTTACCATCTGATTGTTTTTATTGCTTAACTTTTTTTTTATTGTTTTTATTGTTTTAATGTTTTTATTTTGTTTTGCCTCTTATATTTTTTTATTTCTATGTACAGCACTTTGTCTCAGCTACGGCTGCTTAAAGGGCTTTATAAATAAAGTTGAGTTGAGTTGAGTTGTTCGGTTCCTTGTGTGTCTTTATTTGTTGTGACGTGCCAAGCGATCGCAAAACCTGTAAGACAAGTCTACCCAATGGTTTATTTATTTATTTATTTATTTGATTTTGGCACATTTCCATAGGAAATAGGCTCAAACTTCAATGTAAATGGAAAAAATAAAGAAGAAGAAACCTCTTACCGTGGAGTGACAGAGGAATCCAAACACCACCATGGCGATGGCGGGCACGAGGATGGTGCCGAACACCAGGCCGGCCAGGCAGGCGTTGATGGCGGCGATGACCAGGTTCTGGGCCGTCACCAGCACCGAGCAGGCCCAGCAGTCCAGGGACCCGCGCAGCTCAAGGGGGGCCTCGCCGCCGCCACTCTCGGCCGCGGAGTAGGGAGGCGGTACGACCACGCGCGGGGAGGGGGTCTCCCGGCCTCCGCCCATGGCGGCGGTGGAGGCCAGGGAGTTGTGGAGGTGCTGGTGTTGGTTGAGGTGGTGGAGGTGGTGGTGGTGGTGGTGGTGAGGCGGCAGCTCCTCGGACAGGTCCAGCGCCTGGTGGTGGGCCCCCTTCTCCAGGGTGCCGCTCAGACTCATGCTGAACTGTGGAGACACGACACATCAAGTCAAGGTCAAGCCCTGGACGGTTCACTGGGAGGTCAGAGGTTTTTTTTTTTTTTTTTTTTTTTTTTTATCTGACAGGAAGTGAGCCTTGTGTGACGCCGTATGTGAGCCGATGATTATCAGCGAGCTGATTGGCCAAAAAGGAAAGGGGCCCATAATTGCCGCGTGTAGATAGCGGATGAGAGAGATGAAGGCCCGCGAGCATCAAAGTGGGTGTTGGCTTCACGTGTTGCTTGTTTTTGCTGACGTGTATTTATGTAACTGCAGAGGTCAGAAGTGCAAGTGGATTTCTTCTATTTAATATTTTATTAATTTATCTTGTTTCAAATTACAGTGTTTAATTTGCATAATGAATGCATTTCTGCCGGGGTTCACGCTCTAAAACATTAACGTGGACTATGTTTGAAAGAATATTCATAAAATAAGTTGAAATCTACAAATATTCAAGAAAATATAAAGCAATCAGTCAATATTTGATCATCTCTTTACATTTAAATGAAGAAAAATCTGGCTTGTTTGACATACTTTGTCTTTTTTTTTTAATATATTTTCTTTTGGACTTTGAGAGAAAAGGACAGTCGTTTGTTTATCCAGTAATCGGTGGTGACGGTTTCCATCACTTTCTTGTATTTAGAATCTGCACTAATGTTTTTGGTTGGATTTCTGTCAACAAGGATTAGTGAGTGGACAGTTCCAGAAAATGTGGTGATGGTTGACTTCCTTTTCTAAATAAAACCTGAAATCACTGTGCTTTATATATATTTATCTTTTAAGCTTATATACAAGCTTCTTTAGTTGCGGTTAGATGATTTTTACGTGGTGCACAGCTGCGGCTGGTACAGGATATCCTCGCCTCTCGGAGGTCAAGATGTAAGTAGAGAACGTTGGGAAAATCCTGCTGAACTTTTCAACCTGCTGGTCGATTATTCCGCCAACGCGGCACAAAATCAAGCACCGTGGCAGGTATATCTGCAAAGTCCACTTCCTCCATGGACTCACGGGAGTATATTGGAATCAGAGTAACAAACAAGCCGCCTCAGACTGCAAAGCTGGAGATTTACGATACGCTTCTGTTCTCCGCAACGCATTGTTGTCCCCGGGTGTTGTTGCGAGGTGGAAGGTCACACAGGAAGGACCTGGCAGGAAAAGTTGTGCATGTGCTCATGCGTTTTGTGTGCAGGGTTTTGTTTTTTTTCCAAGAATACCCGGCGGCGCTCCACCCGACTGACTCACGGTTCCTTGTAAGGTCTTTCAATGGCAGTTCGACGAAAAACGAACAAGTCTTTTTGAGTCGAGTGTTGGCAAATAAAGCGGTTGGACGATGTCTGATGAGAGGCAGCGGTACTCACATTGTGTTGTGGGGCCCGCTGGTCCTCTTGCTGGTCCTCCTCCAGGTTTGCTGGTCCTGCTTCGCCCCCCCACGCGTCCTCTGAGCTCAGATGTTCCCAGCCGTTCTGAGGCGAGGGAAGCTTTTCGGGGTGTTTATAGAAGTTCCCTCCTGGAGTCTTATCTGTCGGGTGGTGGTATGTTGGTATGCTGGCTTCCCCCAGCTCTGCTCTCCTGCTGCTTCTTCTCTCCTGCATCCAGGCAAGTGGATTCAACTTCTTTATATCCTTCTACCCTGTCCTTCGCTCAACGCTTGCTGGTGTCGCTCAGCGATAGCCCTTCCTCGGCTGGAGGCAGAGAAATAAATACAATCCACAATCGCTTTGTGGTCTTAAGTATGTCAAACTTATAGGTCTGCCCTCCTCCTTTTTTTTTTTTTACCCCCCACCCCTCCATCTCATTGCTGTCTCTTCCCTCCTCCCGCTCTCCCTGCATCCACCCACCAGACTTATCAGCCCCCCCCCCCCTGCCTGTCCTCCAACTACTCCCCTCGGCGCGCCGCATTCCACCTCTCCTATCCGGGACACGCTACACCCCCTTTACCCTCCGCCGGCTGCCATGGGGGCTGGGTGTTGTGCGTTCGGGGTCAGAGTGGGGCTGGCGGCCTGATAAGTTGAGGTTTCGTGGGGCGAGAGATCAAGGGGGGGGGGGGGGGGGGGGGGCAGTAAGGAGAAGAGAAAAGATCTCACAATGAAAACTTTATTCGGCCAAATGAATATATTTTTTGATTATAATAATGAAATCCATCTATGCTTTTTTATTTACTTTGGTCTTTAACACCAAAGTTGCTGGTTCGATTCCTTATGTCACCTTGACCTTATTGTTATGTGATGGCTCATGTACCGCACGTATATAGCTCTTGATTACTGCTTGATTAAAGTCTATTTACCATTCACCTGGATCATTTGTACTTTATTAATGAATCAATTCAGTTTTCTGGCACCTTGTTTCCTTCTTTTTTTCAAAAAATCGGAACTTTATTGTGAAATAAATCTCGATAAAATAAATTAAACTCCCATGGTGTTTAATTGGCTGAAATGCAGGGACAGGTCAGAAGTTTAGACTGGGGGTGTCAAAAATGAGACTCCAATCCAGCCGAACCACCGAACAAAGCATAAAAACGTCTAATTAAAAAAAATAATAATGAAAAAATTCTTAAGAGAAAAAAAGTCTGATATCTTCAAGTTCATATAGGATTTATTTTGTCGCTCTTTGCCCCGTGCACTGAAACCCAAAATACCAATTTGATATTTATTCTTTATAACTTTCCATTGCTTTTAGGAATCTTCACGTCACACTTTCAAGTTTCAAGATTCAAGTGAAATTTCAAGTAGATTTCTTTTTTTTTTTTTTTTCACCTTTGCTGAGGTTAGCCGAGGCCTGACCTCAGGTTTATTAAAACATCTATAGAAGGAGCTTTAAAGCAGTGACGTGATGAAAAGATTAAACACGACTACACGGAGTGACAGAGAAAGGAGAAGATCCCCGGGGGACGGAGGAAGCCAGTAATCAGATGACCAAAGATCAGAGCACGACGCTAAATAATTACCCTTGTCTGATCCTGATTTTCCAGCCGTTTTCCTTTGAGCTCACGGAGTTTATTTACTTCCACTCCTTCTTTGCGTCCAACATTGTCCCCAGTTACCCAGTGAACCTGCGGACATTAAAGAGGCGACCCCCCCCCCCCCCGAGGCTCCATCATAAACACACTTCAAAGTTTGACGGCGATTACGCCGCATGCTGGGGATTGGGTCCTTGGAGTTTTTTTGTCTCGGTGGATGGGACGGCGTTCCCGCTCTTATCGTCACCTTGACCGCGGCGCTCGGGGCAGACGGAGGTGGTCTTCCTGCGTGTTTGCAAGCAGGATTTCCTTCAGTCTTGTCCAGCCGCTGGCCTGTTGCCTCTGGTTTGACCCCGGGATGTGCTGACCGGCCAAGTAAAGTTCGCATGGGAACCCTTTGTTTTTTTTAAATAAGACGTGGAAAGTTCAACAAAAGTTGAGACATTTGTTTTTAGATATTTTAGGCGTCAACAGCGCAACGATTCTTAACCCTGATGCTCGCTTCCTCACGTGTCTGGTGTAGATTATAGTCGGATTATTGCATTTTGGCTATGATGTCAAGTCGATATTGGCAGAAAAGCAAACTTTCTTTATTTAAACTTTAAAACAATTGACTTCCTTTTGAATTATCGGGGAGGAAACTGGACTTTAGTTGTTCCTCTCCGCTGTCGATGGACTGTTGCAACTTCCACAATCTGCTTTCCTCAGTTTATCTTGATGTCCAAATGGAAATGTTTTCGACACAGCTACTTGCTGTGAGCTGGCTTCATGATGTTTGAGAAAAGTGTGAAATTCAGCATGTTGGCGACGGAACATTTTCAGATCCTGTTTGGGTAACGTATAATCACTTGCGTACTTCAAGTTTTGTGTGGACAAAGTACACTTCAAGTGAAAGTAGGAGTGTTGGATAGATCAAACTAAAGCAGGGGTGTCAAACATAAGGCCCGTGGGCCCCAACTGGCCCAGAAGAGGCTCCAATCCTGCCCGGCGACAGCTGTAGGAGAGGGTTTGTGGACATTTTACTGTAATCTGCATCATTAATATTGACTTTATGTTGGGATTGGAGTCATTCTGGGTTGTAATTGCTTGGTTTTTGCAAAAAATATGCACATTTACTCTGCGACAACAAAGAAATATTAAATTTTAAGGATTATTCTGACACTACTTTACTGCTCCAGCCCACTTAAAATGAAATATGTGGCCCCTGAATCAAAATGTGTTTAACACTCCTGGACTAAATCTTCACTTTTGCATCACCTTATATAAACTCTTGAATCATAACACATTTACTGTTGCCGGACGAGTTCAGCACTAAAAATCTGTATGAAATGTAACCGAGTAAAGACAAGCACACGACTCCCACCACTCTTTGCATTTATCAAAAAGCGTTTATTATTAATAGTCATAGTAATGTCACACAAATTCACAAGTGTTTTTTTTTAAGACATGTCTGGCTCAGTTTGGTGTGTGTGTGTCTGCAAGTATGTCTGTGTGAATTTCTCTAAACAGTGCAGTTATAAATAAATGACCACAAAGAGAAGGAAAAGTGTAATATTGCAACAGGAAAAATAGAATTCTCATTTTAAGAAGACAAAAAAAAGAAAAAAAAGTTGTTCAAAAGAGAACATTTAGCACCATCTATCCCGTTATCATATTCAACAGATATCATAAAATCATTAAAATCTTATCTAAAAGCCCCCTACAGAGTAAAAAATGTTTTTTTTTTTACCATTTCTCAAAACACTTTGGAAAAAAAAAAGTTTTGTTTTTTGTTTTTTTTTCCATAATGAGCATACAAACACAGCATTCCATTAGTCCTCTTCTCTACGTGAGCAGTGTGCCTATCGTCTACAGGAAAGGTGGTGTTATATTCAAGATAAAGATATAATTTAATATATATCAGGAGAGAAAAGGGCAAGGAGTGGAGAGGCGAGCACCATAGAAACAGCAGCCTCCACTCCCGCAAACATACAACCTCCACATTTCAGTTTTTAAAGAGCAATCAGTCACCATTAAAAAAAAAAAAAAAAATTAAAAATCAAGAAAAAAAAAATTGCAAAAGATTTTACAACCCTATTAAAAAGGGAGAACATTGATATCCAATAAATAGAGGAAACATTTTAAATTAAATGTACAATGTCAAAAAAAAAAGGAAAAAAATTCAGGAAATACTAAGTCTGCATATTGGAACAATCAATCAGAGGTACAACACACACACACCAGATGATAATGATTTTTTTTCTTTTTTTTTCAGTTCGAACAGAGAAGGAAGAAATGAACAAAAAAGACCTGATGACATGTGAACAGAATTACATCTCCAGAGGAAATAAAAAGTATAAATTCATTCAAACAAAATGTACAACACATACAAGATTCTGAAAAAACAAAAAACAAAAAAAAAAGTCAAAACGCCCCCCTAAACAACCAAAGTCGCTAAAACCCGTATCTTTTGAAGCATTTCCAAACAATTGTAATTTTTTTTGTTTTTAAATTCTTAATGCTTTAGAAAAATGTTCATATCTCTATTATTAGTATTTTTCATTTTCTCTCTTTTACTAAATACAAGGCCAATGTGGTATATATCTAGGCTGATCTAGTTTAGAAAAAAAACTGAACAATAAATTATTTAAAAAAGACAGCACCCCACAAAATTTTTTTTTTCAAACAGCATGTACAAATTTCAGTATTCAAGACAACAGAAAACGTGTTTTTTTCTTTTTTTGTCTTCTTCCTCTTTCTCCTGGTACTGACAGCAACACGCCACTGAAACCATCAACTACCCTCCACAGTTTGTTCAACGGCAGCACCGACTGCTCCTGGCTCCCAGCATGCACCACTGCCAGGGTTCTCTGGTTGTACAAAAAAAAAAAAAGCACCGTCTGGGAGTAAACTGGTTTGTCTGTCCTTTTTTTTCGTTTTTCTTTTATTGGCGGCTTGGTATTTCTTCTTGTAAACAGTAATCGTGAGTAAACGTATTCAACTGGCTGTTCGGCAAGTAGTAGCAGTAGTAGTAGCAAAAGAAAACAAAAAAAAAAAAACGACGTTGAATGATGAAAGGGTCGGCTGAAACACCACGGTGAAGCTGTCTTTCTTTTCTTTTCTTTCTTTTTTTGTCCTGACTTGCAGGAGTTTTGGTTATGGCTGAGGAGACACGAGCGAGGGACTCTGTCACCGGGCGGAGGAGGAGAGCTGCGGAGACGAGAGACGACCCATTAGTTCACAGGAGATGAAAAACGGATTCGAAAATTACATCTTCTTAGTAGAGATTCAAACCCTGGATCCCCCCCTACCCCGCCCCGCGAGAGTTAAGCGTGTGCTCACCAGGTTGAAGGAATCGTATGCGTTCATCAGCTCCTCCATGCGATACTGCTCCAGCACCACCACGTTGTTCAGGCTGGGGTTGCGGTGTCGAGCGCAGTCCTCGCAGTGGACCACGTACGTCTTCCTGCTGTTGCTCTCGCTCGTCACGAACAGCAAATTGAACACCTCGACCTGTGGAGGGGACACACTGTTTTAACCTCGTACATAGAGGGAGTCATTTAGGATTTAAAGAGAAAAATATCCACAGCGTCATCTTATTGTGGGTGAGTAATAATACTATACGGCAACAGACGGTCAACACTCACGTCACACTCGTTGCAGTAGTAGGCGGGCTCGTCTTTGACGCGACTCTGATAGGAAATCTTCTTGCCATCGGCCACCAGTTGGTCCCGCAGGATCTGAATGCGCTTCATGGACTGTAGCAGGCAGTGTCTAGGGAAGCGGAGGTGGCGGTTTAACATTGTGTGTGTTTTTTTTTTGTAATATTCACTACAGGGCCACCACGGCGTCTGCTGAACTCACTTGATCATCTTGTAGGTGTCTGCGTCGCTGATCTTCAGCGTGCGAGCCACGTTCCAGGACACGTGGATCATCGGCACGATGGACTTGACTTTCTTCACTTCGTTCCACTCAAACCTCTCCAGGGCCAGCTGATACTGGTAACCTAACACCCGGAGGAAGACAAGACGCCGTCACGGATCCAGCTTTTTGGGTATCACACGTCTCTCCCCCGTGGCCGCAGGAAGGCGACGCCACTCACCGTTGAGGGGCCCGACGTTCCAGGCGATGTTGTTGCACCAGCCGACGGCCTGAACCCAGTGGACCGTGCCGGCGTTGATCCACACCAGGTCTCCGGGCCGCTGGATGAAGCGGTACACGGGGATGTTGGCCTTGTACAGGTCCTCCAACACCGGCCACCAGGACCCCGTCAGGTAGTCCACCCCGTGCCTGAAAGCACACAAGGCGTTAATCTCACTGACTTACCGGCGTGTGACAATCAGGTGCAAGTGATGGCGATCAACTGTCTCTGCAAACTCACTTTTCACAGAAGTCGTTGATGGCCTGCCAGTAGTTCTCATGGACGGAGAACCACTCGCAGTCTCCGGGGCCGATGTTGATGTTGACCGAGCAGAAGTTGTTGTTCTCCTGGTGACCTGTTGAATATGGGAACAAGACGGCGTGTGTTATAAATAAATGTATATAAAAAAAAATTGTGATCTCTTAACACGTCATCCACCATTCTCCGGGTGTCTCTCACCTGGCGTCCGGCTCCCCGGGACCTTCATGTACAGCTGGACCGTGTTCATCCCTAAGATGGTGTGTCCCACGTGGCTCAGCATGTTTCCACTCGACGCCACGCGCATGAATGCCGGAAGCTTCTGCAGCTCCTGAAGCTGGGACTTCCACCTGGGCAGACATGAAGTGGAATTTAAAACTCTAAAAATCTAAAATTATCTTCGCTGCATTTCACACAACTTGATTCAAAAAAGGTTTCTCACCTCTTGGGATCCGAGAGGTCAATGTTGGTGCCGAATTTGATGATCTTCCCCAGAGGTTTCTGCTCGCCACTAAAAGAAACGTTCCAAACATTAGCAACAGACTGTAAAAGCCTCCGGTAATAATCGGATCTATACGTTCCATATCCTACATACTTGCTGCCTTCTTTTGAGCCGTCCTTGTTTGGAGTGTCACAACTGCTTGGCGGCTTTTTCTCTTTCTCTTTCTCCTTCTCGTCGTCGTCGTCCTCCTCGTCGCTGCCTTTCTCCTCCTGAAGACACATGAAATCGATGATCTGGTTTTTAATGCCGGGTGCAAGAATGAAGAAATCGCGGTAGCGGTCGGGGTTTTTTTATTTATTTTTTTTACCTGCAGACTCTCTTGGAAGCTGGAGGCTTGGTACTGGGCGTACTTTGCGATGGTGGTGTGGGAGCGGCTGCTCTCACAAGGCCACGTCTGGCCCGTGCCACTGGGGTCCCAGTTCTCATCGGCGGGCTGCTGGACCTGCGTCCTCACCTCCACCGCTTGCTCTGCGTTGGCTTCAACCAGGGACTTGGTAGAAAACAGCCCCAGGTCTGAAAACAGAAAATTATGAAGTGTGTATTTTAGTATCTTGAAATCACACTGCTTTTTTTTTTCTTTCCCTCTTATTATCTGGAAAAATGACTTGCGACAGAAGTGAAGAGTGTGAACTCACTGAGTCGTAGAGATCCCGCCAGGCCTCTGATTACGGTGACAGGGTTTTTGGGGTCTGTGCAGAACTGCAGCAGCACGGGGGAGAAGGCGTCCCGCTTACTCTCCAGCTGGAAAGGACACGTCATTTTATTACGTTAGGCAGTGAATCGCCACAAGAGGGCAGCATGCGCATTTGCTGTGTTGCACAGCGGGACAGTGGTTGGAAACTTACGTAGATGCTGGGCGTTGGAGGATTGAGCTTCTCTCGAGGAATGGGTTCATCTGCGGTCATGATGGGTTTTACTGAGAACGCTGGCAGTAAATAAGATTCCTTCAATTTCCCTTTAACCCTGGCGCCCCTGCAACATAAAAAAAAAAAATGATGAGAAGAAGTTGGAAAAATGTAAACATCTCTAAACTTCATAAATTCCAGAGAGGATGATTTGAAAAAGAAAAAGAAAAAGAAAAGAGTCTTACTTGCAGGACCGAATAATTTCACTTGCGGTGTTTTTTATACAGATTTCTTCCAGCGGGATTCTCTTCTCCTCCACCTCAGAGGCGATGAACGTCTCCCGGTCGCCGCTCTCCACTTTGATCAGACGGATCTTCAGCTCCTTGGGGGGCCCGTCTGACAGAGCCTTCAACTTCAAGAAGTCCGTGGGACCCAGCGGACCAGAATCTGGGCCTTTTCTATGCTCCGATCTCTCTCTTGCGCTGGAGGTCCATTCTGAGTGCTCCCCGTCGCTGGTGGAGCTGGCACCCGACGCCTCCTTGTGCCTCCTCTTATCCGAGTCATAATGGCTCCGATTCTTCTCCAACCCCTCCTTCCTCTGGAGATTAAGGTCACCGAGAATCCTGCGATCCTTCTTCTCCTTGTGGCTCTTGCCGTCCTTGTGCCGCTTGTGACCGGAACTGGAATGGCTGGATGAACTCGACGAGGAAGAGGAGAGAACCAGCTCGTCTCTTCTCTCTCGGTGCTTCCTCTTTTCTTTCCGGTCTTCGTGCTTCCGGCTGCTGCCGTGGCCGTGCTTCCTCTTCTTCTCCTTCTCGCGCTCTTTGTTCCTGTCCTTCTCCCGGTGCTCCTTCGCCTTCTCGGGCTTGTGTCTGTCTTCCAGTGTGCAGTGTCTGCTGGTGTTTGGGAGCGACTGGCGGCCGAGCATCATCTCGCAGCTCTTTCCCAACTCGGCCAACGAGGACTCGGAGATGGTCGTCAGCTGTTGCTCCTCCTTGATCACCTTGATGGGCTTTACGGTGGGAACGCTCCTCTTCTTAACAGGGCTGGCGCTCTCCTCCGTTTCTCCTTCGTCGGTCCAGACGTCACTGTCCTCCAGCTTTAGTTTCTTGTCTTCCAGAACAGGACGAGGAGAGGACTTTAGAGGTGGGACGGCAGGACTAAACGGCGGGTTCGTCGAGTCCGACGTGGGAGAACTACCTTGCTGCTGCCGGCAGATGTCGGGGCCCAGAGACAGCGAAGACGAGTACTTGACCCCGACCAGAGCCGACGGAGGGGGTCTTCCGAAAGGCCCCCCGCGATATGCGTACTTCTGGCTTTCTAGGACGGTCGCCAGTGACTTGAACATGCTGTTAACACCTGTTTGATGGAGGTGGGGTCTCTGAGGTGGCGGAGAGCAAGACGGAGCCTCAGAATCCTCCTCGTCCTCGTCCTCGTCCGCTTCGCTCTTCGTCTGCTCGGGGAGGCCGTAAAGCTTCGCTAAGTCACTGTGGCGATAATTGGTGTTCCCCACTCCCGCTCCCATGTCCAGCGATTGCTTCGAATTCAGAACATTCGGGGAGGGCTTCAGGTAGTCCTCGTCCTCCTCGTTCAGCGACGACGTCCGGCTGCAGGGAGACGCCAGGGAGCCTTGGCGGCTGAGGACAGGTGGGCTGGCATTCGATCCGAAGTCTTCCTGGTTGGGCTGATGCTTTGTCGCCGGAATCAGGTCGGGGGCACACAGGTAGCTCTTGATGGGCTCGACGCTCGGCGAAAAGCTCTCGAGTCGGCCGGCCGATCCCGACTTCTCGCTGTTGTACATCTCCTCCTCCTTCTTGATGGATTCGTCCAGCATTGCCATGATGTTAGCCAGACCATCGGGCAGAAGGGTGGACAGCTCGGACGACTCCTCCTCAAACTGAGCGCTGCTGGCATTTTCCAAACCAGCGTCCGCGCCCTGCTTGTTGGAGATTCCCCTGGAGGAGGTGGAGGTGGAGGATAAAGCGGACGGGGGGAAGCCATCTCTAGAAAAGGCCTGGTACAGTTTTGGGGGCTCTCGCAGTGCCAAGGTGGGGAGAGGATGTTGGCCACCGTCTCTCTCCCGGGCCAAGTCTTTGGATTGGTTGGGTGCTGCTTGCATTGCCGGGGGCTTGTTAGGATATACCGGCTGGTTCATCCCTGAGGTATTGTGTGTTGATGAGGGACTGAATGTCGTTCCGCCATTGCTGCTCCACATCTCCCTCTGCCTCTGCTTCTCTCTGGCATACTCCGTCTGAGGGGTGAGAGGAGGCGGCCGCAGCCTCTCCATCGCCGCGCTCGGCGCCTGCCCGGGTGGACAGGCCAGCACGCCGCCACGGCTCAGCCAGGGGTAGTTTGGAGACGCGTGAGAACTGGGCGGTGGAGGACCTGAAGGAGGTGAAGTACTGAAGGAGAGAGGAGGTGGTGGAGGCGCCGTGGAGGTGTTGGCGGAGAGAAGTTTCTCCAGGTTCTCGATCGCCGTCAGCTCTTTCCCCTTGGCGCTGCTCAGTTGCTCCATTTTCTTTCTCTCCTCCTCTCGCTGTCGCTCTTTCTTCTTTTCCTCCCTCTCCCTCTCCTTTCTCACCTGTTCCTGCCTCTCAGCTTCCCTCCTCCTCTCTCTCCTCCTCTGTCTCTCCCACTCCCTCTTCTTCCTCTCCTGCTCCTTTTTCTCCCACTCTCTCCGTTTCCTCTCCTCCTCTTGCCTCTCCCATTCTCTCCTCTTCCGCTCCTCCTCTTGCCTCTCCCATTCTCTCATCTTCCTCTCCTTCTCCAATCTCTCCATTTCTCTTCTCTTTCCCTCCTCCTCCCTGCTTCTTCTTCTTCTCCAGCTCCATTTTCTCCCATTCTCGCCTCCCCTCCCTCCTCCTCCCGTTGCTCCGCTTCCTTCTTTTTCCTCTCCTCATTTCTCTTTTCCAGCTCTTTCCTCTTTCTCTCTTCATCAAATATTTGCCTCATTTCCCACTCTTTCTTTTTCCTCTCCTCTTCTCGATGCCTCCTCTCCTGCTCCTCTCGCTCCCTCTTTCGTCTCTCCTCGGCTTGCATATGTCCCTCCAGCTCGGCGTCGAGCTTGTCGAGAGCCTCCTCGATGGACTGAGGGACAGACTTTGGAGCTTGCGGGCGAAGCTGGGGCTGAGAGTAGATCTGAGTCTCCAGCGGATGACCCAGTCTGGAGGAGAGGGCCGGACTCGTTGACGCAAGTGCAGGGTTGGCGGCGGAGCGAGGGACGGGATGCGAGAGTCGCATGCTCGTGATGACGCTGTCCCCCGTCCTCTGGTGTGCCGACGAGAACAAAGGAGATTGCGAGGAAAAGGGAGGGGGTTGTTTCAGTTCGGCCTGAGCATAGTATGACGCCTTCTCCTTCGCGGGCTGCGTTTTGATGGGTCCCTGTTGGTGAGACTCCCTGGCAGTGGGAGGTTGGTCTCTCCGACAACTCGGCTGCAGCAGAGCATCCACCTGAGATTTGGGGCTCGAGACAACACTGGTGGAGTTTTGAGGTCCTGGCTCTTTGACGTTTTGCCAGCTGCCATTGTTCACAGAGTAGCCAGCAGGGGGTGATGTGGTCACTGTGGCGACAGACGGCATGGGAGCGCCATTGTTATAGCGGCCCATGGAGCAGGAGGCGTGAGACATGGGAAGATTGGACATGATGACAGGCGTTCTGGTGGAGGTGGCTGGAGGCAGAGGAGGGCTGACGTGATGGCGATGCTGGGAGGGAGCTGGAAGCCGACTATCCACAACCTGACTGTGGCTCTGCTGGTGCTGAGGTAGCAGACCTGGAGGCCTGTAGATGCCCGACTCCTGAAAAAAACAACAACAAAAAAAAAAACATGACAAATGATCATCAGTTCATACTGTTCCTTGGACTCGGTTGGCTTTCCAACTGCTTTGAGATGTGAGTCTGCATGTATGCAGAATGGCATGTACTCACCTGGGGGTGCCTGCTGGGCCTGCTCTGGTACCTCCAGGCCTCGTGGGGGCCACTTTGCTGCTGATGAGGTACTGAGGCGCTGCTGGCAGGAGCAGGAGGAGGAGGAGGAGGAGGAGGACCCTGGTGCCCCAGTCCAGGATGAGGCTGAAAGTGGCTGTAAGGCACACTGCTGCTGCCGGCTGCAGAAGTGTTTGCTGGTGACGAGTGGATGCGTACTAGATGATCTCTTTCCCCCCTGGTTGGAGTTGCATGGTTGCTGCCTTGGCCCGCAGAGAGGGGGCTTCTCTGGTTGTCATGACCACGTGGTTCTATGGACTGGCAGGGTGGAGTGACCTTTAGTTTGGAGGTGGGACTCCGATATGACGTGGAGGCAGAGGATGAGTGAAGAGAGTGATGCTTCAGAGTTTGAGGTTGTAACGCATCTTTCTTGAGCTGGGGAGCACATCCCTGGTTGTAGCTTCCTGGAGAAGAACTTAGTGGAGAGGTGAGGTTGGAAGAGGGAGGAGAGGGCTTTTGTAGGTGGCTGCCCATTCCCTGCTTGATGTTTTTCTGTTAAACCATAAAACAAGAGCAAAAGAAGAGGATGTTTAACCAAGATAACATCTGGTTTGGTGACATAAAACTGGTGAAAGACAAAAATGTACCCATTTACTCAAGTCTAACGACAAAATATGAACATATGTTTATTATTTCTCTGACCTGGAACTCTTGTGGTGGTTGGTTTTTACGCTCAGAGGTGTGGGGCTGCCAGGGGCCACTGTTGTCCTTGTGGAGGGGGTTCCAAAAAGCAGGTTTTGGGGGGAGATGATGAACTGCAGTCTGCTGCTGAGGCAACACAGGCTGGCCAGAGCCGGAGAAACGCTGCAGCCCGGGATGGGATACCTGCACAGGTGATTTAATATCATTATTTACCCTTCAACAAAAACAAAAACTGTTGAAAGATGTCTTATTGACAGACGCCGTGGCCTTCCGATACCTGATCTGAGCTCTTCTTCCTCTTGCTGGGGCTGGGGCAGTCTTCGCTGGTTGAGCGAGAAGGTGGGTGGAGGGGTGGCTGAGGGGTGTGTTGAATAACCGAGTGCTCTCCTAATGGAGGGCCAGGTCTCTTCAACTGACCCCCGAGCATCTTCCCAGAGTAGACCCTTTGCTGTGAACAGAAAATGAAAGGACCTGTGTTACAGCGGATCAAACCAACGATTGCATCATCAGTTCAAAAAAAAGATTTGTTGCAGAATTCAACAAAAGATCAGTGGCGGCCGCTGAAAGTGCGGTTTCTCTCGTCCATGCTTGATTGTGACAGCCAGGTTATGGATTGCTGTGTGATATACGGCTGATGAAACACGACGCCGGCTCATTAGACAGTTCTTACCTGGTGCACCTGCGCCCACATTTCATCTCCCAGCAGCGGTGGACCCCGGGGAACATGCTGCTCCTGAGGACCCCCAAACTGAAGCAAAGCAGACAGAGGAACCGTGAACATCTACTGTCCGTGAATAAAAATGTGTGTTCAAATATAAAAATCAAATCATTTTGCTGCACCTTCATCAGCTGATTTGCCCTGCTGGGAGGGTGATGTGGGTTGGGAGGAGGTCCGCCGCCGCCGCCCGGATAACCTCCATTATGGAGACGGAGCGAGTGCTCGTTGGGAAGGGGCAGCACAGGATGCCCTTGAGGGGGAAGGTGGGATTCGTAGAGCTGCCCCAGTTGCTCCCATGCTCTATGGGGAGGTGGAGGATGAAGGTGGTGAGGCGGAGGTCTCTGTTGCTCTCGCTGCATACCTGGTAACATTGCCTGAGGGAGCTCAAGCTTGTCACCTCCTCGCATGGCCCTGAAGTGCCAAACACAAGCATCGAACATCACGCAACAGTTTGGCTGAATTTCATTCGTTTTAACTTCTTAATGTAACCCTGTTGACTTACCCATTACTTAAGTATTTACTGTGATGGTTCAGTCCACCCATAGGTCCTGGAGGTAGATGGGCAAGTAGCTGGTGTTGGTTCATTGCAGGTGAACACCTGAACGCAGCACACACACACACAGCACACACACACACACAGCTCAGTTACACACCATTTCACAGCTCAATGCAACTTCCACCTTGTGGATTAAGTGAAAAAACTAAAGTTGTGACTTTCTCTGACCGTGTCGTCATGACTACAGACCTGGCAGACGGCTGCCAGGCGCGGCCGCCCACGGGAGGCCATGGCCCCCGGTTCAGTCCTTCCAGAGGGAAGGAGTCCCGTGTGCCTCGCCCGCCAAACTGCTCTACTGCGTGATGCATCCAGCCTGTGACATGCAGTCACTCAGTTACAACACAGACCCTTATATCTTTACAAATAGACAATTTAAAAAATATATAGCAAAACACGTGACTGTAAGATAGCGGTGGAACTTACCAGACTAGCTAGTATCTGTGAAGCCCTCCACTGCAGCACAGAGAGGGCCTCACTCCAATACTGTGAAAATCTGTAACGTCCGACTTCTGTGTTCAGCACCAAGAGTCTAAAAGCCAACTGGCTGCAGAGAGAGAGAGAGAGAAAAACAAACGCTACTGTGAGATTGGTTGAAACAGAGACACACTCAAAAGACAACAAAGACCAATGGGCTCTTCATTAGATGAGCTCGCTGGAGTGTGTGTGTGTGTGTGTGTGTGTGAGTGAATGAGAGTTTGTCAGCATAGAAGGTGTAGTAACAAATAAGCAGGGTCGTGATTATTGATAGTAAAACTATCAATTTCAATTCATTGTTTTACCCACTTTATCAGAATTAGGGTCAAGGAGGCTGAAACTCCCCAGCCCATCACAGGGTGAACACGAGGAGGCAGATAATCACACACGTATGGAAAAATTAGTCACCAATAAGCCTCAAAAGCATGTATGACAAACTCCTGTAAACTCCTCGCAAAAAAAACTTCAGGTGAAATCAAACTGGGGACAGTCTTGCTGTGAGAACTAACCAGCACCCCTAACATATTATTTCTTTGTGTTGGTGCCTGTTATGCATTTAGTCAGCCCGCAGGAGGCGATAATGAAGGAGCCAGGACAGAATCAGATTATTTCGGAGGCCCAGATGGCTCAGTGGGGAGCTCACCTATGAGGACAGACCTAGGGTTACTGTAATCCTTACCATGGGCCTCCTGATAGCCAGAGACAGAGGGAAAGACGGAGAGTGAGAGGCCTTGGTCACATGCCAAGTGTGTGTCTGTGTGTGTGAGTGTTGTTGGAAGCAACACAAGTGGAAACAATCCAAGTGTGCAAGCTGCACAGTGGTGTTGGGCTTGTGCTGTTTCAGTGCATGCAAGAGAGAGAGAGAGAGCAGTACGCTCTCTTTTAAGTGGATGATTATGTGTGTGTACTGCAGCACTCTGACGTGTGTGTGTGTGTGTGTGTGTGTGTGTGTGTGTGTGTGTGTGTGTGTGTGTGTGTGTGTGTGTGTGCCTGGTGGATACACTAAGGTTTAATCTCATTACGGCAGGCGTGATGGAGAGGAAGAGGGGGGCAGCCGCGACAGACGGTCTGAACAGGATGGAAGGATAGATTAAGGAGAGGAGATGGAGAAGAGGGACGAGATGGAGGGAGGTGGAGTGGAGAATGGGAATGGTGCCATGAAACGCCCACACACCTTCCCACACACACACACACACACACACACACACACACACACACACACACACACACACACACACACACACACACACACACACACACACACTACACAAAGGAAAACAGTAGTGGGAAAAACACATAAAGGAAGCTTGGAGATAACTCTCTCCTCCCTGCTTTCTGAAACACTAGACAAACATGAACACGAACACACACACACACACACACACACACACACACACACACACACACACACACACACACACACACACACACACACACACACACACACACACACACACACACACACACACACACACACACACACACACACACACACACACACACACACAGACACACACACACACACACACAAATACAAAAGACAGAAGGTGTCGTGATACAAAGGAGTTCAAAGCACTTCGTTTTATAAAGAAGTGGCAACAAAACATCCCCGAATACATGTGAGATGTAACGATAAGGCACAGCCCCCATTGATTTGAACAGACAAGACCTGAATGATCCAAAATGACCTTATTTACATCCCATCTATTTCATTTATTGGTCCACTTTAAAGACGACAAAGCCTCACTGACGGCTGAAATAAAGAAAGGAAGGACTGACTGGGGCTGACTGAGAAGTGCTGTCTAATACATCGGTCAGAAAAGCACTAGACGCCGCTTATGATTCATTTCTTTCGCTCAGCATGGCACTCTTCCACGAGTTTTTCCCAAAATTAGCTCTGGACATACGCAGTACTTCCTCCCACCAGTTCCTCTCCTCCTCCCTTTGTCCTCCACCAACTCTGGATCTCTCTCTGCCTCTATTTAAAGCCCGGCAGAGGATATTTCTATCGTTGCACACGTCTCACTCGAGAGCGGTGGTTGCTGGACGGTGACACACACACACACACACACACACACACACACACACACACACACACACACACACACACACCACACACACACACACACACACACACACACACACACACACACACACACACACACACACACACACACACACACACACACTCACACACACACGTCACCCCGTCTGATCTCTCGCCTCCTCCCATCGAGCAAGGCGATGCTGCCGAGTGAGATAGGCCGCGTAAACTGTCAGGGGCCGCACTCGGCATGCCTCGGAAGAAAGCGATACGAGCGCACTCCTGCTGAGCGTACCTTTCAGAGTAGCACCAAGTTATTGATTCCACAGTTGTGTTGCGTCTCAGCTCCAGCTGCCAATCATCTCTCTGGGGTCTCCTCAACCCTGAAAGGAGAAGAGAGAGAGAGAGAGAGAGAGAGAGAGAGAGAGGAGAGACACATTGCCGTCAAGCTGTCAAGAGGAACAACACGAAGTCATGGTAAACAATGCTCAGAGTTAGCGCCCCGTGATTCAGAGTCTGGAGGTGGTCCTACTCTTTCCGTACAAACCAAGACCCTCGTCATCCTCCCTCCTCTGACTTCAGAGGCAGTGCGTCGTCACTCCTCCACCCCCACCCCACCCCTCCTGGTTTTCTGAACCGAGGTTACGTCTGGTTTCAGAGAAATGTAAAAAAAAAAAAAAAACCTGAACTTGGCTCGCAGGCAGGGGACAGAGAGCGAGAGAGAGAGAGAGAGAGAGGGTAAGTCAGCTGGGAGGCTGACACAATAGGAGCGACGGGGGCTCTTGTTCACTCGCTTTCTCATTCTTTCTCACCCAGACACAATGGCGGGACTGACTGTGCAGCTTAACAGGCGGCCGGACACACTGACGGGCCTGAACTCACTCCGGCAGGAAGAGCCGACCATCACAACGGCAAAGAGAAACAGTGAAATAAAAACACGCGAGAGAAGAAGACGGTGTGAAGTGCATTCAAACGAAATCCGGCTGCGACCCGGTTGGCGAGTTCATCCAGGGACACAGTGGCAAGGTTGTAATCACCATGTTTCACCGAGGGCGTGTGTTTATGTCTGTTGTGACCAAACATTCATCTATTCTAGTTGCTGTCCTGGCTATCGCATATCTAACAGCTTTCCTACCAGCACAGTGTGAGAAACCCAGACCTCTGCGTAAACTATCTGGTTTCAGACACTGTTACATACGAGCTCAAGTTCTATTAGACCAAGCCGAAGTGACGAAATGTGGGTAAGCTCCTGGTGTGCGAGAGAAGAAGCAAGCGAAGAGTGTTGCCTTGTTTGGTTTTCGGGAACCCCCCCCCCCCCCCGCGCGATGACTCAGCACTCCGGAGAGAAAAAGGGCTTACCCCAAACCGCGTGGCCTTGAAGCCCGCCCACCTGGGACTCTCACTTAGTCAGGTGACCGGGGGCGTGTTTCTGCACGGCTGCCGGAGCCTGACGACGGTGGGAATTTCACCGACCGCATGATGTCATTTCTGCTTCTTCCTCAGCTTGGGTTATTTGTCTGTGTGTGCGTGTGTGTGTGTGTGTTTGGATATACAAACAGGATGCGATGACGAGCTATATGGGTTTTCTATCTCTTTTTTAATCACTCAGAAAGGAATCAAACTATTAAAACCGCAAGTTCAAGCGAAATGAAAAGGGAAATTTGAATCTGTCAATCTTATCAACACATTGGGATAAATGACAAAATGGGTTGCTCAATCAAAAAAAAATCCCCCACAGTAGATTCAACCAGTCAGGAGGAACCCCCCCATCACAGACGTGTTCCTGTCAACACCCCTGATGATGCCCGTTGATGACTGTCATAATACTTGTGAAGTAGAATCAACCACATACATGAACTCTGGGGGGGTTAAATGTAAAAAAAAGTGCATAAATATGTCTACAATAAAGCCACGTGGACACAAAAAAACCAAGTCATGAGCTCGTGGCTCTCGCGCCGATATGACGATTGAGTCAGCAACGTGAGCCGAGGGAGAACGAATGGCTGACATTCAGGACGGTCAGATGACGTTTGATGCAGAACATCATCCCTCATTTATTCAACCACAAGGGCGGCAACTGATCCTTCGCCAGAACAGTGAAAAACACAGAGAGGAAACATTCTGGGCGTGAAAACAAGTTTTCCGAAACCTTTTTTTTCTGTATAATTTTCTCAATGAGCACCGTGAAAAATACAAACACCTGACTGCATGCAGCTGAACTGTATTCCGATGGCACCAGTGACCGACAGATGTAGTTTGAGGGGGGTATGTGGGTTAGTGTTTGGAGTGGAGTCACTGTGCAGAATGACCAATAGAAAGAGGGCAGATGAGGTGAAGCAGCAGATAACAGAAAACGGCTCGAACAAAATCGGCGCTTTTGTTCAGGGAAAGCGGAAAGGCCATGCATGGTCTTCCCTCTCTCCCACTCTCGCTCTCTCTCTGTCCTCACTCAGCCTTTCCACTCCCTTTGGCCATTACATAATCAGTCCCAGATAGAGATCGTGTTCTGGAGGAAAGACTGCATTTCTCTCTCTCTCTCTCTCTCCCTCCCTTTCACACACAGACAAACAGAGGAAGAGCCAGCCCTTGCATCCGTCCTCCCTCGCCTGGTTGCTGAGCTCCCCGACGGTCTGCATGCACACGTGTGTTTGTTTGTGCGTGTGCAAAAACGTCAGCGCGTGCCAATCCAAGACGACGGCGTGGGCTTTGCTTCATCACGTCCGCATTGGAGCAGAAACCCACACACAAACACACAAACACACACACACACAGATTTAGAAGAGCTTGCATGGGTTTGTGCAGTGTGAGGGTCAGCTCAGGACATGGTGAGCCTGCATTGTTTGTGTGTACACACACACACACACACACACACACACACACACACACACACACACACACACACACACACACACACACACACACACACACACACACACACACACGAGTCGTGGACAATAATCCACTTCCAACAACACAACAATCCGTCCAGGAGACACGGCGCTGCCCTGACCCCTCACCCAATTCCACACAGGCCTTTCTGCTCAGCCAGCCATAACATGGCCAGATAAACACTCGTATTTACCTTACTGTGTCGTCTGTGA